>NC_034203.2:11797241-12124116 GCF_002021735.2 Oncorhynchus kisutch
CTTGAGGCTGTAATCGCTGCCAAAGGTGCTTCAACAAAGTACTGAGTAAAGGGTCTGAATACTTATGTAAATGTGATATTTCCGTTTTTTTTTATTAATATGGACACAATTCTCCATAATGAGAAAGCGAAAGCAGGTTATTAGAAATGTTTGCTAATTTATAAAAAACATGACTTATCTATATAAGGTTTCAGACCCTTTGCTATGAGACTCGAAATTGCGCTCAGGTGCATCCTGTTTCCATTGCTCATCCTTGATCTTTCTACAACTTCATTGGAGTCCACGTGGTAAATTTAATTGATTGGATGAGACTTGGAGAAGCGCACACACACACCTGTCTATATAAGGTCCCACAGTTGACAGTGCATGTCAGAGCGAAAACCAAGCCACGAGGTCGAAGGAATTGTCCGTAGAGCTCTGCGACAGGATTGTGTCGAGGCACAGATCTTGGGGAAGGGTACCAAAAAATTTCCGCAGCATGGAAGGTCCACAAGAACCGTGTCCTCCATCCTTCTTAAATGGATGACATTTCGAACCACCAAGACTCTTGCTAGAGCTGGCCGCCTGGTCAAATTGAGCAATCGGGGGAGAAGGGCCTTGGTCAGGGGTGTGACCAGCAACCTGATGGTCACTCTGACAGAGCTCCAGAGTTCCTCTGTGGCGATGGGAGAATCTTCCAGAAGGACAACAGTCTCTGCAGCACTCCATCAAATCAGGCCTTTCTGGTAGAGTGCCAGACGGAAGGCACTCCTCAGTAGAAGGCACATGACCGATCGCTTGCGGTTTGTCAAAAGGCACCTAAAGAGACTCGGAGCATGAGAAACAAGATTCTCTGGTCTGATGAAACCAAGATTGAACTTTTTGGCCTGAAGGCCACGTGTCACATCTGGAGGAAACCTGGCACCATCCCTACGGTGAAGCACAGTGTTTTTCAGAGGCAGGGAATGGGAGACTGGTCAGGATCGAGGGAAAGATGAACGGAGCAAAGTACAGAGATCCTTGATGAGAACACGCTAAGGATCTGACTGGGGTGAAGGTTCACCTTCCAACAGGACAACAACCCTAAGCACACAGCCAAGACAACGCAGGAGTGGCCTCGGAACAAGTCTCTGAATATCCTGGAGTGGCCCAGCCAGAGCCCGGACTTGAATCAGATCAAACATCTCTGGAGAGACTTGAAAATAATCCTACCTGACAGAGCATGAGAAGATCTGCAGAGAAGAATGTGAGAAACTCCCTGAAATACAGGTGTGCCAAGAAGACTGAAATCGAGGCTGTAATCGCAGCCAAAGGTGCTTCAACAAAGTACTGAGTAAAGGGTCTGAATACTTAGGTACACGTGATATTTATATGTAATTGTTTCTGTTTTTGCTTCCTCATTGGAGTGTTGTGTGTAGATTTTGTCCCTTTTTTAGAATAAGGCTGTAACATAACAATTTGGGATAAAAGGGTGTCTACTTTGAAGAATCTCAAATTTAAAATATATTTAAATGTAACACTTTCCATGTGTTATTTCATAGTTTTGACGTCTTCACTTGATTCTACATTGTAGAAAATAAAGAATAACCCTTGACTGAGTAGGCGTGTCCAAACTTTCGACTGGTAGTGTATATATGCAGTGGTGTCGGGAAGACCCAAAAATAGTCCGACTACCGTCACCTAAGTCATGGACTGTTCTCTCTGCTACCGCACGGCAAGTGTTACCGGAGTGCCAAGTCTAGGTCCAATATACTTCACAGCTTCCACACCCAAGACATAAGACTGCTAAGCAATTAATCAAATGGCTACCTGGACTATTTGCATTGTTTGTATTTACACTGCTGCTACTTCCTGTTTATTATCTATGTATAATTACTTTGGCTAACCTGTACCCCTGCACATTGACTCGGTACTGGTACCCCCTGTATATAGCCTTGTTACTTTTTTTTTAAATGTTTAGTTTTTACTTAAGTTTATTTAGCTAATATTTTCTTAACCTACAATGCAGTTAAGAAAATAGAGTTAAGGGCTTGCAAGTAAGCATTTCACTAAGGTATACACCTGTTGTATTCGGCACATGCAACAAATACGATTTGATTTGAGGAGGAATACAGAGGAGGTAGAGGAATGGATGAATCCAAGTAGAGGAGTGGACTTGGCAGTCCTTTTTGGGGAAGGGACACGGTACAGCTGTGGCAGATGTTTCAGCCTTCCCTGTCCTGTGGGAGTTTGTGGCACAAACATGAGGATTCTCTCATCTCTCTCTCTCTCCCTGTTGCAAACACGGTGAGAAGAGAATCTCTCTCTCTGCCAAGCTAAATATGAGCGAGATTAATTTCTCACTCTAAATATTTGATGAAAGTTATGCCAACACTATCATTTTAATTAGCATATGTGTGTGAAAGAGAATGAGGGGTTGGACAGAGAAGATTGCTATCAGCGTAAAACATCTAAGAATAGGGCCAGGAGTTTTTCCTGGCGTTGTCAGGTAATCTGGAAACACTCCTGGTCCTGAAGCATGGGCTCTGTGTATTAGAGCCGCATCTATAACAACTGGTACATGACCCTTTTTAATTGTTTATTATTAAGCATGGTAGGAAGACCATGACACTCCTGTGTGTGTGTAAGTAAGCTCCGCGCCTCCATGCAGCCCCCATCGCGTGTGCCAGGACTCTGGAGAGAAGCTGCTACCGCTAATGGGTGCTTGGCTAGTATCCAGCAGACTGGAGATACTCTAGGGAACAGGGAGAGTTTGCGCATGAGGCTAATAGCAGCTTTGCCCAGAACTAAGCGCTAACCCTACTGTGCAGCAGCACACTGTTAGCGTTGAGCTCTGGATAAATGCCAACTCACTAACGGCCTGGCTGCAGGGAGCTGGTTGGCTGGCAGCTCACAGCTTGGGCCACTTCCTGTTATGTTGACTGATCTATAAATCATCTAACCCGTACTGGTTTATGAATGGATCCTTATTGTATAGAGAATTTGATAAAATGCCACTTCTGGCCGTGTACAAAACTGAATAAATAGGAGGGAAAGCCAATGGGGTCAACTGCCGGAAGAGCAGGCCAACGTGGAGAGAAAATAGTTTTTCAAGCGTCTCCGGCATTGCAGGTCCATACGCCTAGGTAATATTCAGTTTAGCAATAGTACATCCTAGCACCAGGGAGTTGCATACTCGAGGCTACAAATGCCTTACGTAGTTGGGTAACCTGATTTAACCTGAAGTAGTTCAGAAAAAAGCGAATGCTGGAGGGGATGTTTTCGGTAGGTTTGTGTTTCATAGGATACCGGTACGCAAAAGGCACAGACGCATGAATATGTGAGGAACTTAATGGAGTTACTACTACTACTAGTAGTGGTGGTGGTGGTTATGGAACACTTCAGGAGGAAGTTGCGGTGTTTCTGTCTTTTTTTTTTCCCCCCTCTTCCGTCGCTCTCGCTCGCTCTCTCTCTCTCAAAACAATGTTCATCAGCATCTAAAGCGACGACAGGACTGTGTAGATTGGGAGTCATTGTACAGGGAATCAAAGCAAAGCTAATTGGCACATTTATAAAGAGGGGGAAAAAAAGAGTCGGAGAGAGAGGATGTGGTGTGGACTTGCATGCACACAATGCACAGAACACCGGAACACACACAAACACGCCGCGCACACTAAAAGGCGTCACAATTTGTATATTTAAAACATGATTGATTTAGTTTTCATATAAATTGGGTAATAACCTTACTATACTTACCATACTACTACATAAGTCAAAGATTCACGGGAAGACCATCTCTGCAGATGACGCCAACACCCCTGGAATGGCTTGCAGTTTCCCCAGCCGTATAAATAGCCACTGGTCGCCAGAGCTCACACTCTGCTCAGAGAACTCCCTCTTCACTCTACTGTAAAAGTCAACCTTGCATCACATCTCCATGTGCTTGTGGAAGAAGACATTGCCTGCTCAGGCAGGTTGTGGTGGTGGAAGCTGGCCATGTTTAGGGACTTCCAGTACCACTCACAATGTAAGACCTTGTAGAAGCTCGGGAGGGCCTAACCTAAATTCACACAACACCCGTTGTAGATTTACCTAAATGAATATGTGGAATGTTGAGGAATACTCTAAAATAAGCAATGATAACCCTGACAAGAATACGCTATTTGAGTCTTACCATTTGACAATGATATTTGATAGTCTTGCAGGAAGGTACTAATGTCCCTGTGGAAACCATGGTCCCATAGCATTTTTATCATGGAAATAGTTATGTCATTCAGCCTACAGTCGCAGCCAATGTGTGGTGTTCAGTGTAGGCCTGCATTCCGTGAGAAAACATGCAGGGCTTGACGTTGACCTGTTTATCTACTTCTCCTTCTGACAAGGTGACTGAAAATGTTGTTTGCAAGAAACCCTAAAATAAAATGCATTATTACAGAGCGTCAGATAAATTATGCTACCCTCTGCCTATTGGATACTTAGCTTATTCAAGCATCTCTCAAAAAACAACACTGCCCCTTTTTTAAGAAGGGAAAACAAATCTCTTTACTTGAATCACTTCCCCATTGATCTATAACTGGGCTAATAACTAACCAGCACAGGATATGAACAAACGTGGCTACAGGAAGCTCTCGCGTTGATCTCAAAACAAGCTTATCTACTCACGACCCGCTGATGCTTTTATCACAGTCCAATTCAAAGTGAATGGCACAGAGCCATATATGGCAATGCTCTATTTGCATATAGGCCTACTGCAGCTCTGATTTGGTTATGCACCGGTCTGTGTAGAGTAGGGGCTGAGTAGTGTGTCAATGCAACAGAATACTACTCCGTGTTCTGCCTACAATACAATCTCTTGCGTTGTTTTCCATACTAAGTCTTGCGTGTTTCTGTGTGTTGCGTTCAATGTGGCTAATATTGTGTTAATTCGATCACAATTCCCACAGTAAAGGGAACCGTTGATGGGGAAAACTCTACAAAGTTGAGTGAAGTTCAATCTCATGCTTCTCTGCTCGGGCTGATAGTTCTTCTGGGGAGCTGGGCACCGAGCTTAGAGAGAACGTTGGTTGCAACAATCACCCAGATATGTTGTGATATGCAATTACCGCTCACTGTGTTTCTTTACTTTATTGTAGAAAAATGAATTAATGGACCCTCGGACGAAAAGGGAATTTTCCTCTTCGTCTAATGGTCAAGACGTTGGCTTTCTCACGTGGTAGACTCCGGTTCATATCCCGCTTTTTCCGTGTGTGTGTGTGTGTGTGTGTGTGTGTGTGTGTGTGTGTAAGCATCATCTGGCTCAAATGCTGTTTAGTTATATGGATAGGGGTAGTCCTCGCCCTCTGGGACCAACCGGGGGGGGGGGGGGGGGGGGGGGGCTCAGGTGAGACAGCCAGCCTACGGTGGGCCAAGGGACCCAATAAATACCTCCTGTTCTGTTATGAGAGAAGCCACACTTGACCGTGACTATACATGGCAATAAAGGCAACATCTCTGGGAGATTCACTGTATACCGCCAACTTATATATGGGAAGGAGAATAGACTGCAGTAGCTTACACCCACCAGTCCAGTCTCACTTTCTCTGCCTGTGGGCTGTTTTTGGATATAAACACAAGGTTTCACAAAAAAACTGTTGGCTATACAGAGGGTCTCCAGACCACACAGCGTTGTGGAAACTTGTCTAGCTGCTAAGTATACAGGCGAGGTATTTAGCTCCAGGCTAGTGGTCACCAACCTTTTTCTGAGTCAAGATCACTTTCGCAGTCAAAGCAATCCGAGATCTACCGCAGTCTTTTTTTAAACATGACTTACATTTTTTTAACATTTAACCTAATAAAAACAGTTCTGGTGGAATGAGGCTTGTGCAGTAGCCTAGGCCTTGTATATTATCACAGCATATTGGCTATAAGCCTGACCCTGCCAATATTGTTATTTTCCAAACATAATGAGCCTATATTTCAAAACTCACGCGTCGATAACAAAATAGATGAATTGGTTTAGCACTTGAGGCACAGCTGAGCATACATTTTAAACAATTAGCTTTTTTTACTTTACTGGAATGATGGTACCTGCATCTGATGGTCATGGGGGGGACGAGGGTTTGCACTCGGATCCCACTCGGATTTTGTTTTATTCCGAGTTCCCAGTTGTCTTGAACGCACTGAAGCTTGAAGTCGGAGATGACTGACTTCCCAGTTGTCTTGAACACGTCATTAGTCTCCGCAAAGAGAGCGAGCGAGCAACAGAGGATCGGCCTCTCATGGTCCCTGCTCTCTCCTTCCTTTCCTCCGGTGAGACTGACCAGAGGGGACAGCGTCTTCCACCCGGTGGCGAAAGTCAATCCGCACTCCATCTGCCTCGTGCACAAATTTATGTTCCTATGACCAGAGAAAGTGAAATATTCCTTGACATTTGAAATGGATAATAAAGACGCAGGGCTATCGATACACTTGGCTAATCATTCATCGCAGCTGCAGCGTGAGTGGACGTGGGGAGAAGCATGTTATGTTTGGTAATGGGCCTAGTGTTGGATAAAAACAGAGTTGACAATTCCCAATAAATACTTCGACATGAACTCGCTCATAAAAGCAGCAGCTCTTTGCTCTATTCTTCTTGAAAGTCTCCGTGGTCATGGTTTTGAAAGTTATGCAATCTCATGTAGGCTGTGGCCAGGTCATGGAAGCTGTAGGCACCGGTGACTTGAGCTATCCGATTGGCCAGCATAATAGGGGTACTCGATTTTTAGCCACAGGTCAGCCGGGTAGGCAGAGATGGTCTTTTCCGTCAAATTGAAATGGTTCAAAATGGGAACGCTTTGCTTACCCGGTGCGCAGGGCTTATGAATCAGTGCACCTACTGCGCAACACAACAAAAAATTAGAATAAAGCAGCGAACGCCTTTTATCTTTTGTTTTCTCGACAGAAATGTTTGGCGATTTGACTAGGCGATCGCATCCGACCGGTTGGTGACCACTGCTCTAGGCTATGCTCAGTGTCCTGCAGGCAGACCAGGGGAAAGGTGCTGCGTCATAACAGTAGTCCTCATTTTATGTACCTGAAGAACATGTTTTTAATGGCTGTCAATTTCCATAAACTCCACCAGCACAGTAGGTGAGCAGTCATGACGGAACGGACACTTACGTAGTCGACGCTTCTTCCCTGCTTGAACTGACAAATGGGGAATTTATTGAAGAATTGTAAAGACCTTCTAATGGATTGAAAGACACTGGGAGAATGTGATTTCACACATGACTTTCCCTCTGTTTCTTTCCTCCCAAGTGCTCCATTTCCACTAATATTTTCTTCCATTTTTGCTCACCTAATGGGCTGGTAGATTTGTCATGGAAACTGACAGCTGTCGCTAACCAACTGAGACAAAGAGATGTGAGGAGGAAATGAGTTGTGACACTTGAGAAGTAGGTAGGGGAACGTTGGCTTCGTAAGTATGCGATGTCATTGGAGATTTATGCTACTGAGGCCTTTTTGGATAGTCTTTTTCAAACCTGCGTAGACCGGTGCACACGGATGTACGCTCACACACACATTACGTACGCACCCCTCTGCTCGCTTTCATTCCCTTGGATGTAATTGTACTTTGTTTAAATCAGCCTCTGATTGCTTTCATTCCCTTGGATATCATTTTACTTAATTTGTTTAGATCAGCCTCTGATTGCTTTCTTCTTCTCTGTGTAATCAAGATGTACAATGATCTAGACACACACACTTGGGAGGTTCCGAGGCCATTAACTCATTGATCGAGGCGCTGGGTCTTTCGCTAATGAGTGCTGAATATAAAAGGAGCACAGAGAAGGAAGCCCCCTGTCCATTTTGTTCGGTAAGCCATGGATAGCACTCAA
The DNA here is from genome assembly GCF_002021735.2 of Oncorhynchus kisutch. Classification (NCBI taxonomy): domain Eukaryota; kingdom Metazoa; phylum Chordata; class Actinopteri; order Salmoniformes; family Salmonidae; genus Oncorhynchus; species Oncorhynchus kisutch. The sequence goes on from NC_034203.2 coordinate 11,805,053, forward strand.
ATCAACGATTACATTTCCCCTCCCGACACGTCCAATTAAGCACGGTCTTCCCTTCATTCAGCTGAACCTTCTATTCAACCTGCTTCTTACTGAATTCTGTCTTTTTTTTTTTATTCGGTCATTTTCTTTTTGCTATAAGCAAAGTGAATGTGGATACATTTTTGGACTAATGTTTCCTTTTTATATATATATATATAATTGAATGAATCTGTACATACTGTATTTGGAGTCCTGACTGTTGCTTTAGGGACTTTAGCGTCTTAGAAAAATGAGGAGGAAACACTAGTTTATAAATTCTAATAATAGTGTCACTCAACACCGAAGTATTTTGGTGTGAAAGCAATGGGTTACCATGGTTGCATTTCCTCTGTTCTACATGGGCTGATGTCATCGCCTAAAGTCTTGCACAGTTGCTCTACTACCTTACCTCAGCTCCAAGGCATCTGCACATATGCACTCCGCCAACATATAGAGGACATGACTTTTATATTGCTGTTAAGTATATCCATGTTCCCCATTCTATCAGTAGTCATTTGTGTTATTCAATCTTGATCCTGGAGGGTGTGCAAGCTGTCATTCAACTAATCTCACTGCTTTTCAAGCACTTTGATTCGTTGAATCTGTTTTCTCATTTAACAAAAAACCTGTACATCCCCTGGGTCTCCAGGACCAAGATTGAAGAACACTTTTTTTTTGTATGATAAGCCAAGCCCATGTTGGCGGTAAAGAAAATCCACCAGTAGAGGCACACTTTCCTCCTTGACCTTTTCTCACCCAGTCCTCTTGAATGAATAGACTCGGGAGGGAATGATGCATTTTCGAAGTGTTTCAACAGAGCTATTTTGTTATGAAACAACATGCTCTGACCTCTTGTCGCTTATGCTCTTAACCGAACAAAGGGGATCAAAAGCTATTGTAGCCACTTTGAGGAGATGGTATTACCATGCGGCACCAGCTTTTTCCTCTCCTGCTAAGTGAGCGAAAAATCCATTTTGGTTGTCTCTTTCATATACAGTGCCCACTCACCCTCTCCTCCTGCCTGGCTTTCTACCCAGCTAGGGAACCCCGCTATAGTCAGCTTTGACCAACTCTGCCACCTCCGTGCTCTGTACTCGGATCACTCCTCGGGCACATCTCAATAGTCTCAAGTGGCTTTCTCTACTTGTCTCCTTTCTTTAATCTGCAATGGTGCAGGAGTTGGACGGGTGAAAGTAAATGGTGTTCAGTCCACCATACGAAGTTCCCTACTCTATTCTCTTCCGGAGGCCATAATTAAACTATTGAGATGCACCCCAATTATTCTCCATAGCCTGGCCACGTTACTGTGTTGTGGTTGAATTCTGGGTGGTTTCAGCAAATATTGACCGTAGCTACATACACATCGTCTCTTCAAGTAATGTGAATGTGGTTTTAGCCTTACAAAACATTATCATAAAGTACTCTTACTCTGTGCGGGTGTGAATGATGCTTGCCCTATAGGATAACTGCCCTGGGGTGTGCCAGCCAGAACGTGACCATGTTCCAAACTTTGAACGTCATCTACCCTTCTAAATGACCACTGCAAGATCTTTCTATGCCTCGACGGAAGGGTAGTAGCGATGAAGTTAGTGAGTAGATCATCCAAAAATGAAACTGTTGGGCTGCATTTCATTTCAGAGTTGCCACCTCTATTCTGTCCATACTTCCATTCACTGCGACCTTGGAGGCGAAAGCAATATGGCAGACATTGCTTATAAACCTGCCCAGTAGCCTCAGGTCTGTGTCAAGGGGAGGGAATGCGAACAGGAGGTAAGGGCACAAACTTTTACAATGAAATTGAGATTTTGTTTGTTTGGTTTATGTATGCACTTGACTAATGCAAGCACCACAGGGCTACAAGGCGAAGCCGAGACCGTTCTCATTGACAGCGTTGTAGAGCGCCCCCTCTTAGTAAACCATCTCCAAGCTTCCAGCCGTGTAATTGAACTGTTTCAGCAACTAGGTCACGTTATGGTGTTTTGTTCTCTCACACTATCACCAATAGCGACACGTCGGGTGTGACGGGCTCGTGAAGCTGAAAGGACAGTGACCGAAATATGCAGCACACTTCATGTTGGTGGGTGCACTTTTCTTTTTTTTGAATTTTACCCAATTTTCTCCCCAATTTCGTGGTATCCAATTGTTAGTAGTTACTATCTTTGTCTCATCGCCACAACTCCCGTACGGGCTCGGGAGAGACAAAGGTTGAAAGCCATGCGTCCTCCGAAACACAACCCAACCAAGCCGCACTGCTTCTTAACACAGCGCGCATCCAACCCGGAAGCCAGCCGCACCAATGTGTCAGAGAAAACACAGTGCACCTAGCGACCTGGTTAGCGTGCAATGCGCCCGGCCCGCCACAGGAGTTGCTAGTGCGCGATGAGACGAGGATATCCCTACCGGCCAAACCCTCCCTAACCCGGACGACGCTAGGCCAATTGTGAATTGCCCCATGGACCTCCCGGCTGCGACAGAGCCTGGGCTCTGAGTCTCTGGTGCGATGCAGTGCCTTAGACCTCTGCGCCACCCGGGAGGCCCCTAGAGAGCACACTTTTTGTAAAACACACAGGGCTGACAGAAAAACAGCGGTTGTGAATAAGCATGTTAAAGAATAAGCAGCCCATTCACTCTGGCATAATAAGACAAAGTCCCAATCTTAAGAATACAGAAACACAAGGCTAACCAATTTGAAATGTACAACTATTACTTCCCATGGCAAACACATTTTTCACATTAAGCACACAAAGTAACCAGTGATCTGGTTAAAATGCAACAGTATTTCACACGTTATTTTCAGAGATGGCTAACAACCGCAAATGAGCTGCAATGAAAAAGCACAATTCTACTCACCAGATGATCATTTGTTGAAAGTTAATCTGAAAAAGGGGGAAGCTAGCAAATTAGCAACAACATCCTCGTCGATAACACCTGCTGCAGCTGCTGCAAACTAGCCTACAAAAAGGCTAGCTTGCTAGACTGTTGGGGAAAACTACTGTTCGCTATTGTGCGGTTGGCCTCCTAGAAGGGGGAGGTTGCCATACCTTTTTTGTAAAAATAAAAAAAACGGTCCCACCCATTACAAGTTAAAATGTGATTGGTTGATTCCACTGTCACTCCAAATTTCTGTCCTAATACAGTTAAATGGCCTATCTAGCTTCAGCTTCTAAAGGCCTAGCCATTAGCTGACTTAGCTAACTAGATGTATCTCCCCGGAGACCATGCAAAACAAAATCCTGATTTTAGATTAAATCAGAATATCAATGAAAATAATAATATAATTAGAATATTTTTTAACAATGAATTTATATTAAAAGGACATTTTTTATATTAAACCACAACTATTTCATAATCCTTAGGCCTTCTCTATAGGCCCTCACAGTTCCCCATTGTTTTCCATTCGGGGTCACCTCTGCAAAGTGAAAGGGAGGTTAGTGGAACACCAGTTCAGAGATGCAACCCTTTTTTTGAAGAAGTGAAAGGATGAACGTCAAAGATTGGAACACACCAGGTCAGTGGTTTTCAACTTGTGGTCTGCATCCTTGCAGGTGGTCCATTAATTGATTATTATTATTATTACCATATTTTCTTTTTAAATAACAGTTGGGATTTTTAATGGTGTTATAAGAAATTTAGCCTTACTTTTCTAAATGCTAATGGTTTATAATAATGATAGGCCTTTATTCTGTTACATTCATTGATAAAATGTACTCTAAATTTAACCGACAAGGTATTTAATGTAAAAAGGTCCTCAAGCTTTTGACAGTGATGTAGTGGGCCTTCAAACTGAAAAGGTTGGGAACCGCTGCACTAGGATGCGTCCAACTTAAGAAAGTTGGCTAGCATTACAGTCCACATAGCCTAAGGGAACTATGTGCTTGAGTTATTAATTCCCACCGTCCTTATCGCTAATGCTAATCAGCATATTCCGGGTTGCGCTGTAGCCACAGAAGTAGATTACATTAGTGCAGATTTTATTAGCCATTTATCCCCACATGATGTGACCTTTGCTAGCAGAGCTCAGAGTAACCTCTGCAGACTTGGCTTTTGACGATTTACTAAATAGAGACTTAATAAGAGACTCCTGAACATGTCTTTACCTATCCCCCCCCTCCACACACACACACACACTGGAGTGCTAGCTCTACCCTGTCTTCTCATTGACTCTTTACCTGCTCTCTTCCCAGTTACTCTCCCTCTCCCACACTTTGAGCATCCTCTTTCTCTCATGCTCCCTCATCTTCTAAATTAAATGTTCCCCCTGGGAGTCAGATGGAAGCAGTGTACCTTTGTTAGCTGAAGATGCAATGCAGATCGAGATCCATTAAACAAGAAAATATTAATATAATCCATAGAAGGGCCTTAACCTCTAACCCTGGCAATTAGACTGGTAAACTCTGGGTACACTCCCAATGGCTGCCATTCCTGATTGGAATGGACATGTTCGTTCTGTGGATTCTATTTCTATAGCTATACCTAATTGACCTTTCGCAAATTTTGAAATACAGTCGTGGAGAAAATCCGTTAACCTCTGCGTCTCACAAAGATGTCCCGGTTGGAACCAAAAATATCACATTTGGACTAATCAGACCAAAGGACAGATTTCCACCAGTCTAATGTCTATTGCTTGTGTTTCTTGGCAAGTCTCTTATTATTGGTGTCCTTTTAGTAGTGGTTTCTTTGCAGCAATTTGACCATGAAGTCCTGATTTCAGTCTCCTCTGAACAGTTGCTGTTGAAATGTCTGTTACTTAACTCTAATGAACTTATCCTCTACAGCAGAGAACTCTGGGTCTTCCTTTCCCGTGGCGGTCCTCATGAGTCAGTTTCATCATAGTGCTTGACGGTTTTTGCAACTGCACTTGAAGAAACTTTGAAAGTGATTGTAATTTTCCGGATTGACTGACCTTCATGTCTTAAAACCTCTTAGCGTCCCCTGAGACGTCTGCGTCCCACCCAGCCATCTGGAAATGCAAATGCGCTACGCCAAATGCTAATAGCACTCGTTAAAACTCAAACGTTCATTAAAACACACATGCAGGGTACTGAATTAAAGCTACACTCGTTGTGAATCTAGCCAACAAGTCAGATTTTTAAAATGCTTTTCGGCGAAAGCATGAAGCTATTATCTGATAGCATGCAACACCCCGAAATACCTGAAGGCGACATAAACAAAATAATTAGCGTAGCCGGCGCTACACAAATAGCAGAAATAAAATATAAAACATTCATTACCTTTGACGAGCTTCTTTGTTCGATTAAATCGGTCCATATATACCCTAAATATCGATCTATGAAAACTGTGATCCATAAAAAAACACAGTTTGAAAACGCTACGTCATTTTTTTTAAATCAAAAAAGTCGATACTTTTGTAATCCAACTTTAGGTATTAGTAAACGTTAATAATCTATCAAATTGATCACGGGGCGATGTGTATTCAATAGCTCCACGTCTTCAAATCATGTTCGGAAATCTCTCTTCCAAAACTTCCTGTCGGAGACCGGATGGAAAGGGGTCTCTTCTTCGTTTGACCAAGAAACAACGTCCAGGCAATTGACAAGACTGGCGACATCGTGTGGAAGCTGTAGGACTTGCAATCTCAGCCCCATTTAATTTGGTCTCCCATAGACAATACATGCAAGTGGCGCATTTATATTTTTTTCAGTGATCAGTTTTTCTTGCGCTTTTCGATGAAACACACGCTCTGTTATAGTCACAGCTGTGATTTTAACCAGTTTTAGAAACGTGAGAGTGTTTTCTATCCACACATACTAATCATATGCATATACTATATTCCTGGCATGAGTAGCAGGACGCTGAAATGTTGCGCGATTTTTAACAGAATGTTCGAAAAAGTAGGGGGTAGGTTGCAACGATGGACTGTGTTTTCTCTTTGCTTATTTGAGCTGTTCTTGCCATAATATGGACTTACCCCTATTTGGTGAAAGACCATCTTCTGTATACCACCCATACCTTGTCTCAACACAAGTGATTTGCTCAAACACATTAAAGGAAAAATTCCACAAATTCAGGCACACCTGTTCATTGAAGTGCTTTCCAGGTGACTACCTCATGAAGCTGGTTGAGAGAATACCAAGAGTGTGCAAAGCTGTCACGGCAAAGGGTGGCTATTTGAAGAATCTAAAATATATTGGGATTTATTTAACACTTAAAAAAAGAAATGTTTTACTTACTACATGATTCCATGTAATTTCGTAGTGTTGATGTCTTAAAATAAAACATAAAAAAATAACTTGAATGGGTAGGTGTGCCAACTTTTGACTGGTACTGTAGTTTGGAAAGCAAATGCCTACTGTGGAAAAGAGAAGACTAATCTGTCTGTAGAAGCTACCAAATGTCTTCATCTTCTCTCCAATATTATTGAGTGAACAGCACTGTTTTTCAAAGAAACCTAACTTAAGAGGCTATTGGCATGAGCATCGGCCATGACCGGTGTGTAGCCTAGCCAGAGCATTTTCATGCTCTCTCTATACTGTAGCCTATTTATGTTGACTGACCATGTCTTAAAGCAACAATGGACTGTCGTTTCTCTTTGCTTATTTCATCAGTTCTTGCCATAATATGGACTTTGTCTTTTAGCAAATAGGGCTATCTTCTGTATACCACCCCTACCTTGTCTCAACACTATTTTCAATGGCCTGGGCCATAGGTTGCTTACATATTGATTTCAGTTTGTCAGTGTTGGAATAGCCACTCATTTCGGTCAATTATGTGGTTTAAAAAAAGATTCTGCCAATGTCTCCAGTCATGTAAAATGACGTAGAATTGCATGAAATGCGTTAATGAAGGCCACCGACAATGTCAACGGTGAAGAGGCGACTCAGGGATACTGGCCTTCTAGGCAGATTTCATCTGTCCAGTGTCTGTTCTTTTACCCATCTTAATCTTTTATTTTTATTGGCCAGTCTGAGATATGGCTTTTTCTTTTCAACTCTTTCTAGAAGGCCATCATCCCAGAGTCACCTCTTACTGTTGACTTTGAGACTGGTGTTTTGTGGGTACTATTTAATGAAGCTGCCAATTGTGGACTTGTGAAACTAGACACTCTAATGTACTTGACCTCTTGCTCAGTTGTGCACCAGGGCCTCCCACTCCTCATTCTATTCTGTTTAGAGCCAGTTTGCGCCATTCTGTGAAGGGAGTAGTGCACAGCGTTGTACGAGATCTTCAGTTTCTCGGCAATATCTTGCATAGAATAGCCTTCATTTTTCAGATCAAGAATATGCTGCCGAGTTTCAGAAGAAAGCTTTGTTTCTGGCCATTTTGAGCCCGTAATCAAACCCACAAATTCTGATGCTCCAGATACTCAACTAGTCTAAAGAAGGCCAGTTTTATTGCTTCTTTAATCAGAACAACAGTTTTCAGCTGTGCTAACATAATTGCAAAATGTTTTTCTAATGATCAATTAGCCTTTTTAAAATGATAAACTTGGATTAGCTAACACAATGTGCCATTGGAACACAGGAGTGACGGTGGCTGATAATGGGCCTCTGTACACCTATGTAGATATTCCATAAAAAAATCAGCCGTTTCCAGCTACAATAGTCATTTACAACACTAACCATGTCTACACTGTATTTCTGCTCAATGTTATGTTATTTTAATGGACAATTTTTTTGTGTGTCTTATTTGCTTTCAAAAACCAGCACATTTCGAAGTGACCCCAAACTTTTGAGCGATAGTGTATGTGTGTCATAGGGTTGGGTAAGATTGATGATAAACATGAAACCATATCTGGATTGAAACGGAATGCCGTTGCCTTACTTTGCACAGAGCAGATGTCAGCACCCTGTGAGATTCAATTACCCAGAGATTATATCCAACTATTTCACACTTATTTCTTTAAAACCTTACTGTGTAAAGAGCATTAAAAGTATTGATGTCAGTTGGGCAATATTTATTGCTCTATTAATACTTCATATCTTGCCCCCAAGACCTATGACTTGTCACTTGGCTGTGACAAAGGCTTAAACCTCGAGCTAAAAGCTCCAGTTCCCCATTAGCATTGAAATCAGTCCATGAAGTCTAGAAAGTGCATCTCACTTGGTCTCAAAGACATCTCTGTGTTGGAAGTTTAGTTTACTGTATTTGTACATCTGGGTTCTCTACATTTCTTAGGTTTGTTTGGTTCCTAGGAACGTAGCAATTAGTCGGCTTATTCTGAATGCCACTTCTGACACCAACTGTTACCGCCTGTGTGAAACCCCGAAGCTCTATGCTGCTCATTTGGTGACCTTTTTAATTTTAATTTTTATTTTTAAATAATAATAATTTGAATTTTTTTTAAGGTCTCTAGCTTGTGGGCTTATTGCCTTAGTGACTTATGCTTCATGTACTATACTACAACTCGTGTGTTGTTTTAATGGACGCTTTAGGCACATCAAGTTGAAGCGCTCTTGTAGCAATTTCATCATGGTCTCCAATCCCACAGTAGCAAGGGACAATGACCAGGTGCTACAAGAGCCACTATCAATGGACTCGAGCAGGAACAATGGCTTTCAGGAACACGCATTCATTTATTATGCATCATGAATGTATAATTGATAACAATAGGTCTAGTAGGTTGGACACATTGTGAATACATGAGTAATTGGTTTGTAAGCCTATGAAAGTAACTACGCAAGCTTGACATGTAATAAACTAGATCAGTATTGTATATTGATTATTTTTTTAGTTTACTGTCATATAAATAGTACACACAATTATAGTTACACGAATTGAAAACACCCTGGCAGGTTGGTGGATGTTGGTTCATCCCGACCAGACCCCAACCATGAGCACTCCGTTCTGCCACCTCTGGTCTCTTGACTCCTCTAAATGACAAAAAAACAAGTGTAAATACGGTGCATGGCAAAACAGACAGCACATTCAAAAGGCTGTGTTTGGTGTGTATCGTGTGTCAAATTTGAGGCCTGCAGGCCTAATCTGGAGCCCAAATGTGGCCCGTGGGTGGTTTGACTAAAAACAACATTTGGGGGAAAGTCAACTTCAGTTGAAATGACTAAAACCAAATTGAAACCATGTAGAAATGATATTGCTCTAGATTTATACAGTCCCTTCACTCTTTCCATGTTGCTAAGAATAACCAAAACAAAAGCTGGATTGTCAGGGAGCATCAAATTACAGAAAAATACTATTTTTGGAGGGGGGGGGGTTTGACACCCCCAGCGTATCAGTCATTTCCCCATAGCCTTCCTGACACTTGGAATGATTTCAACAATCCTTATTCAGTAGTCTTGGCTAATTGCTGCTAGAGGTATGTCTATGTATGGACATGGCTAGGTGGCATTTAATGGTGCAGAAGGCCCGTCTCTGTCCTCTCGGAGGCTCATATGGTGTCACCATTTTAACCACTAACCTCTCATCCCCTCTCCCTATCGCTCTCTGAGTCTCCCACTCCTCCTGGCCCTGCCTCTCTTCCAGTCTCTCTCATCCTCTCCCGCTCAATCTTCATCTCCCTCTCTCCCTCCATCCTCTCCCTCAGCTCCTGCTCTCTCCGGCTCCACTCTTCCTCCAGCCTGTGATACATGTGAAGGGAGAAGTGCCATCCCCCGTTCTCCTGCAACATGTCCTTCACCCTGCTCACTAATGCCTCCACCTGACCCTTTCACTCCCACTGTCCCTCCTTGTTATCCAACACGTGGCACCTGTACCTGCACTTTTGCATCAGCCACTGCAGTGCTAGGCCCCCAGATTGGATATGCTGCTCCAGGCTTCGCCCACTCCCCTTCAGTCGGTCGCCGAAAGTGAAGAGCACCATGGTGTGCCTCCACACACTAGAGGTCATGACCTCCATGCGCCTCTCCGCCGCTTGCCTCTCCATCTCGGTGAAGTCCATTAGGGGAATCACTAGGAGGACAACGTGGGGACCGGGGCCACACAACGACAGGGCTCTTAGCAGCTCTATCTTCTCCTCCCTGGGGACGGAGTCTTCTGAGAAGCCCCAGCCCCGGGCATCAATCACGGTGACGTCACGACCGGCTGCGGTTCCACTGGCTGCAGTGCTAGTCCCGCCCCCTCTGGTGTCGAAGGCTTTACGTCCAAGTATGGTGTTGCCACAGGAGCTCTTGCCTGTGCGTTTAGGTCCTACCAGGAGAAGGCGAACGTCGGCGGCGTCTGTGCCGGCTGGGAGAGAGGAGAGAGGGATGCTGTTAGAAAGGAACTCGTATCTGCTCAGACCTTAGTGCCAGAGTCCAAGAGAGAGGAGTGGGATAGAGAGATGGAGACGTTAATGAGAGAGACAGGCAGACTGTCAGACAACTATCCAGTAAAAAAACATCTGCCAATGTTGCTTTGTGTCACTCACTGAAAGTTCTACTGCTTGTGTTTGTCATAAAAAAAAGTTCAATAGAGGTGACCTTGCGAGACTCCAAGTTCTGAAAGTTTCCTACACAATGCACTACACGCAGTCGCAATAAAATTGTTTTAATTTACCTCCATCTAGCCTCTCCTGACGTAGAACTTGATTGAGCGCATCCACTTGTACTTGGTACAGCAAAAAAAGATGTCCTCTCACTGTCAACTGTGTTTTTATTTATAGAAAACTTAACCTCTCTGAGATATGTGGGACGCTAGCGTCCCACCTGGCCAAAAGCCAGGGAAAATGAGTGCCAAATTCAAATAAATTACTATAAAAATCAAACTTTCATTAAATCACACTTGCAAGATAGCAAATTAAAGCTACACTTGCTGTGAATCCAGCCAACGTCAGATTTCAAAAAGGCCTTTCGGCGAAAGCAAACGATGCTATTATCTGAGGATAGCACCTCCGTAAACAAAGAGAGAAACCATATTTCAACCCTGCAGGCGTGACAAAACAGAAATAAAAACAGAAATAAAAATATAATTCATGCCTTACCTTTGACGAGCTTCTTTTGTTAGCACTCCAATATGTCCCATAAACATCACATATGGTCCTTTTTTGGTTAATTAATTCCGTCTATATATCCAAAATGTCAATTTATTTGGCACGTTTGATCCAGAAAAACACCGGTTCCAACTTGCGCAACGTGACTACAAAATATCTCAAGTTACCTGTAAACTTTGCCAAAACATTTCAAACTACTTTTGTAATACAACTTTAGGTATTTTTTTTATGTAAATAATAGATACAATTGAATACGGGATGATCTGTGTTCAATACAGGAAGAAAACAAACTGTAGCATGCTTTCTGGTCACGCGCCTCTATCTAACAGTACACTTCAAGTTACCCTTGCTCAAGATGGCCATACTTCTTCATTACACAAAGGAATAACCTCAACCGATTTCTAAAGACTGTTGACATCCAGTGGAAGCAGTAGGAACTGGAAGAAGGTCCCTTAGAAATCTGGATTCCCAATGAAAAACCATTGAAAAGAGTGACCTCAACAACAACAAAAATGTGAATGGTTTGTCCTCGGGGTTTCTAAATAAGTTCTGTTATACTCAGACATGATTCAAACAGTTTTAGAAACTTCAGTGTTTTCTATCCAAATCTACTAACAATATGCATATCTTATCTTCTGGGGATGAGTAGCAGGCAGTTGAATTTGGGCATGCATTTCATCCGGGTGTGAAAATACTGCTCCCTGTCACCAAGAAGTTAACATGTGTAAATATTTGTATGAACATAACAAGATTCAACAACTGAGACATAAACTGAACAAATTCCACAGACATGTGACTAACAGAAATGTAATGTGTCCCTGAACAAAGGGGGGGTCAAAATCAAAAGTAACGGTCAGTATCTGTTGTGGCCACCAGCTGCATTAAGTACTGCAGTGCATCTCCTCCTCATGGACTGCACCAGATTTGCCAGTTTTTGCTGTGAGATGTTCCACCAAGGCACCTGCAAGTTCCCCGACATTTCTGGTGGGAATGGCCCTAGCCCTCACCCTCCGAACCAACAGGTCCCAGACGTGCTCAACGGGATTGAGATCCGGGCTCTTCGTTGGCCATGGCAGATCACTGACGTTCCTGTCTTGCAGGAAATCACGCACAGAACGAGCAGTATGGCTGGTGGCATTGTCATGCTGGAGGGTCATGTCAGGATGAGCCTGCAGGAAGGAAGGGTAACACATGAGGGAGGAGGATGTCTTTCCTGTAACGCACAGCGTTGAGATTGCCTGCAATGACAACAATCTCAGTCCGATGATGCTGTGACACACCGCCCCAGACCATGACGGACCCTCCACCTCCAAATCGATCCCACTCCAGAGAACAGGCCTCGGTGTAACGCTCATTCCTTCGACGATAAACGCGAATCCGACCATCACCCCTGGTGAGACAAAACTGTGGCTCATCAGTGAAGAGCACTTTTTGCCAGTCCTGTCTGGTCTAGCGACGGTGGGTTTGTGCCCATCTGCCAATGGGGAAACAGTGTTTAAACCCTTTACAATGAAGATCTGTGAAGTTAATTCGTAAAAATCCAAATATCTTTGAAGAACAGGGTCCTGAAAAAGGGAAGTTTTCTTCTGAAAGTACACCCATTGGTGAAATCTTGTTATCATGAAACGTACATTGCTAGTCATTGCTAGTCATTCAGAAACATATTTTAGACTAAATGCTACCGGCACTTTTATCTACTTAGTTGAAGTCGGAAGTTTACATACACTTAGGTTGGAGTCATTAAAACTAGTTTTTCAACCACTCCACTAATTTCTTGTTAACAAACTATAGTTTTGGCAAGTCGGTTAGGACATCTACTTTGCATGAGACAAGTCATTTTTCCAACAATTGTTTACAGACAGATTATTTCACATATCACATTTCACATGTATCACATTTCCAGTGGGTCAGAAGTTGACATACACTAAGTTGACTGTGCCTTTAAACAGCTTGGAAAATTCCAGAAAATAATGTCATGGCTTTAGAAGCTTATGATGGGCTAATTGACTTAATTTGAGTCAATTGGAGGTGTACCTGTGGATATATTTCAAGGCCTACCTTCAAACTCAGTGCCTCTTTGCTTGACATCATGGGAAAATCAAAAGAAATCAGCCGAGACCCCAGAAAAAATTGTAGACCTCCACAAGTCTGGTTCATCCTTGGGAGCAATTTCCAAACTCCTGAATGTACCACGTTCATCTGTACAAACAATAGTACGCAAGAATAAACACCATGGGCCCATGCAGCCGTCATACCGCTCAGAAAGGAGACTCGTTCTGTCTCCTAGAGATGAACGTACTTTGGTGCGAGAAGTGCAAATCAATCCCAGAACAACAGCAAAGGACCTTGTTAAGATGCTGGAGGAAACTGGTACAACATTTTCTATATCCACAGTAAAACAAGTCCAATATCAACATAACCTGAAAGGGAGAGGCTTGCAAGCCGAAGAACACCATCCCAACCGTGAAGCACGGGGGTGGCAGCATCATGTTGTGGGGGTGATTTGCTGCAGGAGGGACTGGTGCACTTCACAAAATAGATGGCATCATGAGGAAGGAACATAGTGGATGTATTGAAGCAACATCTCAAGACATCAGTCAGGAAGTTGAAGCTTGGTTGCAAATGGGTCTTCCAAATGGACAATGACCCCAAGCGTACTTCCAAAGGACAACAAAGTCAAGGTATTGGAGTGGCTATCACAAAGCCCTGACTTCAATCTCATGTAAAATGTGTGGTCAGAACTGAAAAAGTGTGTGCGAGCAAGGAGGCCTACAAACCTGACTCAGTTACACCAGCTCGGTCAGGAGGAATGGGCCAAAATTCACCCAACTTATTGTGGGAAGCTTGTGGAAGGCTACCCAAAACATTTGACCCAAGTTAAGCAATTTAAAGGCAATGCTACCAAATTCTAATTGATTGTATGTAAACTTCTGACCCACTGGGAATGTGATGAAAGAAATAAAAGCTGAAATAAATCATTCTCTCTACTATTATTCTGACTTTCACTTTGTTAAAATAAAGTGGTGATCTTAACTGACCTAAGACAGGGAATTTTTACTCAGATTAAATGTCAGGATTTGTGAAAAACTGAGTTTGAATGTTTTTGGCTAAGGTACGTAAACTTCCGACTTCAACTGTATATCTACCCTGTAAAGTGCACTTACCACCATTTTCAGGCGAACTCCAGCTCCCCATTAAGGCGGCTCAGCAGGCTGCAGGTCAGTGGCAAATGTAGTAGTCCGTTTCACAGCGAACCCTCTGCTCCATAAAATTGTTAATTAGCATTAGTTAGTAAATAAGCTTTTGCTAATTCACTTCCGAGCGTATGCGGTCAGGTATTTCTTCACGAAACAAGTTAGTTGGAGTGTTTGTCTCAAGTGTAGAATGTATGATGACTTGTTCAGAGATTGGCTCCTTTTTGATATAAAGGACCTTTGCAAGCCCCTCCCCTTTGCATTGCAATAATAGTTTCTTGCTTACTTGACAGCCTTGAGTAGTAATATGTTGCTACTATTAAACTCTCGTTTCTATGGTTACTGTCAGGCAATACTTTTCTAGTTATGATTGACCAAGTGGAATTTGGCAATGTGTTTGCATGGACTGTGTGCACCCATTTTCTTGTTGGTAAAAATAGGTTTCATGTGAAAACTCTGATCTTAAAACACCCGGTTGCTGCCTTCCTCTCCCATGTCATCCTCTTCTCATTCTTCCTCTTCCCATCCCTTCCTCCTCTCCATTATCCCCCTCAGTCATTTATCTGCAGTGCCAGTAACACAAGCATGTGCTCACTCTCTTTTAGCCTTTGGGGCACTGGCGACAGATTTCTTTATGCAACCTCTCATTTGAAGTGTGTATGTGTGGCAGGTGATATGAATCTCATTGCCACTAGTGTAACACTAGCTATAGAAGTATTTTCTGTAGGTCTGTTACACTGTAGCTGAAAGGATACAGAAGAGACTGCAAACACACACATACTATTTAGTGAGCGGTTGTATTGTTTTACTGCTGTGTACCTGACATCCACCTGACAGGTAGTCGATTTCCTTGTTGTGACCATAGCTTATACTGCTCCTTGTCCTCATGCAGGTGGCCTGGCTCTACATTCCAGCCTTGTATTCCACTCTGTTTTCACTCCACACACACACCCTTGCACCCTTTACAACCCCCAAACCTGCAGAAGGGTGTGTGTGTGTGACTACCCCCTCTGAGTTTAGACTATACACACTGTCTTCCAGCACATTTTACAGCTGACATTACTGGAAGAAGGTGGGTGTGTACCAGACCCCCCCCCCCCCTGTCTGTGTTTAGACTGCAGGCTTTCACACTCGGCATGTTTTAAACAAGTCATTACTGTTTGAGTGTTCACACCTTCTCTATTTTTCCTGTCGTATCCTTCTGTCTCCTAGATCCAACTGTACTTCTTTGTGACGTTCTCGCGTACGCACACACACACACACGCACAGCTTTCCCAGTTGACTCATCTATAGCGTCAGCGAGGCATTAATTCAGCTTTTCTGTGTGAATCACACGAGAGCAGCACACATGAAGGAAGTGTGTGTTCAGTCTCATCGCCTGTGGGACATCTCAATCACACCGACTCGCATTCCTCTTGTTAGGTGTGTGTGTGTGTGTGTGTGTGTAAAGAGTGGCGAGATGAGAGGGGTAAGGTGGAGGGAGCGCTGTAGGTTTGAGAGTAAGGATGGAGGAGGGATGTAGAGTGAGAGGAAAGGATCGATGGAAAGAGAGCTGTAGCGCTAAAGGGATGAGCGGAGTGAACCAAAGGGACAGAGAGATGGATGATGTTCCCTAGGCTCTGGAGTACAGCACGTCTGGTGTCTCCTAAGGCATGGTGCTGAAGGCACAGTACAGCTCCCAATGAAGCTCAGTATTTTGTGTGTGATTCCCGAAATGTGTTCTCCAGTGTTTGAGGCCCGCTGACATCTCCATGCCCAAGCATGTATATGTGCCTCTGCCTCACCTGTAATATCTCAGAGCCCTGTGGATGTGCTGTGGTGCTATGACCAAATCCATTGCATCTTTGTCCACACTTTGGATGAAAGTATGTGTATATTTGTGTGTGTGATAAGTGTCAGTGTGTGTGCTTTCATGCCCTCTTTCTGGGTTCTTTCATCTCTGTGAGATGATGACTTTGTCTACTGCTAGGAACTATATACATCACATGGCCAAAAGTATGTGGACACCGGCTCGTCGAACATCTCATTCCAAAGTCATGGCCATTCGTATGGAGTTGTTCAGCAGTAGGATTGTCCAGGTCTGACGTCAAGGATTCTGACCTTGGCAGGTGAATAGGTTTCCTACCCAGGCAGAATAGAAGTAGGAGGGAAAACTGAATTGTACCCTTGTGTAAAATTACCTCTCCATCTCTCTAGCTCATTCTGTTTTTTTTTTCTTTCTTTCCCTCTCATCTTTCTTTTTCCTCGCTCAGACACTACACACACACACGCACATTACCCCTGAGCAAAGCTTGAAGGTGATCAGACTGTATTTTCTTCTCTCAGACCTGAGTCCCTTGCTTTCATCGGCTCAATAATGAGACCCCACCTGAAAGTGTTTTTGTCTTACCCTCAACTTTTACCTCTACCCATGGGTGGCCCTCTTCCTCATTTAGATAACTGTGCACTGTCCTCCTCTCTGTTCGGTCAGAAACAGCGCTGTCAGTGTGTTCTCTGGTAATGAGGACTTAGGGTGGTAGGGGTGGGTCGCTTGCTCTCTCTCTCACACACATGCTGCCTATGCCTGCAGTGCTGGGAATTTCAGCACCCATACAGTTCACCATCAACTGACTCCTGCATGCAAGTGTACGTCACACGTTTTATTCATGAGTGAGAGAGTGCATATCAGGGAGACCATGAGAGGAGGAGGATGAGGAAGAAGCAGAGCGAGAGCTGTCGTAATCTCCTGAACATAGTGACCCAGACTCTGATCCTGTTCGTTTTCACATCTGGTGCCCCCGTTCTCCCCTCCATCTTTCCCCTCGTCAATTTTTCCTCGCTCGGTCTCTCTCTCCCTTACTCTCTTTCATCGACAGTCAGTCGGTTTCTTTTGTGTCCACAAGGTGTTTTTTTTTAAGTGCTTTAAATTTTCTATCAAACCGCTGCAATAAGCCCCTCTCCCCTTCAAGCCTGCCTAGTGATGATGACAATACTTCAGAGCGCCTCGTCAGACATCGTTAGCATTCTAAATCATTCAATCTAGAATAAATAAAACCCTGGAAAAAAAAATATAAATGGATCTATAGTCAGATTAAAATAATGCCCACTTGATGGAATATGCCCACTTCAGCCCTAGCCCGGTATCAGACCTGCATGGGCGGTCTTCTCAACTCCTATGGTCGGTGTAACGCCAATGGCAAGATACTACCACAAACTGATCTTGGACCTCATTTCTCTCACAGGGCACTGTAACTGTTAAGAGATTTACTGTAATGTATAAAAAGCTGCGGCCAGTGAGGGCCTGTTTATTAACCCTGACCAGCCCTGTTCTGTCTCTGAGTGGTGCTGGACACCGCTGGCAGGAGAGTAGAAGATCAAAGCGCAGGAAGTTGGTGTTGTGGACAACATTGGGTCCCCGGTCTCGTGTTGTTGGCATAGGAGGAAGTAATGTGTTCTGAGATGTCTTTTGGCCGTTATTACAGAATTTATTTCATCGCCTGTCTGTTTTATTGAGGACAATTATGGGTGTGGGTGGAGGGGAGGTTAGTGGGTGGGTGTGTGTGTGTGTGTGTGTGTGTGTTGTGTGAGCTTGTTTGTTTGCGACTGTTCTCTCATTTGTTTTTGTTATTTTCAGGCAAACTAGGTGTTTTCTATTGATATTAGCACAAAACGAATAAACCAAAATGGATTCCAAATTCCATCGCTATTGCTTTATGGAGTCTTAGAGTAGCCTTTTTATGCCTATGAGTGTACAAAACATTAAGATCCCCTTCCTAATATTGACTTGCTGTTGCGCGTTACAGCGCTTGCCACGCTCGCACCTACTACCATACTTAGTTCAAAAGCACTTCAATATTTTGTCTTGCGCATTCACCCTCTGAATGGCACACACACACAATCCATGTCTCAAGGCTTAAAAATCCTTTAACCTGTCTCTTCCCCCTTTCATCTACACTGATTTTGAAGTGGCTTTAACAAGTGACATCAATAAGGGGTCATAGCTTTCAGCTGCTCAGTCTGTCAAAGAAAGAGGTGTTCCTAGTATGGATGCACGATATATCGGAATTGTCTAGTTTTAACGCTGATGTGCAAAACCCATGTTAAAGCTGAAGTGCATACCTATTTTATTTTTTTATTTAACCAGGTAGGCCATTTGAGAACAAGTTCTCCTTTACAACTGAGACCTGGCCAAGATAAAGCAAAGCAGTGCGACACAAACAACAACAGAGTTGCACATGGAATAAACAAACGTACAGTCAATGACACGATAGAAAAAAGTTTACAAATGACGTGAGGTAAAGCAATACATAGGCCGTAGTAGCGAAGTAATGACAATTTAGCAAATTAACACGAGTGATAGATGCACAGATGATGATGTGCATGTAGAGATACTGGGGTGCAAAAAAGTAAATAAAAACAATATGGGGATGAGGTAGGTTGATTGGATGGACTATTTACAGATGGGCTGTGTACAGCTGCAGCGATCGGTTTGCTGCTCGGATAGCTGATGTTTAAAGTTAGTGAGGGAGATATAAGTCTCCAACTTCAGTGATTTTTGCAAGTAAATACCAGCACTGTAGGTGCGCGAGACAACTTTACCAGCATCGTAGCATACCTATCAATGAATCGTTGTGACATATGAGTGAGTGTAATAAATGTGTAATAACTACATCAAAAAATGTATGAACGCGTTAAATTATTGTGATGTGCAGTCATATTCAGGTCCTGATTGGTCAACAAGCTAATTTGACGTGTTAAATAGTATATATTTTGATACGCAAAGACCCAAACGGCGTTCCATAGAAATCCTGGTTGAGAACGACTGAACAAATGAACAACGAAACAGCACAGCAAGTAAGTGAAAGAAATAGGTTTTGATTATGTTTTACTGGTAATGGGGACATACATAAATGTCAACAAAATAACTTTTTGTTCAGTTGTGTGTGTGTGTGTGTGTGTGTGTGTGTGTGTGTGTGTGTGTTTCTAACCTTTTATTTAACTAGGCAAGTCGGTTAAGAACAAATTCTTATTTACAACGCTGGATGTGTCTGTGTTTTGTATGACTCCCGTTGGGCGAGAGACCTGCATTGGCAGCTTTTGCTTGTGAGAGCTCATTAGCCCTGGCTGCTGTATCGTACTGTACCGAGGAAAGAGGATTATCTGTCTCGACAAACACCCACATGTGTTGACACTGTACTGCACTTAAGCAAGTTTCCCCAGAAACGTAGGTGTTTGAATAGTTAGTTAGCATAATGCTAACGCTACAATATGGGTATTTCCCTCGGGATCTTCAGCAAAACGTTAGCCATTGAATGAGCATGTGAAAGCTGTCACTGGTCCTGTACTCTACTATCAAACTGCAGTAGACTGCTTCTGTATTCCTGGCCAATGGCAGGTGCCTTGGTCCTGTTTAAACTACATGAGTCCTGATAAACCTATAATCAGCCCCAGCCGTTCCTCTCTCATATACTGTAGCTAGCACTGATGTACTGGGATCAGAGGAGAGCCTTTCTATCCACAGTGGGGATCAGTCTCATTTGTCCTTGAGAGTGCCTCAAAGCCTTAGCTTGCCTCTGTAAATATGCCAGTGGCAGAACTGGGAAGCTGGTCAAATATGAATTCTGCAAGTCATTTGCTCCTGTGGTAATGAGTGTGGGTGGCAGTGCGTGCGTATGTTGAGTTTATTTGCGAGTGTGTGTGTGTATTTGCAATTGTCTATGTCCGTTTCCAAATCTGTGTCTACATGTATCTGGCTACATGTCTGTGTATCCGTGTCTGCCTACGCGTCTGTGTATCCGTATCTGGCTACATGTCTGTGTATCTGTATCTGGCTACATGTCTATCTGTATCTGGCTACATGTCTGTGTATCTGTATCTGGCTACATGTCTGTGTATCAGTATCTGGCTACGCGTCTGTGTATCCGTGTCTGGCTACGCGTCTGTGTATCCGTGTCTGGCTACGCGTCTGTGTATCGTGTCTGGCTACGCGTCTGTGTATCCGTGTCTGGCTACGCGTCTGTGTATCCGTGTCTGCCTACGCGTCTGTGTATCTGCCTACGCGTCTGTGTATCTGCCTACGCGTCTGTGTGTCTGCCTACGCGTCTGTGTGTCTGCCTACGCGTCTGTGTGTCTGCCTACGCGTCTGTGTGTCTGCCTACGCGTCTGTGTGTCTGCCTACGCGTCTGTGTGTCTGCCTACGCGTCTGTGTGTCTGCCTACGCGTCTGTGTGTCTGCCTACGCGTCTGTGCGTCTGCCTACGCGTCTGTGCGTCTGCCTACGCGTCTGTGCGTCTGCCTACGCGTCTGTGCGTCTGCCTACGCGTCTGTGCGTCTGCCTACGCGTCTGTGCGTCTGCCTACGCGTCTGTGCGTCTGCCTGCGCGTCTGTGCGTCTGCCTACGCGTCTGTGCGTCTGCCTACGCGTCTGTGCGTCTGCCTACGCGTCTGTGCGTCTGCCTACGCGTCTGTGTGTCTAACAATCCACATCTAAAAAGTAAAAGAATGGTATTAAGAAATATATCAATATTAGGATGAGCAATGTCGGAGTGGCTTAAACTAAAATACAGTCAAATAGAATACAGTGTATATATTTGAGATGAATAAACTTTATTGTTGAAGTGGCCAGTGATTCCATGTCTCTATATAGTGCAGCAGCCTCTAAGGTGCAGAGTTGAGTATCTGTGTTTATATACATTACCAGTCAAAAGTTTGGACACAACTACTCAAACCCTGGAATGTCTATATTTATACTATTTTCTACATTGTAGAATAATAGTGAAGACATCAAAACTATGAAATAACACATATGGAATCATGTAGTAACCAAAACAAGTGTTAAACAAATCAAAATAGTCCAAATAAAGAAAACCCTTGAATGAGTAGGTGTGTCCAAACTTTTGACTGGTACTGTGTATGTGTGTGTGTGTGTGTTTACATATCAGTGTCTACATCCAGTTTGATGAAAACACAATCTTTCCCCCTTGTTCACGTTCCCAGGCAGCTTGAGAGACAGTGGAAGTCAAGGAGACATTCAATCCATAACAAACTTCCAAGGTGGTGACCCAGAAGAAGGTTGATCGACCCCACTAATTGCAATGTAAAAAAAGCAATCATTGAACAATTCCGATGCGTCCAATTGTTATCATCATTCTGTAGCTGCAGTGTGTATGGATGTCCGTTCAATGCAAAAGGCATGAAATTGAATTGGACGCTGTTGGAGGCTTTGGAAGTCATATGACGCGTGGGTTCTTTTCCACGTTAATCGCTAATGGTAGCCTCGGGGGAGAACATGTGTGTGCCTCTGTGTATGACTCCTAGGAAAGCCACCATGACTGGTACGGGTGCACTATTAGCAGATCAAACACTGGCGATTCTATTCCCTTGGAAAATAAGTGAAGAAGGGCGGAGGAGAGAAGGATTGGGTTTCATACTGCGTGGGATCTTCTGGTATCTTTCTGTCTTTCTGCCAGATTGTTCAATGCAAATACACCCGATCAGCACACTTATCACAGTGGAAAACCTCCTGTGTATGGGTCTCCACTTTCCTACTAGTGTATCTTCCTCTTTATCCCTCCTCCCCACCTGGAAACAGTGCTTTCATATTTGTAATTGATCTTTTATATCGATCAAGTGTCCATCTAGCTTTTCCCCTGCTGGTTGTCTGTCTCTCTCTCTCTCTAATCTTCCCCTCTCTCTCTCATCTTCCTCTTAAATCTTTAAATCCATCATATTAGAGAAGGGTTTCACAGTGGATTTGTCAGTCCCTTCAAAGGCAGCCAGGGCGAAGACTGCTGATGCAGCATCCTCTAACAGAGCGTTTCCCAACTCCAGTCCTCGATTACCCCAAGCAGTACACATTTTTGTTGTTGTAGAACCTCATCCAACTCCTCCGGGACCACAATGAAAATGTGTGCTTTTGGTGGTACTCGAGGACCGGAGTTGGGGAACACTGTATTACAGGATTCTGCGACAACAGCACTTTACACCGGCTGCCTTTTGAACGGACTGACAATGAATCAGCTGTGAAATACTGTCTAGTCACCTGTCACTAAGGAGTGTCATGTCAAGCGCTCCAACAGATGTGGCTCCCCTCCCACTGCAGTAGACTTGGCCTGGCCTGATCAACGAGTTCGCTGCTTAACCTGACTCATTAGCTCATCAGCTAGCATTAATAGATGCTGCTGCTATGTTCAAATAATGGCTTTGTGAGTCACCACTAAGGGCATCTTGGGTACTTATGTACTGTAATTGTGGTGGTAATTGATATCATCATTATACCGGACCAAGTTTAATAGTTAATGACTAGTGATATGTAGTGGATATTTTCTTGTCATTTGTCATCTGTGAAACCAAGTGACGACAATATTTGATGTGTAAAATAGCTGTGCGTTTTCATGCGTCTCATGACGAAGGGTTGGCAAATCTGTAGCTAATTGCTACAACATACTGCAATGTGCAGCTTTATAAACTGTTATCTAATGGTGTTTTTTTATTTTTTTTGAGCTGTGAATCCTCCAGCAGTGGTACAGTATTCCCACTTCCCACCTTAATATGTCCTGAGCTGTCTGGTGTCTCGCTTCTTGATAAACTCTCTGACCCATCCTTTCCTTGATCAAAGACTACTTGGCTGCACTAATCATTCGGAGACTGGATCACTTCGATTACGTTCCCAGTTGGATCCACTGAGGCATGACATCATCCCCTTTTCATTGAAGTTCAAGTTATCAGCAGACAAGCGTAGGGAGTTCGAAGACTTTGATTGATAGGAGCGGAACGTCCTAGTTTAGAACATCTGCCTTCATTTAAAAAAATAAAATTAAACGAACCTTCTACCGGGTATGTTTAGGGGGAACCTGGCTGTCATCATTCCCTCAGAGCTGTTCGAGAACCATCCAGTGCTCCCCGAAAAGAGATGGGTGACTCCGTTCTACTGGTGACTCTCTGTATTCGCTAAGCTCCTGAGACCAGCGCTGCTGTAGAAACCCCACACTACTGAGCACTAAAACAGCTTTTATAGCGTGCTCAAATTAATTGGATTCCCTACAAAACGTGCCCCTTTCTTGATATGTTCAGTCCCTCAGCTTGTCAACCGGGCTCCAGAAATTGCTTGAGTAATAATCATAACGACAAACCAGAAAAACCCTATCCCTCGCCTCCCCCAAGTAGTTATTTTTTGTCTGTGCATAAGAACAAATGATTATTTTCCCCCCGCTAATGGGCCGTGGATAAATGAAGACGAAGCATGCCACGACTTATCACACGCAGGAATGTGCGCATCCCCTCAAACAGATGGAGTGGTGTCTGTAGGTCTGCACTCCCTCTGAACCGTCTGCCAGGAGTATTTGGGAGTTTGGCAGACTTTACTTCATAGGGCATATAGCCTCAATACCTGGCTGAAGACTCTCTTTCTTTAACGATGCTTCGTTGTTGACTGTAGAACAGTGACGCATGGCTCCGGATGGTCCTCGAAGGCCCGACGTGTCTACCGGTTTTCAACCTTTTCCTATTATACCTGATGGATAAGTCTGTAGACTCTAGCCAGTCAATAACCTTAATTGATCAGTTAAGTTCCAGGGAGAAATGAAAATCAGCAGGACTGTGGCCCTCAGACTAGAGTTGTGCTCTGCTGCCTTAGCGAGACGATGACAAGTTGGCTAAAGCAGAAGCAGACTGGAATGTGTACAGTGACATTAGGGACACTGTAGCATGTTTCTGTCCTCTGATGTGTGTGTGTGTGTGTGTGTGTGTGTGGGGTGGGGGGGGGCACTTCACACTTTCGATAACGCCAGGGCTTAAACCATACAGCGAGAATTATGTACAGTGTGTGATAACCATACGTTGGTATATTGTACACCTGAAAGACCAGGACACATCTTGGATATATAAATCCTGATGTACAAAGCATTTTCACTGCTGCATGTTTAGAAGGAAACACTGCATGAAAGACCAATAAGAGGGAAAGGCAAAACAAAGATAGAAATTCAATGTTTTGGCCACCTTGTTTTTTTGGCAAGTATCAAGGCGTGGTCTTGCCTGCACTGTGGTGCAGTGCGTCTGAAATGCTTTTAGGATTTGGCAGAGGGAAGAGAAGACGCTGTCTGTGTCCTTAGTGCCAACATGACAGAGTAGCCTCCATTGGCTAGTCAGGGGGTCTTGACAAATGGTAAGCCTACTGTACCACTGGAAGACGGATCGCACTCTGCAAGGTTACGCTGAGGACAGTATCGAGCAGCTTTGTTCCAACCCGCCACTAAAACACCAGATTTTGCCAATCGCTTAATGATCAAGACCTTGTTTTGCTGAATCTGGAGTGGTTTAGTGCTGCGCTTGAGCAAAAGCCTGCCCACACCGTCTTTTCCTCGGCAGTGTTTTTGACTGCTGATATACTGTTGAGACTTAGACAGGTTTTAGAAAGTGCCTCGTGTTCATTGGAAAATGCTTTGTATTAGCGTTGCGTTTGTCTTTATTTCTCCTAGCTAGCGCACCGTGAACATTACTAGGCGTGTGCATTCAGGTGCACGTTCAGCTTGCCGCACCCACTTTTATTGTCAAGACACGTGCGCACTCCCATTACCTGGGGCAACAACAAAGCCAGCTTAGCATCCGTTTCTTTTACATTCTGTTGTCTAAATTTAGCCAAGATAACGAGGGCCTTATTATTTTAGAGGCTTTGAGATTCTGGTTAAGTCCAGCATTAACCTGACCGAGCTGTTTCTCATGCTCACACTCCCAGCGGGGGGTGTGTGTGTGTGTGTGTGTGTGTGTGTGTGTGCCACCTTGTATAACCTAGTGTTTTACTCACCCATTGTAATTCATAGCATGTTTCCATTATTTACTAGAACAAAAGCATCTGTTGAACCCAGTTAGTCTCCCCCTCCTATAATGGTATGCATTTGCTTACTGTTATTTGATAAGTGCCCCACTCCTAATAGCCATGCAATAGAGTGCTGTGCAGAGGTTGTGATTCTTTCTCAACACCTGCATATTGATACAGGAACACAGTATGGTAAGAAGTGTGCCTGAACGTATTGTGTAACTTGTATGTGACACGTCTCTGTCTAATGAGAAGTGTGTGGGAGTGTGTGGGTGTTGACTAATTACCGTGTATCGATAACTTTGAGCATGTGGGTGTGTGTATCATCTGAGACGGACAGGTCTCTAACGCATGGGGTTAACCTTGAGCTCAGCGGTGCTGGTCGGAGAACAGGTGGAAGGTTGGTGATGAGTGTTTTCCTCCAGAATGACCTGCAGGGTGAAACGCTGGCTGTGTCGACGTGTCCGACTCCTCCGATGACGCCATAACTCTCCCAGGTCTGTTCCAAACGGGTGTGTCAATGTTGTAACTGCCACTTGCCTCAGTTTATTGAAGTGACTCAAATGAAGGGAAGACCCCTTTGTTTGTTCGTTTCAAAGCGGTATCTACATTTTTTTGTGGCTTATGGATGAGACCAATGGGTTAGCAATTATGGGTATCGATCTAAATTGTGCTCCCTGTTTCACAATTTTATTTCAGCTGCCAACGTTTCTGGTTTCTTTGTCAAAGCTGTACTGTAGCACGACTGTGGTGTTGCGTCCCTCAGGCAACCACACGTGGCATGACACCTTACACACACACACACACACACACACACTCTCTTGCTCTCGCTCTCCATCTGGATGAGTGGTGAAGCGAGAGCTTGATCTCTGCCCAAAATCTGTCCACATGAAGTAGTTATTTTAATTATTAAGCCGGTGAGGAGTTTTTGTATTGGGGCCGGTGAGTGTCGATTTTAGTCAAGATAACCATTAATTGCTATTTTGATATGTGAGACTTATTTGATCTAATAGAAGTTGAGTAATTCTTTTTTTTTGTTTTTAATTTTACCCCTTTTTCTCCCCAATTTTGTGGTATCCAATTGTTAGTAGCTACTATCTTGTCTCATCGCTACAACTCCCGTACGGCCTCAGGAGGGACGAAGGTTGAAGGTCATGTGTCCTCCGATACACAACCCAACCAAGCCGCACTGCTTCTTAACACAGCGCGCATCCAACCCGGAAGCCAGCCGCACCAATGTGTCAGAGGAAACACTGTGCACCTGGCAACCTTGGTTAGCGTGCACTGCTGAGACAAGGATATCCCTACCGGCCAAACCCTCCCTAACCCGGACGATGCTAGGCCAATTGTGCGTCGCCCCACGGACCTCCCGGTCATGGCCGGTTACGACAGAGCCTGGGCACAAACCCAGAGTCTCTGGTGGCATAGCTGGCGCTGCAGTACAGCGCCCTTACCACTGTGCCACCCGGGAGGCCGCGAATTGTGCAATTCTTAGGTTGTTATGAGGGCACTGATAAGTGTGATGCACGTAACATCCCAGCAAATTTGAGAAAAAACACTTGGTATCAGAGTGGTCTCTGTTGAAGTTCGAGACTGTCTATGCGTTGGTTAGCAGATCATCTGACTCTCTGTTCAATACAGGCGGTTGATGTCAACACCTCATCGAATATATACAAAAAAAATACTCAATGAGATGTATCCACCAATCCGCTCTGTGGACAACAATTCCCATTAAGGCAGAGACATCCGCATCTGGTCATATATCCATATCTCTGGTGCTGTCCATCTTCTATCCCTGGGCCAACCTCCACTGGCACTGATGGCTAGGGTCACAGAGGTCATGGGCAGGGACATGCCCCTCACCCTTCCCAACCATCTGCCCAACCGTGTGATGTAATTAAGCCAATCAAAGGTTTTGAATATGGGCCAATCAGGGAGAGTGGTATGAGCTAACGGCAAGGGTGAAATAGAACATGTAATTTCGGTTAATTAAACAAGGTCCCAAAACACTACGATGCACAACGAAAGTAGTGTTGCCGTTGCCAGCCCTTCCAGTTCAGCCTAGAGTCCCCAAGGAATACAACGCGAGTATGAGCAGTAAAGCTATTACAGGATAATTTAATGAATGCCCGACTGAAAGCAATACATGGAATGTAATCAATCTCCCCGGGTTTTTTGATTTGAGTCAAAGTTGGCAGCCCTACATGAAAGTGACTCACAATTCACTAGCAACAATACCTTTCATCAAAACCTGCAGGAGACGATTCAAACAGAACCGTGAAAATTAGCACTGTCCCTTTTTTAGATTGTCATTTGTAATTAGTTCATCCAAAGGTGGCTCCACTTCACTAATAAAATGTCAACAAACATTTGTTTTCATTATGGAGTAGCTACCTGTGCTCGTCTCCTTTTCTTCACCCGATCAGTATGATAACACCCATTCTTTTCACATACTAGTAGTCCAGAGGGAAAGGAGGCTAGTAAAGAAACCTCAAAGGTATTGGGATGCAGCCCAAGGTTTTTAATATAAGGATAGTCGAGTGACTGGACACCCCAGTAAAGAAAGACATTGAATCGTATTGGGATGCAGCCCAACTTCTAAGGTTGTAGGAGCAACGCCTTTGTACTGTAGATATTTTGGTCATGGCTTAGGGTCTTTATGGTGAAACGGGTCTAGGCAGATGGGAGGCTGTCATTCTAGAAACCGGGCTGTGGGTGTAATTTATAAGTCCTTGTGAAAGGGAGCAGGCACTAAAGGTGATCGACGGGAGCGTCAGCTGGAAAGTGGTAGGGAGAGGAGGTGAATTACAACATTGCTAGTGTGCGTCTCTTTTATGCATAGTTAAACACATACAGTACGCAGATGCCTGCATACAAAAATCTAATCAAATCACATTTTATTTGTCACAATCACATGGTTAGCAGATGTTAATGCGAGTGTAGCGAAATGCTTGTGCTTCTAGTTCCGACAATGCAGTAATAACCAACGAGTAATCTAGCTAACAATTCCAAAACTACTACCTTATACACACGTGTAAAGGGATAAAGAATATGTACATAAAGATATATGAATGAGTGATGGTACAGAGCGGCATAGGCAAGATGCAGTAGATGGTATCGAGTACAGTATATACATATGAGTATGTAAACAAAGTGGCATAGTTTAAAGTGGCTAGTGATACATGTATTACATAAAGATGCAGTAGATGATATAGAGTACAGTATATACGTATACATATGAGAAATAATGTAGGGTATGTAAACATTATATTAAGTAGCATTGTTTAAAGTGGCTAGTGATATATTTTGCATCAATTCCCATAATTAAAGTGGCTGGGGTTGAGTCAGTGTGTTGGCAGCAGCCACTCAATGTTAGTGGTGGCTGTTTAACAGTCTGATGGCCTTGAGATAGAAGCTGTTTTTCAGTCTCTCGGTCCCTGCTTTGATGCACCTGTACTGACCTCGCCTTCTGGATGATAGCGGGGTGAACAGGCAGTGGCTCGGGTGGTTGTGGTCTTTATGGCCTTCCGGTGACATCGGGTGGTGTAGGTGTCCTGGAGGGCAGGTAGTTTGCCCCCCGGTGATGCGTTGTGCAGACCTCACTACCCTCTGGAGAGCCTTACGGTTGTGGGTGGAGCAGTTGCCGTACCAGGCGGTGATACAGCCCGACAGGATGCTCTCGATTGTGCATCTGTAGAAGTTTGTGTGCTTTTGGTGACAAGCCGAATTTCTTCAGCCTCCTGCTGCGCCTTCTTCACGATGCTGTCTGTGTGGGTGGACCAATTCAGTTTGTCTGTGATGTGTATGCCGAGGAACTTAAAACTTACTACCCTCTCCACTACTGTTCCATCGATGTGGATACACATGCACGCATACACTGATCTGATACACTTAACGCTGGTTTACAGTCCCGTCTATCGACGGATCTGTAGGCAATTGTGACTTCATGAACATTCTGTTGTCGTCCGATATCAAACTTGTCATTATGAAAAAGTATAAAGCACCATTGGACAGCCTCTGCATGACATCAGCAGCCCGGTGCTCCAAATAGCATACCTTCTCTGTTTTAACACCAAGAAACCCATCCGTTTTAAAACGGAATTGAGTAACTGTCAATCTAGCAAGCCATGCAACTAAAAGTAATTTTCGAAACAATGTCTTGGTTCGTTGCTAGCTAACTATAGCTGACAACCTCTTCACTTTTTATGCATTATTACAGGAAAATAAACCCAACAATATCATTATGTACAAGGTAATGGCGGGCTTACAGGAAATATCTTCATGCCACAGTGTGATGAAATAAAAGTAGTTTGTTCTATTGGGGAATTTTAGAACTCCTACATCTTGTCACAGGAGGATTTGGTCTGGTTGCTGTGGCAGTCCGGTAACCACGACAACGGACATTGCTACAGTCGCAGAGACTTGAACTGTTTTCATGTCTGTGCCACAAGGAAACTGGCAGTCTACACTACTCTACAGACATTCCACCTGAATATAAATTAAATGTTTTGACCAGCGACACTTGTCACTTATTATCTACAGACATGTCACACTGTCAGATATCCTGTTTCCTTGTCACGAACAGTAAAAAGGGAATTCTGTATTTTGCAGACTTTTTTTCCATTGTAAAAACCACCAACTAACCTTTCCTCTTCTCTTCCTGGTTACAGCGGAGCCCCTCCCCCTGATGGACCTGTGTCGTCGGGCCGCCCGGGTAGCGTTGGGCCGAGAGCGCCTCCAGGAGATCGAGTCCCTGCCCTTACCCCAGTCTCTCAAGAATTACCTGCAGTACCAATGACCAAACCATGCTCCACCAACTGGGACCATCTGGAAGGAAACCATGGCAATCTAAGTGTGATGGAAGATAGACAGAATGTCAGGGGGGTTCGAATGAACAACGGCGGAAGCGGAATGTTTACATTGTGGGATAATTAAGCTCTGCGGTGAATAGATAGACACTTGTGTTCAGGTTTTTGACCCAGAGGATGATTGATACTTTTTTTGTTCGGGGTTTTGACACGTTTGGACTTACAATTATTGATGGCTGTAGCTCTCTTCCAATGAAGCCCCTATTTCATGGACTGGTATGGTCCATGGTCACTTTGAAGTATGGGTGTTAGGAGACTACTGCCATCTGCTGGTTTGAGTGAGAACGGCGCCTAGAAGGCACACACTAAATACCCCGGGAGGCCTTTGAAATCATATCACTGCTACTGGATACTCTATAGTCAGTCTCCTATAATGTCCTGTCCAGTCGGCAGGCAGACACAGGACTTTTCTACAGGGCTCAGATGTGTTTCGGTCCATTTCCAGTTCAAACTGGCCTGGAGCTCACTGTAGCTCACTGGTAACATACAATATCTGCCCGTTGTCTTAAAGGACCCATTAAAGGACTATGCCAGTTCTGGACTTACTAGGTTTACACATCTAGTTTTTCTGGATCTATGTCAAGTAATGCAAGGGGAAAAAATGGCACAGCACCCATTTTGGGAGGGGGCGTGGATGACCACACACCATAGCAGTCATCTTTTTCCTCTAGAAGGCTTGAGTCACTTTTATTTCTGAGTTTGTACCCTACATTTTATTCTTAGTGTGGATTATGATTCTGACGACGATGATAACGTTACGATGACTGTTTATTTATCATGAGGTAGTTTCTTTTTACGTTACGTTTTACGTTACGTTCAGGTAAATATACTACACCGATATGGGAGATGATGATCAGCGCTGTCACCCTAAGGCTTTTTAAACCGGATGCTGCTTTAATTATTATTATTATTATTATTATCATTATTATTATACGATCACTGATGGTTTTAATCTATATCTGCCTGCTTGGATGGGAGACCAGGGCCATTCGGGGGCATACACAGTGGAATGTATGGGCAGTGCTGTTAGCAGATCTGAAATGTGAATAAAAGCCAAGTGAATGAAAAAGCCATTTGTTTTCTGGGATGGTAATTTCCTCCGTATCAAGGTTGGGCTGCCAGGTGTGTGTGTGTGTGTGTGTGTGTGT
Source organism: Oncorhynchus kisutch (assembly GCF_002021735.2). Classification (NCBI taxonomy): domain Eukaryota; kingdom Metazoa; phylum Chordata; class Actinopteri; order Salmoniformes; family Salmonidae; genus Oncorhynchus; species Oncorhynchus kisutch. The sequence goes on from NC_034203.2 coordinate 11,835,956, forward strand.
GTCTTTCTGGATAAAAGCCAAGGAAGGCAGATTTGTTTTTTATGTGTTTTTCTCCCTCTTTGTTTATACCGTCAGTCACGCTCAGAGGAAACCAGGGCATCTTCAAATCCAGCTGTGACAGTTTGTGTAACCTCGTCATCCCTCGACCACATCTGACCTAACTCCCTACCCCCTCTCTGTATCTCTACCTAACTCTCTCATTCTACCTATCTCCATTTACCTACTCTAGATCTCACTCCATCTCTACCTACCTCTTCGTTCCATCTCTACCCTACCTACCTCTCGTTCCATCTCTACCCTATTTCTCTCTAGCTACCTCCCGCTCCATATTTCTCAGCCTCAAATCTCTATATTGTAGACTTAGTAAATGGAGCCATAAGCTTGAAACTGAGCTTTCCCAATAGAGACTATTTAAACATGCTGGGGTCATTTCCTATGAGCCCTAAATATTATTAGAGATATTAAGTGGATGATCAGGGCTGCATTCAAGTGGACACTTCCTTAGAACATCTTAAATTAGGTCTGAAGAGGGTTTACCATTCTTGGGAATGGAGCGGCAGGGTAGCCTAGTGGTTAGAGCATTGGACTAGTAACCGAAAGGTTGCAAGATCAAATCCCCGAGCTGACAAGGTAAAAATCTCTTGTTCTGCCCCTGAACAAGGCAGTTAACCCAGTGTTCCTAGGCCGTCATTGGAAATAAGAATTTGTTCTAAACTGACTTGCCTGTAAAAAAAAGCCAGTCAAGTTGGCTTCCAAACCACTCCACTAAGCTCCACTAAGCTCAACCATTGAATATCAAAGCAAGCTGTTTTAATTGGAACAAAAGGGCATTTTTGTGTCTGACTGCTAGCTTGCAAATACAGCCTGTACAGTAAAGCTGGGCGATATGGACCAAAATCCATATTGCAGTAAATTGACTGAATTAGTAGTATACCGATTAAATTGTACAACAATGTGAACCAGTTTTATTTTTATTACCTTATGAACATCTAGTAATAGCTTGAAATGTTGTAGCTGTCAATGGTCTCATTTAACAATCGGCCATATTAGCAAACAATCACTTTCCCTTTATCGTCCCAGTTCTAGTGTACAACCATTAGCTTAGTCAGCTAATTGATACACGGACTTGTGCATTAGTGAAAACAATGGATCTTCAAAGGGTATGCTAAGTGCATGTCCCAAATGTGGAGCAGGCATCTGCCAGCAAGGTGCTTTCATCTCTGCTGAACAATGTTACTTTTATAAATATATTGCATGTGGATTCCCCTTCAAATTAGTGGAGTCGGCTGTTTCAGCCACACCCATTGCTGACAGGTATATCAAATCGAGCACACAGCCATGCAATCTCCATAGACAAACATTGGCAGTAGAATGGCCTGTACTGAAGAGCCCAGTGACTTTCAACGTGGCGCCGTCAAAGGATGCCACCTTTCCAACAAGTGATTTTGTCAATTTTCTGACTTGCTAGTGCTGCCCCGGTCTACACTTAAGTGCTGTTATTGTGAAGTGGAAATGTCTAGGCGCAACAATGGCTCAGCCGCGAAGTGGTAGGCCACACAAGCTCACAGAACGGAACTGCGGAGCGCTGAAGTGCATAAAAATCGTCTGTCCTCGTTTGCAACACTCACTGCAGAGTTCCAAACTGCCTTTGAAAGCAACATCGCCACAAGAACTGTTCGTTGGGAGCTTTGTGAAATGTTTCCATGACTGAGTAGCCACACACACAAGCCTAAAATCACCGTGAGCAATGTCAAGCTGGAGTGGTGTAAAGTTTGCCTCCATTGTACTCTGGAGCAGTGAAGACACTTTTTCTAGAGTGATGAAACATGCTTCACCATTTGGCCGTCCGATGGACGAATCTGGGTTTGGCAGATGCCAGGAGAACGCTACCTGCCCGAATGTATAGTGCCAACTAAAGTTTGTTGGAGGAATAATGATGGTTCTTGGGCTGTTTTTCATGGTTCGGCGTAGGCCCCTTAGTTCCAGTGAAGGAAAATCTTAACGCTACGGCATACAATGACATTCTAGATGGTTCTGTGTTTCTGATTCCGTACCTGTTTTAGCATGACAATGCCCACGTGCACAAAGTGAAGTCCATACAGAAATGGTTTGTCAAGATCGGTGTAGAATAACATGACTGGCCAACACAGAACCCTGACCTCAACCCCATCGAACACCTTTGGGATGATTTGGAATGCTGACTACAAGCCAGGCCTAATCGCCCAACTTCAGTGCCCCGACCTCACTAACGCTCGTGTGGCTGAACGCAAGCAAGTCCTCGCAGCAACGTTCCAACATCTAGTGGAAAGCCTTCCCAGAAGTGTGGAGGCTGTTATATCAGCAATGGGGGGGACCAACTCCATATTAATGCCTGTGATTTTGGAATGAGATGTTCGACGAGCAGGTGTCCACATACTTTTGGTCATGTAGTGTAATATTTCACACAACCTGTCGGAGTCTCCAGTCTCACTATAGGAATGTGTAAGGGATTGCTGTAGTGGCAATCAATGCCAGACGGTGTGACGCTGTCCTTTCATGCCGGCCTTGAAATAGGTTTGGCCTTTTTTTTCTCTCTCTGATCCCCGGCTCATTTTTTTGGAGGTAGCTCAAATGTCATTGGAAAACAAGACCTCATGGAGTAGCTGAGGTTTGATCAAAGGTCTGTTAGCATGGTTCTGCATGAGGACAAGGCAGCAAGGAGGATAGGCTAGTCCATCGATCCCGCTTCAAACTTACCCTTCTCTTTTAAAACCATGTTATTTTAATGCTGGTCCTGTGGATCCTACTTTTTTGCAGGTATTTGCTGCCACCATAATCCACATAAATGCAGGCAGGTATGGTAACATATTGAAACTTGTTTTTGCTACGGGGTGTTGTAAAGACGAACGATCAAAATGGTGCTATTCGGAGCTACTTTGCATTTAACTTTCAAAGATATTCATAAGGCATCCGAAATGCAGGCAATAAAAATATGAATTCCCAAACTATTAACAGTAGGTCTACTGAGGTTAAAAACGTATTCAAAGCTTGTTCATATCTTGCAAGGTTCTCAGGCGCAGCGCTAGTGGATGCTATCAACTGTAAAGCTTTAAAAGACTAATTGTTACCGGCAGAATAAAGCGAGAATAACCTTGGAAAAGGTTAGGCTACTCCATCTCTCCTCTCATATTCTTGGTGGACATTATCCAGCATCCATTTCCTCAAACCAAATCTCCAATGACCTCTTAAGTGGTAAAGCAGCAATGAAGAAGCCTAGGTGTGAAACTCAGTCCATTGATGCGTGACTTTCTTTGGGGATGATGGGAATTGGGTAAATGGAAGGATGTTTATCCCAGCCTTAGTCTTGGATACGGACCTGGGTTGTTGTTGGTTGTGTTACGTCACCTGCCGTTTTGTAGGCCCGCGGATCAATCCCCCCCCCCCCCCATTTGGGGTCTCAACATACTGTTAGAATACACAAGGTGCAGTCTAGAAATGTGGTTGTGCATCAGCTGTTTTTCTCTTATGTCAGTCACTGACAGTCACTGAATTAGCCCATGTCAGCAAAACCAATGTAGATTGATAAATTAGTCTAGTGGCCAGCTATCTAAACTTGTCGTAATCATAGTCACTCTTACTCAGATATCATATTAAAGACAACATTTTGCATAGGGCCCCCAGAAGGCTATTGCTGGCTCTGACTGTGTGTGTGGATGTGGATACCTGACCCGCAAACCACTGTGGCCCCTGATGATGAGTTCAAATTGTTTTGGGGGGGCTCCCACCCACATCAAAGTTGCCCATCCCGGTCTTACATCATGGGAGCCTGATGACTCGCACTGAATTCTTCTGCTGCTCTGTCGTTTGCTACGTACGTACTTTAGGACTAGATCCAATCAGATCACGCTTTAACCGGCGATAGCAGACACCCGCCTAGCGGATGTTTTGGAGGTGGAGCCGGCGAATTGGTGAGCAGCTGCTCTTAAGACCATTGTCACAAGGTCACACCCACCCCACTCATATGAAGTTCAGCATGAGAAAGTGTAGGCTATATACAAATAATTACACTCGAATTGAAAAATCATTAACCTAAATAATGAAGATCACTATCATCCTAATCGAGGTGTAGATTACATCTCACATTCCTGTGTTCAAACTTGTAAACAAAGCTGCATGAAATTTCTCTTATTTTGAGGCCGTGCAGCCAATGGCAATGTCCGCTTTAAGGATAATGCCAGGAGCCGCTTGTGGATTTGACAGCTCTAACGCAGTTCCACCTCCGCCAAAACAACCGCTCTGCAGATCGGTGAAAGCGGATCCTAAATGTGTTCACATTTAGTGAAGAGTCTGTGGCGGTTCTAAGATCCAGACCACAGATTATACATTATATTGACCAGATAATCAAGTGGCCACTCTAACAATGAAAAGAAATGTCTTCAAAAATGCAGTGGGCATATACAGTAGGGCAAAAAAGTATTTAGTCAGCCACCAATTGTGCATGTTCTCCCACTTAAAAAGATGAGAGGCCTGTAATTTTCATCATAGGTACACTTCAACTATGACAGACAAAATGAGAGAAGAAATCCAGAAAATCACATTGTAGGATTTTTTATGAATTTATTTGCAAATTATGGTGGAAAATAAGTATTTGGTCACCTACAAACAAGCAAGATTTCTGGCTCTCACAGACCTGTAACTTCTTCTTTAAGAGGCTCTGCCCTCCACTCGTTACCTGTATTAATGGCACCTGTTTGAACTTGTTATCACTATAAAAGACACCTGTCTACAACCTCAAACAGTCACACTCCAAACTCCACTATGGCCAAGACCAAAGAGCTGTCAAAGGACACCAGAAACAAAATTGTAGACCTACACCAGGCTGGGAAGACTGAATCTGCAATAGATAAGCTGTTTGGTTTGAAGAAATCAACTCTGGGAGCAATTATTAGGAAATGGAAGACATACAAGACCACTGATAATCTCCCTCGATCTGGGGCTCCACGCAAGATCTCACCCCGTGGGGTCAAAATGATCACAAGAACGGTGAGCAAAAATCCCAGAACCACACGGGGGGACCTAGTGAATGACATGCAGAGAGCTGGGACCAAAGTAACAAAGCCTACCATCAGTAACACACTACGCCGCCAGGGACTCAAATCCTGCAGTGCCAGACGTGTCCCCCTGCTTAAGCCAGTACATGTCCAGGCCCGTCTGAAGTTTGCTAGAGAGCATTTGGATTATCCAGAAGAAAATTGGGAGAATGTCATATGGTCAGATGAAACCAAAATATAACTTTTTGGTAAAAACTCAACTCGCCGTGTTTGGAGGACAAAGAATGCTGAGTTGCATCCAAAGAACACCATACATACTGTGAGGCATGGGGGTGGAAACATCATGCTTTGGGGCTGTTTCTCTGCAAAGGGACCAGGACGACTGATCCGTGTAAAGGAAAGAATGAATGGGGCCATGTATCGTGAGATTTTGAGTGAAAACCTCCTTCCATCAGCAAGGGCATTGAAGATGAAATGTGGCTGGGTCTTTCAGCATGACAATGATCCCAAACACACCGCCCGGGCAACGAAGGAGTGGCTTCGTAAGAAGCATTTCAAGGTCCTGGAGTGGCCTAGCCAGTCTCCAGATCTCAACCCCATAGAAAATCTTTGGAGGGAGTTGAAAGTCCGTGTTGCCCAGCAACAGCCCCAAAACATCACTGCTCTAGAGGAGATCTGCATGGAGGAATGGGTCAAAATACCAGCAACAGTGTGTGAAAACCTTGTGAAGACTTACAGAAAACGTTTGACCTCTGTCATTGCCAACAAAGGGTATATAACGAAGTATTGGGAAACTTTTGTTATTGACCAAATACTTATTTTCCACCATAATTTGCAAATAAATTCATTAAAAATCCTACAATGTGATTTTCTGGATTTTTTTTCTCATTTTGTCTGTCATAGTTGAAGTGTACCTATGATGAAAATTACAGGCCTCTCTCTCATCTTTTTAAGTGGGAGAACTTGCACAATTGGTGGCTGACTAAATAGGTTTTTGCCCCACTGTACGTGTGTGAACAACAGACACAACTCCAATGTAAATCAAATCTAATGTTATTGGTCACAATCACATGGTTAGCAGAGGTTAATGTTATTTGTCACATACACATGGTTAGCAGAGGTTAATGCAAGTGTAGCGAAATGCTTGTGCTTCTAGTTCTGACAATGCAGTAATAACCAACAAGTAATCTAGCTAACAATTCCAAAACTACTACCTTATACACACACGTGTAAGGGGATAAAGAATATGTACATAAAGATATATGAATAAGTGATGGTACAGAACGGCATAGGCAAGATGCAGTAGATGGTTTCGAGTACAGTGTATACATATGAGATGAGCAATGTAAGGTATATAAACATATTAAGTGGCATTGTTTAAAGTGGCTAGTGATACATTTTTTACATGTATGGCAGCAGCCACTCAATGTTAGTGAAGGCTGTTTAACAGGCTGATGGCCTTGAGATAGAAGCTGTTTTTCAGTCTCTCGGTCCCTGCTTTGTTGCACTTGTACTGACCTCGCATTCTGGATCATAGCGGGGTGAACAGGCAGTGGCTCAGGTGGTTGTTGTCCTTGATGATCTTTATGGCCTCCCTGTGACATCGGGTGGTGTAGGTGTCCTGGAGGACAGGTAGTTTGTCCCCGGTGATGCGTTGTGCAGACCTCACTACCCTCTGGAGAGCTTTACGGTTGTGGGCGGAGAAGTTGCCGTACCAGGCGGTGATACGGCCCGACAGGAAGCTCTCGATTGTGCATCTGTAAAGGTTTGTGAGTGCTTTTGGTGACAAGCCAAAGTATTTTTCTCAAAGTTGCCGGGATGTCATGTGTCACGTGTCCTATTTATATCAGTACAACCTAAGGATTACGAAACTCCTATTCGATCAAATAAACAACACGTAGCAAATATGGCATAAAAACATTTAACCTACAGTTGAAGTCGGAAGTTTACATACATACACCTTAGCCAAATATGTTTAAACTCAGTTTTTCACAATTCCTGACATTAAATCCTAGTAAACAGTCCCTGTTTTAGGTCGGTTAGATCACCACTTTATTTTGAGAATGTGATAATAGTAGAGAAAGTGATTTTATTTCAGCTTTTATTTCTTTCATCACATTCCCAGTGGGTCAGTTATATACACTTGATTAGTATTTGGTAGATTTGACTTTAAATTGTTTAACTTTTTGGATGGCCTTCCACAAGCTTCCCACAATAAGTTGGGTGAATTTTGGCCCATTCCTCCTGACAGAGCTGGTGTAACTGAGTCAGGTTTGAGGCCTCCTTGCTCGCACATGCTTTTTCAGTTCTGCCACAAATTGAGGTCAGGGCTTTGTGATGGCCACTCCAATACCTAGACTTTGTTGTCCTTAAGCCATCCTGCCACAACTTTGGAAGTATGCCTGGGGTCATTTGTCCATTTGGAAGACCCATTTGTGAGAGAGAGACGAAGGTCAAGAGCCATGCGTCCTCCGAAACACAACCCAACCAAGCCGCACTGCTTCTTAACACAGCGAGCATCCAACCCGGAAGCCAGCCGCACCAATGTGTTGGAGGAAACACTGTGCACCTGGCGACTTGGTTAGTGTGCACTGCGCTCGGCCCGCCGCGGGAGTCACTAGTGCGCGATGAGACAAGGATATCCCTACCAGCCAAACCCTCCCTAATCCGGACGACGCTAGGCCAATTGTGCGTCGCCCCACGGACCTCCCGGTCGCGGCCGGCTGCAACAGAGCCTGTGCGCGAATCCAGAGTCTCTGGTGGCACAGCTACCACTGCGCCACCCGGGAGGCCCTAGTCTGGCTTTTTTTATGGTGGTTTTGGAGCAGTGGCTTCTTCCTTGCTGAGCGGCCTTTCAGGTTATGTCGATATAGGACTCGTTTTACTGTGGATATAGATACTTTTGTACCTGTTTCCTCCAGCATCTTCACAAGGTCCTTTTGCTGTTGTTCTGGGATTGATTTGCACTTTTTGCACCAAGGTACGTTCATCTCTAGGAGACAGAACGCGTCACCTTCCTGAGCGGTATGACGGCTGTGTGGTCCCATGGTGTTTATACTTGTGTACTATTGTTTGTACAGATGAACGTGGTACCTTCAGGCGTTTGGAAATTGCTCCCAAGGATGAACCAGACTTGTGGAGGTCTACAATTTTTTTTTAGGTCTTGGCTGTTTTCTTTTGATTTCCCAATGATGTCAAGCAAAGAGGCATTGAGTTTGGAGATAGGTCCTGAAATACATCCACAGGTACACCTCCAATTGACTCAGGCTAATTGACATAATTTATTAGAATCTTCCAAAGCCATGACATCATTTTCTGGAATTTTTCAAGTCGTGTAAAGGCACAGTCAACTTAGTGTATGTAAACTTCTGACCCACTGGAATTGTGATACAGTGAAATAATCTGTATGTAAACAGTTGTTGGAAAAATTACTTGTGTCATGTGTAACAGTTTAACTTTAGTCAGTCCCCTCACCGGGTTCGAACCAGGGACCCTCTGCACACATCGACAACTGACACCCACGAAGCATCGTTACCTATCGCTCCACAAAAGCCACAGCCCTTGCAGAGCAAGGGGAACAACTACTTCAGGTTTCAGAGCGAGTGACGTCACCGATTTGAAACTCTATTACCACGCACCACCGCTAACTAGCTAGCCAGTTCACATCGGTTACACATGCACAAAGTAGATGTCCTAACCAACTTGCTAAAACTATAGTTTGTTAACAAGAAATTTGTGGAGTGGTTGAAAAACGAGTTTTAATGACTCCAACCTAAGTGTATGTAGACTTTCGACTTCAACTGTAATTCGACATTCATTGACAGCCATACAAAAAAAAATCTAAAAACACCACCTGTTGGAGAAGACTGATTTTGGGCCCAGTTATCTCTCTAGCTTCACCTCTTCCTAGCTGTCCAGACTCATTGCGATGAAGAAACGGACTTCTGTGGGCATGGCAGAGCGTTTCGCCATAGCAAGGAGTCTGGTAGCCAGGCAAACAAACAGGTGCATACAGGCGTCAGCAACTCCAGTAACATGCCAAACATTATTGAACACCATTCATATCCAGTTTACAGTGGCTGAGCTGTTGTCATTAAAATATGGCTGTGTACCATCTGGGCCACACATTTTGTCAGGAAACCCTGGGGCCTCCCGGCTATTCCCCCTATCCACACTGAAGTTCAGAAGACCAGCCACAAGTCCTCTCAGTGGTGTTTGCAGCAGGGGCCAATTGTGACATATGTTCAATTTAATAAACTTTTTATATTCTCAAGGGGACGATTATTGAGGAGGATCAGGTCTGAGTTGAATCTTCCCGGCCAATCAGGGATGTGTTACTATACCCAACGTCTAAAGTCCTACAATTTACCACCAGACAAAACATAGCTCCCCCCAAACCGGAGAGGAGGCATATTGACAAGGAAACGGTGTTGCGCGTAAGAGACGGGCAACAAATAGGATGATAAGGAAACAAAGACAGCATTGCTATTACGCCTTATAGTTCTTATACACAACACACCCCTATGGTAATATGATTGCTATCGATTGTGGATGTGTGTTTGTGCTATCGATTTATTGATTGAGGATGTGTGTTTGTGCTATAGATTGTGGATGTGTGTTTGTGCTATCGATTGGATGTGTGTTTGTGCAATCGATTGTGGATGTGTGTTTGTGCTATCGATTTATTGATTGAGGATGTGTGTTTGTGCTATCGATTGTGGATGTGTGTTTGTGCTATCGATTGGATGTGTGTTTGTGCAATCGATTGTGGATGTGTGTTTGTGCAATCGATTGTGGATGTGTGTTTGTGCTATCGATTGTGGATGTGTGTTTGCTATCGATTTATTGATTGACGATGTGTGTTTGTGCTATAGATTGGCTGTGTTTGTGCTATCGGTTGATCGATTTTGGATGTGTGTTTGCTATAGATTGGATGTGTGTTTGCGCGATCGATTGATTGGATGTGTGCTTGTTCTATCGAATGATAGCAAGAGGTGTATTTGTGCTATTGATTGTGGATGTGTTCTTGCTATCGGTTGATTGATTGCGGATGTGTGTTTGTGCTATTGATTGGTTGATTGTGGATGTGCTATCGATTGATTGATTGGATGTGCTATCGATTGAGAGATTGTGGATGTGCTATCGATTGATTGAGTGGATGTGCTATCGATTGATTGAGTGGATGTGCTATCGATTGAGAGATTGTGGATGTGTGTTTGTGCTATCGATTGATTGATGTGCGTTTGTGCTATCGATTGATTGCGGATGTGTATTTGTGCTATAGATTGTGGATGTGTTCTTGCTATCGGTTGGTAGATTGTGGATGTGTGTTTGTGCTACAGCTTGTGGATGTGTGTTTGTGCTATAGATTGTGGATGTGTTCTTGCTATCGGTTGGTAGATTGTGGATGTGTGTTTGTGCTACAGCTTGTGGATGTGTGTTTGTGCTATAGATTGTGGATGTGTGTTTGTGCTATCGATTGATTGATTGGATGTGCTATCGATTGATTGATTGAGGATGTGTGTTTGTCAGACAGATAAAAAGAACAGTCAGACAATGGAACGGTTTTGCAGCTACTGTCCTCATCATATTTGAATATTGGGCTGTGTTTCCAAACTTCAATACCAGTTTTATTGGTGTTCCAGTGCCAAGTTTTCACTCTGCTTGTTGTCACACACCAACAACGTTCTTGCGCCAGCACTCCAGAATACAAGTCACCTTAGTTTGGAGTTAAGTACATTTGGCGTATGTATGTGTTCTCTTACACCACTTGGGAATCTCAAATGGGAATTTTTGCCCTTGTTGCCAGGAAGAACGTCTAATGAGATCTAACCTGCCTTGCTTCAGTAAACACACGAACGCACGCGCGGTACACACACACTATTATATTACATTTAATGATATACATTGAACTATTACATCAATCCATTTCATCTGTGTATTTTAACTGTAACACACTTAAAATACACCAAGGGCGATGTTGCCTATTGAAGTAAGTAATCATCAACATGACATTTACACACACACTCTCTCTCTCTCTCTCTCTCTCTCTCTCTCTCTCTCACTCTCTCACTCTCTCACTCTCTCTCTCACTCACTCACTCACTCACTCACTCACTCACTCACTCACTCACTCACTCACTCACTCACTCACTCAGTGCTGATGTTTACAGTGCCCTTAGCGGTGAATAGTAGGTGTGTGTGTTTTGCTGGTGTGTGACATGTCCCATACGGCTCTGGTAGATGACACACGTGGCCACTAAAAGACCAGTGATAGATCCCTGTTTTTACGACCTCAGACAGATCGGGCGAGACGCTGTGTGTCTGCAGTATCTGTAAGTGAGCGTGTGTGTGTGTGGGCTTTTGTGCATAGATGTGCATGGGTTTTTGTGTACGTGGGAGTGTGTGTGTTTGTGCCTGCCTGCCTGTACGTGTGTCCATCCAGCACCCATCTAGAGTCTATCTGTGGGCTCAAGGCCTGTGTGTGATGGTGGATGCATGAAGGCATTGCAGGAATGGTGATAAACATTAATAGTGTAATAAAATTGTGGTCCATAAACGGCAGCTCCGTCCTAGAAGGTGAAAGGACGTGACGGATTAGACCTGGGACGGGACCTGCATAAGACCGGACCGATCAGACAGGACACATGCACAGATGGATGGACTGTGGGGTCTGAAGAAATTTGGCTCTCACAAACTTCTACAGATGCACCATTGAGAGCGTCCTGTTGCGCTGTATCACCGCCTGGTATGGAAAAAGCAGCACCGGGGGCACATTGCCTGTACTCCAGGACATCTCTCTGACATAGCTCATTCTGATATTTCATAAATTATCATTTGGGATTTGTGTATTGTTTTGTATTTTTAGGTATTACTGCACTGTTGTAGCTAGAAAGATAAGTATTAGGCTACACCTGCGATAACATCTGCAAAATATGTGTACCCGACCAATACATTTTAGTTGATGGGTTGTCACAGACAGACGGATACAAGTAATCAGGGAACTGTATGTAGATGTGGATTAGAAGTTGTCACTGGTCCTCTGATAGTGACCTTAAACTGGAGGAGAGAGACAGAACTGGGTGCCTTATATAACAGTATAAATCAGTGTAAATCACCCAGCCCAAGAAAACCTGTGCTCGCCCTCTTCTGGCCTTCTTTGGTAAATACATCTTTATAGTCTATGCATGCTGACCTTGGATTTCTGAAATATGATCGTTTTGGGACAGTGCTTTGGGCCGGACTCAACCCACTTAACTTTTTTTTATTTTTATAAAAAGTCAATTGTTCTTTCCAGTGTTACTTTCCAAATGATTTTCCAGTTGGAGCTAGGGAGAAATGTGTGTGCTTGTGTGGACTCTAACCCCCCCCCCCCCCCCCCCCCCCCCGTTCCCTTTTGTATTCAACTATGTAACACACTATAATCAAAATGCCAATGCGTGGATTAGGTCCAAAAAAATCATAGTGATTAATTGTATCCTTAAAATGCAATCCAGCACTGGCACCCGTTTAGCACGGGCCAATTACCATCGAATGGGGTAGTGGTGGTGAGCTATAAAACATACATTATTTATATTAATTACAAGATAGGTTCTCGCCACCCGAGGGAAAACTGTAGAAATGGTGAGTCGGCATTACAGTATACCAAGAACCTGCCACCACACATGGGCGCTGTAAGAATGGGAAATAAAAAGGTGGGATCCAACCCATTTTCAGGGTGCGAAATGAGCCATGAACAAATCGAGTTGAAGAGGGGATGTTGCTGGATATTGTAGCAGCACTTGCATTGGTTAAGGAAACTTGGCTAAACTGTGGTCTTGGTAGACCTTCAACTCATGTCGTCAAGATTGTTCCACCTGGCCATGCACCTGGCCATGCTGCGGCTCCAGTTTCAACTTCCACCTGACTGTGCTGCTGCTCCAGTTTCAACTGTTCTGCCTTATTATTATTCGACCATGCTGGTCATTTATGAACATTTGAACATCTTGGCCATGTTCTGTTATAATCTCCACCCTGCACAGCCAGAAGAGGACTGGCCACCCCACATAGCCTGGTTCCTCTCTAGGTTTCTTCCTAGGTATTGGCCTTTCTAGGGAGTTTTTCCTAGCCACCGTGATTCTACACCTGCATTGCTTGCTGTTTGGGGTTTTAGGCTGGGTTTCTGTACAGCACTTTGAGATATCAGCTGATGTACGAAGGGCTATATAAATAAATTTGATTTGATTTGATTCCCTTCATACTACCTAATCGTTCTATATTGTGTGTCATTTGTCCAGTATCTCAACAAACAACTGCACAGCATCACCAATAGGTGCATAAGTACATAAATCACAAGCAATAACCACAGCAGACAAAACATCATTCGGTTTGTAAATTCTAGGAGGGGGGAGGGGAGAGTTGAGGGGTTGTTTATTCAATTGATTTATGCTGGTGGCGGTTTTGTAAAGATGGACTCTGTATCGGCGGCCTGATGGTAGGAGCTGGTACTCCTGGTTGAGTGGGTGTGTTAGGTCGGTGGCGATTCTCGCTCCTGGCCTCACTATTCTGTCCAAGACTAGCGCTTCCATGTTCTTGAGATGAACTCCACTGATTTTGCTCGACAGATTGATGTAGTTGGTTGTTATTTGCGATGGATAGCTGATTGTACCAGGCTTGGAAACAGAAAGTGAGAACACTCTGAACAAAGGCTGTGTAGAATATGGCTGTTATTCTATTTATCTCCTCATGAAATTACAGTCGTTGTTGTCCCTTTTTTGTATATCCATTGTGTGTTTGCAGTCCAGGAGAGTTTTGAGTAAATTATAGTGCCAAGATATTTATATTGCTCAACTGATTCTATTTGTTCTGAGTCAATGTGAATGAGCCCGGTGTCTTATTTTATAGTTCTGAAGTTTGTCATTTCCTTGTTGATTTTACATTAAGAATGAGTCTGTTTCCCTTGCACCATTGGGTGAAGTTAGTTATTTCTGTCCTGTAGTCATCTCTGGACCCCTCTATTGAACCAACGATTGCTGTATCATCTGCATACTTTACTGTTGAACCTTCTGATGTTACACTGCTCAAAAAACTAAAGGGAACACTAAAATAACACATCCTAGATCTGAATGAATGAAATATTCTTATTAAATACTTTTTTCTTTACATAGTTGAATGTGCTGACAACAAAATCACACAAAAATGATCAATGGAAATCAAATTGATCAACCCATGGAGGTCTGGATTTGGAGTCACACTCAAAATCAAAGTGGAAAACCACACTACAGGCTGATCCAACGTTGATGTAATGTCCTTAAAATAAGTCAAAATGAGGCTCGGTAGTGTGTGCGGCCTCCGGGTGCCTGTATGACCTCCCTACAACGCCTGGGCATGCTCCTGATGAGGTGGCGGATGGTCTCCTGAGGGATCTCCTCCCAGACCTGGACTAAAGCGAGACATGATGTCCCAGATGTGCTCAATTGGATTCAGGTCTGGGGGCCAGTCCATAGCATCAATGCCTTCCTCTTGCAGGAACTGCTGACACACTCCAGCTACATGAGGTCTAGCATTGTCTTGCAGTAGGAGGAACCCAGGGCCAACCACACCAGCATATGGTCTCACAAGTGGTCTGAGGATCTCATCTCGGTACCTAATGGCAGTCAGACTACCTCTGGCGAGCAAATGGAGGGCTGTGCGGCCCCCCAAAGAAATGCCACCCCACACCATGACTGACCCACCGCCAAACCGGTCATGCTGGAGGATGTTGCAGGCAGCAGAACGTTCTCCACAGCGTCTCCAGACTGTCACGTCTGTCACATGTGCTCAGTGTGAACCTGCTTTCATCTGTGAAGAGCACAGGGCGCCAGTGGCGAATTTGCCAATCTTGGTGTTCTCTGGCAAATGCCAAACGTCCGGCACGGTGTTGGGCTGTAAGCACAACCCCTACCTGTGGACGTCGGGCCCTCATACCACACTCATGGAGTCTGTTTCTGACCGTTTGAGCAGACACATGCACATTTGTGGCCTACTGGAGGTCATTTTGCAGGGCTCTGGCAGTGCTCCTCCTGCTCCTCCTTGCACAAAGGCGGAGGTAGCGGTCCTGCTGCTGGGTTGTTGCCCACCTACGGCCTCCTCCACGTCTCCTGATGTACTGGCCTGTCTCCTGGTAGCGCCTCCATGCTCTGGACACTACGCTGACAGACACAGCAAACCTTCTTGCCACATCTCGCATTGATGTGCCATCCTGGATGAGCTGCACTACCTGAGCCACTTGTGTGGGTTGTAGACTCCGTCTCATGCTACCACTAGAGTGAAAGCACCGCCAGCATTCAAAAGTGACCAAAACATCAGCCAGGAAGCATAGGAACTGAGAAGTGGTCTGTGGTCCCCACCTGCAGAACCACTCCTTTATTGGGGGTGTCTTGCTAAATGCCTATAATTTCCACCTGTTGTCTATTCCATTTGCACAACAGCATGTGAAATGTATTGTCAATCAGTGTTGCTTCCTACGTGGACAGTTTGATTTCACAGGAGTGTGATTGACTTGGAGTTACATTGTGTTGTTTAAGTGTTCCCTTTATTTTTGGGGGTACAATCGTTAGTGTACAGGTTGAACAGAACCGGCGAAAGGACACTGCCCTGGGGGGGGTACCCCTATATTGGGGGTTAGTGGGTCCGATGTATTCGCATTGACCCTCACTCTTCTGACCCGACTGGTGAGAAAACACCGGAACCAGTTGATGAGACTCATGTTTGACGTCCATAGTCGTAGGTTTGTAAACCAGAATACCAGGGTGTAGTGTGTCAAAGGCAGATGGGGGGGGGGGGGGATCTGTAAAAAAGTGTTCTAGCATATGAACGTGGTTTATCCAGGTGCGTGTACATTTCATGAAGAAGGAAGAGCAGGGCATCTTCGACTCCATGGCCTGGTTTATATGGGAACTAGAATGGGTCCATTATAGGCTCTCTGTGTGCAGGAGAAGGTGTCCCAGGACATTGCACTCCAAACATTTGACTATCACAGAGGTCAAGGAGATGGAACGATAGTCATTCAGGGATTTGGGATTATTCACTTTGGGAATGTGCACAATAGCTGCAGTTTTCCAGGTTTGAGGGATACCGCAGCTGTGCAGTGACATTTTGATAAAGTATTCTGTATACATTACATAACCAAAGGTATGTGGACACCTGCTCGTCAATCATGGGCTTTAATATTGAGTTGGTCCCCCCCCCCCCTTTGCTGCTATAACAGCCTCCACTCTTCTGGGAAGGCTTCCCACTAGATGTTCGAACATGGCTGTGGGGATTTGCTTCCATTCAGTCACAAAAGCATTAGTGAGGTCGGGCACTGATGTTGGGCGATTGGACCTGGCTCACAATATGCATTCCAATTCATCCCAAAGGTCAGGGCTCTGTGCAGGCCAGTCAAGTCCTTCTCCACTGATCTCAACAAACAATTTGGGAGGAATTCTGCGTCGCAAACAAAAATGGAAATGAATAGGACTATTACTGACAACATATTTTTGCATTGACTCTATAATTCCAGTAAACTAAACATTTTCCCGAATTCAAAACCCTGGATAACTAAATAACTAAAAACGTTACTTGACCAAAAGCAAAAAGCAATGTGTGCGAAAGGACAACACTCATACAGAGAGACATTAAACAGTTGAAAAAAGAAAAAGTTGGATTATAAACTCAAAATGGAAAAGAGTCTTAAATAACAATACAAGGGAGGCATGGAAATGTATTCAACAAATGACGCGTAGCCGCTGCTTACTGACAACAATCTAATGAAGTTCCAATAAACTTAGACACTTTTTTTTTTAGATAGACAGGCCACCGGTAAATGACAAAGCCCTCACGAACGACACTCTGGGTCTTCTCTAAACTCATGCCTAAGAAAGCAACATGCTGTGATGGTCTAAGCGGGCGGATTATCAAGGAATAGCAACTCTGACATACACTAAATGGTGTATGTGGATACTCCTTCAAATGAGTGGATTCCGCAATTTCAGCCACACAGGTGTATATAATCGAGCAAACATGCGATCTCCTTAGACAAACATTGGCTGTGGAATTCACTGTACTGAAGAGATGTGACTTTCAACGTGGCACTGTCATAGGATGCCACCTTTCCAACAAGTCAGTTCATCACATTTATGCTCTGCTAGAGCTACCCCGGTCAACTGTAAGTGGTGTTATTGTGAAGTGGAAATGTCTAGGAGCAACAATGGCTTCCTAGCAAAGTGGTAGGCCACACAAGCTCACAGAATGGTACCGCCTAGTGCCGAAGTGCGCAGCACTTAAAAATCATTTGTCTTCGGTTGCGACACTCGCTACAGAGTTCTAAACTACCTCTGGAAGCAACATCAGCACAAGAACTGCGTGTCGGGTGCTTCATGAAATTGGTACCAATGGCCGAGCAGCCACACACAAGCCTAACATCACCATGCTCAATGCCAAGCGACAGCTGGAGTGTGGTAAAGCTCGCTGCCATTGGACTCTGGAGCAGTGGAAACGTGTTCTCTGAAGTGATGAATTGCGCTTCACCATCTGGCAGTCTAACTGACGAATCTGAGTTTGGTGGGTTCCAGGAGAACTCTACCTTACCGAATGCATAGCGTCAAGGAGGAATAATGGTCTGGGGCTGTTTCATGGTTCGGGCTAGGGCCCTTAGTTCCAGTGAAGGGAAATCTTATTGCTACAGCATACAATGGCACTCTAGACGATTCTGTGCTTCCAACTTTGTGGCAACAGTTTGGGGAAGGCCATTTCTTGTTTCAGCATGACAATGCTCCTGTGCATATACCACCCTGCATCCCACTGCTGACTTGCTTCTGAATCTAAGCAGGGTCGGTCCCTGGATGGGAGACCAGATGATGCTGGAAGTGGTGTTGGAGGGCCAGTAGGAGGCACCCTTTCATCTGATCAAAAAAATCAATCCCAAAGCCCCACAGCAGTGATTGGGAACATTGCCCTGTGTAGGGTGCTGTCTTTTGGATGGGATGTAAAAAGGGGTGTCCTGACTCTCTGTGGTCACTAAATATCCCATGGCACTTATTGTAAGGGTGTTAACCCCGGTATCCTGGCTAAATTCCCAATCTGGACCTCATACCATCACGGTCACCTAATCATCCCCAGCTTACAATTGGCTCATTCATCCCCCCTTCTCTCCCCTGTAGCTATTCCCCAGGTTGTTGCTGTAAATGAGAACGTGTTCTCAGTCAACTTACCTGGTAAAATAAGGGTTAAAAAACAAAAAAACAAAGCAAGGTCCATACAGAAATGATTTATCGATCGGTGTGGAAGAACTTGACTGGCCTGCACAGAGCCCTGACCTCAACCCAGTGAACACCTTTGGGATGATTTGGACACTGTCTGCGAGCAAGGCCTAATCGCCCAACATCAGTGCCCGACCTCTAATGCGCTTGTGGCTGAATGAAAGCAAGTCTCCGCAGCAATGTTCCAACATTTAGCAGAAAGCCTTCCAAGAAGAGTGGAGGCTGTTATAGCAGCAAAGGGGGGGCCAACTCCATATTAATGCCCATGATTTTGGAATGAGATGTTCGATGAGCAGGTGTCGGCCATGTAGTATATTTGTCCAAACTGCTTCGGCAGGTCGAAAGGCCGATGAGATAAAGACCAGACTTCCACATCCCCACCGCAAAATGATTCCCTTATAATCCTTACGCCTCTCCCTCGTGGCTTTCTGTCTCTTCAACTCTCTCTATATTAATTGAGGTAACTGACACTGGCTGCCGAGGTCATCATGATGCTTTGACAGGGGTCTATGTTAGTTACGGGGAGAGGTGGGTGGCTTTCTCTGGCTCTGACGCGTTGCCTTACTCCGCCATTCTTACCTCATTTGCGTTTTGGTTTCTCAGTGGTTTTAATATAGTCCGGTATGTCTGGAAAACACTCTCTCCCCATTCTCAGTGCGCCTTAGCAGGAGTTGCTCAACACCAGTTGCAGCGGAGCACATCTCCGTTCCTCAGGGAGCTCCAGCCTGCCCCTGTTGGTAAAACCTCAAGGTGAGCCCGACAGAGCGCATTTCGATAAGGAAGAAGCAATTTGTGACTGCCAGAAGGTAGAGTCCGATGTTTCTGAACATGCTTCTGATCACGTTCGGACAATTTATAATCCAAAAAAGGGGTAGGGTGAATTATTCACATTAGGGTATCACACAGAACAAGAAAAATGGCAGGGAACCCACAAAAGAATACGACAAAAGAAATGCTGGCTTGTTTGAGAGACATGAGTCTCCGGCTGTGCAGTGCCACCGAAAGTTGCCAATCCCCTGTCGTGAGTTATGGGAATTGAATATTTAAACTGTTCTTGGGTCGTTACACCATCTGTTACTACAGTGGTTTATCTCTCGTCTATGTTAATCAACATTGATGAGGCTGCCTGAGAGATGAGTTATTAGCTAGAAATGGGAAAGGAAGTACAAAGCCATAAACCATGCAGAGAAGCTTTGCTTCATAAAAACACAGGTTGTGCCTCATCATTGGGCTTTAACAACCAACTAATACAAATTCAATTAACATCAATGACCATCAAGGAGATACAGTAATTGACTATGCTAACTGTCTGGCCAAGGTTTTGGAGTTTCTAATTAACATTATCAGTAATGATTCGACCAGGCTGTGGCTCCCGGCACAATGAAAACAACAGAGAAGCTGTAATGTAATTATTTTTGAGGTGTAGCCTGCAATGGACATCTATGAGGCTAGGCTGAGAATGCATTATTCCTTCTTGGGGTGTGGTAAGTGCTATAACAAGCGATAAACTTCACTTTGTCTCATTGTGCCGGCTAGTAGAGAATACTTGAATACAGAATACTTAAACTATTATGACTACAATGATGTGGGCAGAAATGATGCTCTACTGTGGATGTCTGTATACTTCTATAGGCAAACAAGGCAGCATTGTAATGCATTTTAATTTTAATTATTTTTCCATACTGTATATGAAAATGAAAAATCTTTATGAAAATGTCAATTAAAGAGACGCATAGAAAATAGACCATTGGAGCAGATAAGAAGTCATTCTCAGTCCAGTCACCTTGTTATAAACCTCCACGTTAGTTTCGACCAAAGCCATCGGTGCTGGGCTGTGAGAAAGAAATTCATGCTTTAGTTATGGTTCTAAGAACATCTTACCAATGCATGTATATGATATGCTGTTCAAGACTATCATGACTTAAAATTTCTTATCTTCTTCAATAAACCCTAGCTCGGTGTAATACTCAATTCACCCAGAAGGGACCACTCCACTCTCCGGCACCTATACTTGTTGACATAGCGCACCCATGCTTGTTGACATAGCGCACCCTGAACATGTACTAGGTGTTGTGGCTGAGGATGCACGACTCAAAGCAGGGGTTCCTCATACCCTCCACAAACACCTCATGGGTCAGTCCATAGTTGACCCTTCGAGGTCACAATGTTGCCGAAGGGGATGGCTGCCGTTTTACAGGCTCCTAACCAATTGTGCTATTTTGTGTTTTTTTCACATTGTTTGTCACTTATTTTATACATAATGTTTGTACTACCGTCGCTTATGACCAAAAATAACTTTTGGATATCAGAACAGCAATTACTCACCTCGAACTGGACAAATATTTTTTCTTTAATGATTCTGACGCGGAAGATATACTATTGCTCCCAGACCAGGCCAAAATCCTTGTCGTTTGCATGAAGAAAAGATCAGGGTGCCATGTGAGAATTAGATAACGAGTGGGAAACCCGCCTCTACCATCCATTCTATTGGCCAGCGTGAAATCACTGGAGAATAAACTGGATGAGCTCCGTTCGAGACTATCCTACCAACGGGACATTAAAAACTGTAATATCTTATGTTTCACCGAGTTGTGGCTGAATGACAACACAAAACATACATTTGGCTGGGTTTTCCGTGTCTCAGCAAGACAGCACAGCCACCTCCAGTAAGACAACGAGGGGTGGTGGTGTGTGTCTATTTGTCAATAACAGCTGGTGCGTGATGTCTCATTTTAAGGAAGTCTCTGAGATAGTGTGGTCTACAGCTTATCAAGAGGTACTCTATCTACCAAGAGAGTTTATCAATATTTTTCGTAGCTGTCTATTTACCACCACAAACCAGGCCATAAGCAAACAAGAAAATGCTCATCCAGAAGCGGCCCTCCTAGTGGCCAGGGACTTTAATGCAGGCAATCTTAAATCAGTTTGACCTCATTTCTACCAGCATGTCACATGTGCAACCAGAGGGGAAAAACACTCTAGACCACCTTTACTCCACACACAGAGATGTGTACAAAGCTCACCCTCCATTTGGAAAATCTGACCATAATTCTATCCTCCTGATTCCTGCTTACAAGCGAATATTTAAGCAGGAAGTACCAGTGACTCGCTCAATAAGGAAGTGGTCAGATGACGTGGATGCTATGCTACATTGTTTTGCTAGCACAGACTGGAATATGTTCCGGGAATCATCCAATGGCATTGAGGAGTACACAACCTCAGTCACTGACTTCATCAATAAGTGCATCGACGAAGTCGCCCCCACAGTGACTGTACGCACATATCCCAACCAGAAGCCATGGATTACAGGCAACATCTGTACCGAGCTAAAGGCTAGAGCTGCCACTTTCAAAGAGTGGGAAACTAATCCGGACGCTTATAAGAAATCTCGCTATGCCCTCAGACAAACCATCAAAAAGGCAAAGCGTCAATACAGGACTAAGATTGAATCCTACTACACCAGCTCTGAAGTTTGTCGGATGTTTTATTTATTTAACTAGGCAAAACCCGGACGGGTGCTGTCAATTTATATAGCTTGTATCATAATTGGAGGTCCAAGGCAGGTTGGATTAATTTGCACATGATCACACAGTCGTCCAGAACAGCTGGTGCTCTCATGCATGCTTCAGTGCTGCTTCCCTTGAAGTGAGCATAAAATATTTAAGACTGGGCTTAATAGGCTACTGTTCAGTTAACCTCGACCTATCCACAGCTGTACAAAAAAATATTCAGAGTATTTCTCCCATTCCTAAAAAAATTCACCACACAAATGAGCTGAGTATCTGGAGGTGTGTACAAAATACAATGATTTAACAATATTAATAAAAATGACACTTAGCCCTTAATGCACACAGTGAAAACAGAAACAGATGAAGTTACAGAGGAGGCTACAAAGTGCATCTCTGAATGGCGCAATGCATTATCAAAACCGGTCTGGACAGGGTTGTTCTTTATGGATGGATGTTTACATACGTTGTCTTTATATTATTGTCATTTTGTGTTGTTATTAACCGCCTTTTAGTATAGGCCTTCTTGAAAATAAAGGAGAGCCGCACACTCTAGGAGCTCAGATGCAACAAATTTAATATCTAACGTTTCGACAGCCAAGCTGTCTTCATCAGGGTATGATCACAAACACTGCGGGATGACTCGTTTATATAGTGTCAAAAGACACAGGTGTCTGTAATCATGGCCAATGGTGGCCTAATATCATTGGTTAATTCTCAAATATTAAAATGGCATACAAAAAACAGCATACAAATGGATAGCATACGATCATAGATTAATTTTAGACTACACAAGCGTACAAACAATTACAATGGCAAAGTCACAAGAATGGCTTCACATCAAAGTCTACGTTGAGACCGAAGGGCGCAAGGGTCTTTAAGTTAAAGATCCAGGCAGCCTCTAGTTTTAACAATAAATTATCAAGGTCACCCCCTCTCCTAGGGAGGGTGACATGTTCGATGCAATATAACGCAGAGACGAAATCGAGTGGCCTGCCCCCAAAAAGTGAGCCGCAACTGGGTAAGTCAAGTTTTTACACCTAATAGTGCTACGATGCTCTGAGATGCGTACTTTTAATTCGCGCTTTGTTTTACCCACATAATTTAAAGATAAATAAACACGCCTTAGTGGAGCACGTAATAACACCTTTGATTGGGATCGATTTCCCTGTTTGTGGGTGTTTGAAGGATCTACATTTATAAGTGCCATTGCATTGAGCACAGCCATTACACTTGTAATTTCCAAACAGTAGGGGCTCAAATAGACGTTCAGGAATATTTTGGGGTGGTAAAATCAGTGTACCAATTGGTCTCTGAGATTTCGGCCTCGCGAGAATACGACCAAGGGAAGGTCCGAAAACACATTACCCAGACTATCATTGGATTTTAGAATGTGCCAATATTTGTGAACGATTCCCTTCATTTGTTCAGGGCGCTTTGAATAGCGGGTAGTTAGAACGCAAGAATGCGTCTTTTTGAGAGACTGACCTTGAAAAGGGTAATGTCTCGTTTCATTTAGAATTTTCTCAATGGCAATATTAATCTGATCATTTTTGTACCCCCTCTCCTTGAACTCTTTGCGTCTCAGCCATATTTCTGTCGAAATCTGATTTGTTTTTTGCAAATTATTTTGATTAGACAGAATTGGCTGTAGGGCAAACTATTTTTCACTGGGAAGTGGGTGACAATAATTGTCAGCCCTCAACAAACTGTTACGATCAGTAGGTTTCCTGTAAAGGTCACTGTATAGAACATTATTTTCACACAAGATCAGAGGATCAAGAAAACTGATTTGACGTGTATCAGATTGCATAGTAAATCTCAAATGTTCAGAACAGGAGTTAAGAAAAGCATGGAACGCTCTACCCTTTAGCTCAGTGCGGATGTTGCCTGTAATCCATGGCTTCTGGTTGGGGTATGTACGTACAGTTACTGTGGGGACGATGTCATCAATGCACTTATTAATGAAGCCAGGGACTGATGTGGTGTACTCCTCAATGCCATCGGAAGAATCCCGGAACATATTCCAGTCTGTGCTAGAAAAACAGTCCTGTAGTTTAGCATCTGCTTCATCCGACCACTTTTTTTATTGCCACTGGTGCTTCCTGCTTTAATTTTTGCTTGTAAGCAGGAATCTGGAGGATATAATTATGGTCACATTTGCCAAATGGAGGGCGAGGGAGAGCTTTGCACACGTCTCTGTGTGTGTAGTAAAGGTGGTCTAGAGTTTTTTTTTTTTTTTTTTTTCTCCTTCTGGTTGCACATTTAACATGCAGGTAGAAATGAGGTAAAACGGATTTAAGTTTCCCTGCAGTAAAGTCCCCGGCCACTAGGACCGCCACCACTGGATGAGCGGTTTCCTGTTTGCTTAAGGTCCTATACAGCTCATTGAGTGCGGTCTTAGTGCCAGCATCGGTTTGTGGAGGTAAATAGACAGCTACGAACAATATTGATAAAGTCTCTAGGTAGATAGTGTGGTCTACAGCTTATCATGAGATACTCTACCTCAGCCGAGCAAAACCTCCTTAGATATCGTGCACCAGCTGTTATTTACAATATACATAGACCACCTCCCCTTGTCTTACCAGAGGCTGCTGTTCTATCCTGCCGGTACAGTGTATAACCCGCAAGCTGTATTATTCATGTCATCGTTCAGCCACGACTTGGTGAAGCATAATATGTTACAGTTTTAATGTCCCGTTGGTAGGGTAGGTGCCTTTTTGCTTGTCCATTTTATTATCCAGCGATTGTACGTTGGCCAATAATACTGATGGCAAAGGCAGATTAGCCACTCGTCGCCTGATCATAACAAGGAACCCTGATCTCCGTCCGCGAAACCTCTTGTCTCTTTCTCCTGCGAATGATGGGGATGAGGGCCTGTTCAGGTATCTGGACTAAATCTCCCTCATACGACTCAATAAAGAACAATTATTTGTCCAGTTAGAGGTGAGTAATTGCTGTTCCTATGTCCAGCAGCACTTTTGTGCCATAAGAAATGGAAGCAGGAACATTATGTACAAAATAAGTTACAAACAATGTGAAAAAACAAACTAATAGCACGGTTGGTTAAGAGCCCATAAAACAGCAGCCATCCTCTCTGGCGCTGTTCTCTGAAAAACCTGCATTTCATGCAGTTCTACATTATTTTACATGACTAGAGATGAGCAGAATCTTTTTTACTACCAAAACAGAGCATGACAACGAATGAGCACATGCTGCAGCACAGGAGACATTTCGATTTATATACAGGCTATTGTCAAGAAGTAGGATAATTTAAGTTTGGATCAGTGCAAAAGTTGTCTGTCAACTGTAAAAATTGAGCACACCAGAAATATCTGATCAATGAATTAGAGAAAAGCCATTTGTTTTTTTAACATAGCAGCCGCACATCATCATGTAGCCTTATATGAACTAACTTTTTTTCATTAGCGAAACTATAATTTTCAAATTTATTATTAGAATTGTGATTAGGGCATGGGAATATGAGATAATCTGCTAGGCTAAATTAACAAAATACGCATGCATACAATGCATTCGGAAACTATTCAGAGAAGGGCCTTGGTCAAGGAGGTGATCAAGAACCCGATGGTCACTCTGACAGAACTCAGAGTTCCTCTGTGGAGATGGGAGAACCTTCCAGAAGGACAACTATCTATGCAGCACTCCACCAATCAGGCGTTTATGGTAGCGCGGCCAGACGGAAACCACTCTTTAGTAAAAGGTGATGTTTTCAGCGGCAGGGACTGGGAGACTAGTTAGGATCGAGGCAAAGATGAATGGAGCAAAGTACAGAGATATTCTTAATGAAACCTTCTCCAGAGCGATCAGGACCTCAGACTAGGGTGAAAGTTTACCTTCCAACAGGACAACAACCCTAAGAACACAGCCAAGACAACGCAGGAGTGGCTTCGGGACATGTCTCTGAATGTCCTTGAGTGGCCCAGCCAGAGCCCGGACTTGAACCCGAGCCAGCATCTCCGGAGAGACCAGAAAATAGCTGTGCAGCGACGCTCCCCTTCCACCCTGAGGGGATCTGCAGAGATGAATGGTATAAACTCCCCAATACAGGTGTGCCAAGCTTGTAGCGTCATACCTGAGGCCGTAATCGCTGCCAAAGGTGCTTCAATACTTTCCCCCCTTTTTTTTCTTCTTTTTCCCCCAGATGAAACTAAAGTTGAGTTGCTTGGAAGGAAACTCACAACACTACAGTCTGTGTGGTGAAAAAAAGGCACAGCACACCAACATCATAATCTCATCCCAACTGTAAAGTATGGCAGAGGGAGCATCATGGTTTGGGGCTGCTTTGCTGCCTCAGGGCCTGGACAGCTCGCTATCATCAAGACATTTTGCAGGAGAATGTAAGGCTATTTGTCCGCCAATTAAAGATTAACAGAGGTTGGGTGACACAACAGGACAACGACTCAAAACACAGAAGTAAATCAACAGAATGCTTCAACAGAAGAAAATACGCCTTCTAGAGTAGCCCAGTCAGAGTCCTGACCTCAACCCGATTTAAAATGCTGTGGCATGACCTCGAGAGCAGTTCACACCAGACATCCTCAGAATATTGCTCAACTGAAACGGTTTTGTAAAGATGAGTGGTCCAAAATTCCTCCTGACCTTTGTGCAGGTCTGATCCGCAACTACAGACAATGTTTGGTTGAGTTTATTACTGCCAAAGGAGGGTCAACCTGTTGTTAAATGCATGGGGTCATATACTTTTCCCACCCTACACTGTGAATGTTTACACGGTGTGTTCAATAAAGACATGAAAACGTATAATTGTTTATTAGTTTAAGCAGACTGTGTTTGTCTATTGTTGTGACTTAGAAGATCAGATCAAATATTAGGACCAATTTATGCAGAAATCCAGGTAATTCCAAAGGGTTAACATACGTTTTCTTGCCACTGTATAATGCAGTGTAGCCTAGTTGTATATACACCATCACAGCAACGCAAAAACTTGTATAGTTGTTTGTATAGCCTAGGCCTATGGATTATTTCATAGAGACGACAGTAGGCACACTTGATGCAGCATCGGGCACACATCAAAATATAATAAGCAACTAATTCTCAAACACTGAGCAATATGGCATTTTAATTGATTACAAATTGCATGACCCTTCCCCTAACTGAAATATTTTAAAAAGCATGACCCTCTCCCATTTCCCTCCTGGTAACAATTGTGTACATTTCGACCGGTCCCTTATCATATTGAGGTTCAGTTAGCAAATTATCACTGACCAATGATTTGGAGGAAACTTCTCCAAGCATGTGACTTTTTTCCTGTCCCTTTTGGTACTGTTTAAGCCTGTACAAAGGTTATCTACAATTCAGGATGAAAATAATACAGTTTTAAAGCAACATATGTAAATGTCCATGCATTAAGAACAACCTTGTACACACCTGTTTGAATAATGATTTGCACCAATCGGAGATGCGCTTTGTAGCCTATTCTGTAACTTCATCTGTTTCTGTTTTTACTGTGTGCGTTAGGGGTTGCCATTTTATGTACACTGTGCAATAGTTGTATTTTGTGCACACCGTCAATTTATACAGATTGTGCCATCAGGGCAGGACCAAAAGGCTGGTTGGATTAATTTGCATATAGGGAGGGACATAGCTGTAGGGAAGTTGTTTTGAGTAGGGGGTTCTGAATAGTAAAGCATTGTATGCAGACTAACAATAAAATCTAATTCCCAATGGGATGAGCAGCCGAAGCATAGGACAAGATTCGCTAACAGTTTCACTGCTGCCCAAGTTAATTTAACTCCTGTCTGTTTGATAAAAAAAAGACTGCAAAAAATCCTGTTGTGAACAACGTAGATATTTATTTGTATGCTGCTACAAGGGGTTTGTGTAGGAGAGCGAGAAAGTGAGAGGGGGGTGCTGTAACTAAATTTAGTAAACGCCAGATTGTGGCTAATAAAACTGAGCACTAAAAATAAACGGCTTCAGGACCATTCGATGGTGTCAACAGTAGCATATAGTACTATACTACCCTGTCATTTTTTGTCTCCAGTCATCAAGTGTAGTAGAATGGCATGAAATGTGTTTATAGACACAAAAAGAAAGAAGAAACTTATCAGATGAAGTCTAGCCTACTCTACGTGACTATGCGCTCTGCTATGCATTGAAAACTGCAGTCTTTTCTTGCGGGCAGTTTTTCAGTTATATCATCAGCCTAAATTATGACGTTCCAATCTACTTCCAATCTAATCTATTTAAATAGCCTACTATCTTACATAAGTCTGAAAATGCGATGATAGACGCATGGAAT
This sequence comes from Oncorhynchus kisutch, assembly GCF_002021735.2. Lineage (NCBI taxonomy): Eukaryota > Metazoa > Chordata > Actinopteri > Salmoniformes > Salmonidae > Oncorhynchus > Oncorhynchus kisutch. Next base: position 11,864,030 of record NC_034203.2, read on the forward strand.
GCTTTATTATGAAGGTGAATTTTAAGGTAAAAAAATTAGCTTCCCCAAACATGAAATTCACGTGCAGCCTGTGGGAGAGGGAAGAGTGAGAGACCCGACTACTGAAACCAAACTGTCTATTATATAGCAGTGCACGTGTCCAACCCCCACAACTGAATAGATAAGAAGCGTATCATGAGTGCACGGCTTACAAAACAGAGCTGGGAGTTCTCCATGCAGAATGGGGCCCATATATAAATATCCCAAGATTTTTTTCTCTCCCCAATCCCATTATCATTTATATCAATAATGCAACGGAGTTACTGGCCCAACGCTCTTAACTGCTAGGCTACCTGCTGCCCATCACAATGCGCCTTTTGATTGTCTACACCTGTCGACAAATGTGGGAACAATCCAAATGTGGACAAGAGCAGGACAACGGAAGCATGTTAGAACCAAGTATAAACGGGGCTAGTGACTTAAAAAAAAAAACGCTGTCATGAGCCTCATTTATACTTGGTGCTAACATGCACCTTTTGTACGGATCTTATCCACATTCAGATTGTGCCCGCATTGTAGCCATTGCATCTAGACATGATAGTAAAATGCACCCTTTATCTGTACACTGTGCTCACATTGTGCTACCTGTCAATGATTTTAGAGACGGGTATAATTATGATTTAAATGGTTTGACCATCCAGATCTGTTTACACTGGATTGATATCCAGATACCATGGGTCTCTGACTACCTCCGGGGGTGGTCAGGATAGATCTGATCACAATGCGTCTTTCAATCGTCTACACCTGTCTAAAAATGTGGGCACAATCAGAATGACAAAAGACTCATGAGGTATAAACGGGGCTATGGAGGCGTCATATTGGTGATGGAGGTGTCATATTGGTGATGGAGAACGTTGACCTTCGCTAGGAAATTTTATGGACTCATGCAGGAAGAAGTAGACCTAATATCCACTCTCAAAGCATTCTATAATTGTTTATGAATGAATCCTATCCTCATAAAATGTGTTTTGCCAGCGCTGCCAATTATTTTAGGTGGCCATCAAGTGCAGTTATGGACCTACATACTAAACAATTGTTATCTTGCTTTTAGGCCTATTGTACTTTTTATTTTATTTGTATTCACAGTCACTCACTCTGAATTTACTCACACCTAGTGTAAAATGTAGCCTATCAAATTCCCTATACAGTTCTAGGGTTATGAGGCAGTCAGACAGGACATCCCACATTCTTGTCCTCACACACATAAAGAGAAGAGACACTTGCCGTAGATTCTAAAACAAGTCTTTATTGGTCAATGTACAGAAAGTGCTGCCATTACGACCAAAGAGAAAGAAACCCCAAACATTTACAAAACAAAACAAAAATAATCATATATAAAATAACTGTCTTGTACTGTTTTTAAAGGGTTTATATGCTAAACAGTTTATTTGTACTCCTCTATGACACGCATGGTGAGAATTTCAATTGCCTACTTCTCACGTTCTCGCAAGCCGCCTACCCCAAAACCCATTGGAGGAGAAGGTCAGAGGGGCAGGACCTCTGGCTTTCTCATCCAATGGGCTTTAAGAAGGAGGCGAGGACAGAGGATGTGAGGAGTGTGCAATTGAGATTCTCCCATGGTATAAAGATGGGGTGAAACAAGGCAATGGTAGACGCGTCTCACAATGATAACATTACAACCACAGGCGTTAAGGCCGACGGGGGGGGAAGAGTTCTAACCACTGCTACAGACATAAACATGTAACGGATGCAGTGTTTAGAGTGGCATTCTGGGAAATACAAGGGGTCAGAAACAAGGAGTTGGCTAGATTCAACTACAGCAGACATGTTATAGGCGACCAGAGAAGGAGCGAGAGGATCAATAGTTAGTTTTTTTACAGTGGGACTTCTGACAGAGGTGGCCTGTCATAGAAAAACATAAGGGGTGTATCTCAATACTCAGTCTCTTTGACTCCTTTCCTTAATCTGTCTCGACATGAAATGGGCAGGTGGAAGCAGAATTCTGGTAGGCAAAGGCACCCACCAGTTTCCTTTCACCTTAACCTGTGTTTTTGATGGCAGGTGAAGGAAAGAAAACAAGGAGAGGGAGCCCCTTTAGCCCATTGAGATGTACCCAAAGAGAATGGGTGTGTTTGAGTGGTACGGCTAAAGCAAACGACTGTAGACGAACGTCGAGGACTGAAGTCGTGGGAGGAGAAACTGCGACAGCCGAAAGTCGGACACTAATGTGGTTTTCAAAAGGCAAAGCTCAGATTAACATGGCCGTGTTGCAATTGGTAACTTCTTCTTTATAATGTCAAAATAAACATCTCCAACCCCCATATCAATCAAACTGAAATCAAATGTGTGTACATTGTAGGCTACAATCAATTTAGTGAGAGAGAGCCTAAAATATCGCACTCATTTAGATATATCTTGTTTGAGTCCTTTCTCGTGGGTTAAATAAAAACACCCTCATGATTGGCTGACAATAGAGCCTCCCACAATGCAGGAGATTGCTGCAGGAAGAAGTTAATGAAGAGCGACTGCAGAAACTAGCGGTCGACTGCAGTCTAAAGTCATTACCTTTTGATCACGTGATTTTTGTAAAGTTAATGCAGGCGACATGTAGGCGCAAGTAAGACAATTTTTATTCTCATAATGGCAACACACTTTGAAAGGCGGTGACCAATGCGCCGACTTGACAAAAGTGATCCGCTCGAACGCGCCCAATGTGACAAGTTGTTTCTGCGCCCAGGCTGAAAATGCTAACCTGTCAAGCCAATAATAGTGGCCTCAGAAGTAGGTGGACAGACGCAGGGGCAGTCAATAGCAAACACAGAGATCGAAATGACCATGAGCACTATAAAGTCACCCTCAAGCACTAATCTAGGGTCAGTTGTCCATTTTTTCCCTCCAAATGTTTAAAGTTCGGATTGAGGGAAGGTCATTTGATTCTAAATATGTGGTCAGGAGCAACTTGACTACTCAAAATGCCCCTGATGCAAGCACATTTGGACATACAGTTTGAGAAAAGATAGATGAGAGACGAGGTGAATTATAGTTCAGCTATGCTACCTGCTATATACGCGTCACGAGGGATTTATAAAAACATACAGGAACTTCTCTCGCTTTTTCATATATGTTCAAGAAAAAGAACCAGGCAGACAGACAAAAAAAAGGAGAATCTATCAAAATGTTCAAAATTTGTTTGTAAATACATCCTCTCTTATACCTCTGTTAATGACAATTTGTTTGTCTGTCTTTCAGAAGACGTAAAATAAACGTTTCCAAGATTTAAAACGAATAAAATATAATCTCATAATCTAATGCAAACAAAAAATACTTTAAAAGTACCGTATTAAAATTGCAAAAAAATTCCACAATTTGTATTAATGCTAAAGAGCGGACGTACAATTTACAATGAACAATTTTCCAAGATCTTTTTGTATTAGTAACTCAAAAGCAATTGAGATAGATAACGGGGGAAAATCTGGTGTCCAATCTTTTGTGTCCAAACCCAGAAATAATTCAACACAGATGAACAAGCCATTGGATATAAGGTGGAAATGTGCTTGTGCAAATTTTCAATTGGCCCTATTGTGTTGTCAATGGCAGTCTTAAATAGGATCGAGCAGTTACACACAAATGGGAGAAATCAGCTCCACTGGCAAGAGAAGTGGACAATTGCTTATGGCTAGTCAACCTTTTTGGTTGTAATGCCTTAGTTTGACCAGAAGAGAGCAACATTTCATTTAAAAAAATGTGCCGTTTTCACAAATGATTGTGACTGCAGATTCTGTAGGTGTGTGTACATGTGGGACAGATCAATACGTTATCGAGGAGCTATCCCATTCCAGCTTGCTCTTCTGCTTTCCCTCCTTCTTCACTTCCCTCTCATCCTCCTCTTCCTCCTCTGTTTCATCACTGTCGCCTGACTCTGCACTCATGTCGCCTGCCTGCTCATCGTCCTCTTCCTCTTCATCATCCTCTTCCTCTTCGTCTCTTACCCCCTCCTCCACCGCCTGATGCCCTCCGATGTGCAGGATGGGATAAAGTGAAACACTGAATTACTACTATTGTAGAAGACACCTCAAAGCTATTGATCAGAAAACATCCCTGTAGGTGATGTCTGGCCTTGCTACAAAACCTAAATCTAATACCAAAACAGAGTCAATGTGATACATGTCATAAAACCCCAACCACAAATCAACTCCTAGACATTCAACTAGACCTATTCAATCATTTCAAGTGCCATCGAGTTGATGTAGTTAGCAGTGCCTCCTTTGGGACATTCTTTGTATAATGTTCTCTCACCTCCATAGGGTTGACTGTGATGGTGAGGGTGGAGTCGTCCCAGTCCATCTTTGGGTCCTTGGCCCCGTCCTCCTCCCTCTTGGAGCCGTCCTGGTGGGTACTGTGGAGCCTGTAGATGCCCAGCACCACTATGACCACCAGGGCGGCGATACAGATCACTATCACCACCGTGGCAGCTGGAGGGGTGCCTGTGGGGGAGAAGTGTTTAAAGGGTAAAATTCACCTGAATTACAAGAAATGTGCTCTGTCCTCCCTACCTTTTGGAGATCGCTCAGTCCTCTGTGTGTGACACAGAGAGAGGGAGAGAGACAGCGTGTGTCTGTCTGTGTATGATCTGAAGGCGTAGCCCGGGGTTCCCCCACTGGCAGGCCGCAGGCCAAATTAGGCCCATGGGTGATTTTATTTGCCCCCCGCCCAAGTTTTCAGAGCAAGAAAAGTGATTTTAATTTTAGAAATCTGTTCCAAAGTATTCCCATGCATCTGTTTGGGCTTCTTGCGGGACAATTTGCAGCCTACAAATTATTTATAATTATGTTCCGGCCCCCTGACCATCCGCTCCCTTTCCAGTTCAACAAAACACACTCTCAAGCCTCTGATAGTAGCAGGGACATGTGCTCACTGTGTGTGTGTGTGGGTGCGTGTGTACATTTGTGTGTCTGTGTGGGTGAACACTTCTGGATGCCTTACCTGAGATGTGGGAATTGAGAGTGTGCACCATCAGTGGATGATGCACAGGCCGCATGTACTGGGATTGGACAGCCATGTGATTGACATGCTCTACGGGTGCTGAGTTGTGGAGGACACTAATCTGAGGGCGGGACAAAGTACATATCAGTCAGTATGGAGATGGCAATGATGTAGAGAAAGATAGATCGATGAGATAAAGGGTAAATGGGTCTGGTTGATGAGTGACGGTGCAGAAATGGGAAGAGAGACTGAGTGGTGAAGGGTGAGAGAAACGGAGAGAGGGGTGTAGAAAGAGGCAGGAAGACGGAGTGGCAGTGGTGGAGATGGGAGAATAGAGAGTGTGAGTGGGAAAGGGGTGAAACAGAAAAGGAAAGATGGATAAAGCTTCTTCCCTGACCTCCAGATTGAACTCGTTGCTGGTGTAGCGGCCGTTGAGCTCGGAGCAGGTGAGCCTGAACCTCCTGTTAGTCAGGGTCGCCGGGTGCCAGTTCCTATAGCGCACCTGCCTGAGGGCCTCCTCATAGTGGGCCATGGAGTCCACACCTGGGGAAAATGCATTTTTACCAAAGGTGTCCCTGGTGTTCCCAGCCATATATTGATGGTGTCCCTCAGGGCTCAATGCTGGGCCCAGCTCTAATAACTTCAAGAGCTTCTCATACCGTTACCAAGCAGGTGACACACAATAAGGAATTTATGTTCAGGTATGAAAAGTGTGATATGAATAATGATTCATAAATTGAAGTGTATACCATATATGGAGATGCCTGAGGTGGAGTTTGTGGCATCCAGGTGTTTCCCTATTAGGGAACTGTGGTGAATCTCCAGACTCTCATGCTCTGGATTGAGCTCCTCTCCGATCACCAGGACATCACAGTAATCCAGGTTGTGCATAACCTCCAGAACACCAGGCCTGTGGACTGTACACACACAAACACACACACACACACACACATGAATGCTCACACACACACTTTTTAAACGCCGTGCTATATCAACACATATCCATGGTAACCACCCCACCCACCTGCGCTGAACGGCATACCGTCGCTCTTGGTTACAGTGCTGGTGATGCGCAGCTCCTTGAAGGGTGCCACGCCCATGGCTCCACGCAGGTCAGCGGAAGGCTTGACGAGTCGATCTGAACCAGCGATGGTGATCCATGGCTCGCTGGGTGGCAGGACTATCACTACTGCCTTAATGTCTGGGATGGAGATGCATATGTCCTCCCCGAAACACCTGAGCAACCAAAAACAACAGGAGAGAGGGAGGGTGAAGAAGAAGGGATGAGGAGGAGAGCATGGAGATAGATATTAGACAATGCAGCTAATGCAGAAAGAGCACTTTATTTTCTTCAGGTCATAATTGTTCTGGCTAGGGCAGTTTTTGTAGATAATTGGCCAACATATAAGGAGTAACTGGGTAAGAAAGACTACGGGAACATCACTGCCATCTGATACTAATCATATTGGAATCGAAAATGACATAAATTGCATTGTGTGTCACTATTAATTTGTGCCTTCACCCAAGAGTATACTGACTACATACTCTTTCTGGTCCTAGCAATGAATGACTGGGCACTTTTCATTTTCATTTCAGAGATGAGAGACACATAATGTAGGGACAGATTGTGACGGAGGCAACTGTGAAAGTGGACTTCCAATGTTTGTCCAATTGTGATTGCAAGTTGTCTCTGTTGGCATAGAAGCTGCAGCTTTTCAAATTTTTTTTGGGGGGGAGTGATGCTGTTTTCAGACAGATGGCCCCAAGTTGGCCATTTCCAATAACACACACGCACATGCACACAGACGTAAGCACGCTTGGACATGCACCCGCCCACAGAAACACAGTCTCTCTCTGTTTATCCTATAAATGGCCTAATATAATGTAAACACACACTAATTATCACATTTTCTCATCAACACAATTTAACACCTAATCCCACGGTTAACATGAAGCGTAACCCCAAACAAAGAAACATTTAAGGAGTTATTACTTGTTTAATTCAGGGACTGTAGTAAAACAACTTTCAATCAAATAGTTCTATTCAGACCCTTTGCCATGAGGCTCAAAATTGAGCTCAGGTGCATCTATCCTGTTTCCATTGATCATCCTTGAGATGTTTCTACAACTTGATTGGAGTCCACCTGTGGTAAATTCAATTGATTGGACATGATTTGGAAAGGCACACACCTGTCTATATAAGGTCCCACAGTTGACAGTGATGTCAGAGCTAAAAACCAAGCCATGAGGTCGAAATAATTTTCTGTAGAGCTCTGCGACAGGATTGTGTCGAGGCACAGATCTGGGGAAGGGTACCAAAAAATGACTGCAGCATTGAAGGTCCCCAAGAACACTGGCCTCCATTGTTCTTAAATTAAAGAAGATGGGAACCACCGAGACTCTTCCTAGAGCTGGCCACCTGGCCAAACTGAGCAAAGGGGGAGAAGAGCCTTGGTCAAGGAGGTGACCAAGAACCCGATGGTCACTCTGACAGAGCTCCAGAGTTCCTCTGTGGAGATGGGAGAACCAGACTCTCAGACCATGAGAAACAAGATTCTCTGGTGTGATGAAACCAAGATTTTACTCTTTGGCCTGAATGCCAAGCGTCAGGTCTGGAGGAAATCTGGCAGCATCCATACAGTGAAGCATGGTGGTGGCAGCATCATGCTGTGAGGATGTTTTTCAGCAGCAGGGACTGGGAGACCAGTCAGTATCGAGGGAAAGATGAACCGAGGGAAAGATGAACGGAGCAAAGTACAGAGAGATCCTTGATGAAAACCTACCCCAGAGCACTCAGACTGGGGTGAAGGTTCACCTTCCAACAGGACAACGACCTTAAACACACAGCCAAGACAACGCAGGAGTGGCTTCGGGACATGTCTCTGAATGTCCTTGAGCAGCCCAGCCAGAGACCGGACTTGAACCCCTTCGAACTTTGTGCCACGCTTGTAGCCAAGAAAACCCAAGAAAACTAGAGTCTATAATCGCTGCCAAAGATGCTTTAACAAAGTACAGCGTAAAGAGGTTGAATACTTATGTAAATCTGATATTTTTTTATTTTTTTCTAAGTTTGCAAAAAATTTAATAATCCTGTTTTACTTTGTCATTATGGGCTATTGTGTGTAGATTTAAGAAGAAAAAAAACAATCAATTTTAGAATTAGGCTATAATTGAACAAATGTGGAAAAAGTCCAGGGGTCTGAATATTTTCCGAATGCACTGAACAAAAAATATAAATGCAACATGTAAAGTCTTGGTCCCATGTTTCATGAGCTGAAATTAAAGATCCCAGACATTTTATATAGGCACAAAAACCTAATTTCTCTCAATTTATTATTATTTGTTTTTACAAATTACATCCCTGCTAGTGATCATTTCTCCTTTTTCACGGTAATCCATCCACCTGATAGGTTTGGCATATCAAGAAGCTGATTAAACAGCATGATCGTTACACAGGTGCACCTTGTGCTGGGGATAATAAAAGGTCGCACAATGCCACAGATGTCTTAAATTGTGCAATTAGCATGCCGACTGCAGGAATGTCCATCAGAACTGTTGCCAGAGAATTGAATGTACCGTAAGCCGCCTCAAACTTCGTTTTAGAGAATTTGGCAGTACGTCCAACCGGCCTAACAACCACAGAACACGTGTAACCACACCAGTCCAGGACCTCCACATCCAGTTTCGTCACCTGCGGGACCATCTGAGACCAGTCAACCGGACAGCTGAGGAGTATTTCTGTCTGTAATTAAAGGCCTTTTTGTGGGGAAAAAATCATTCTGATTGGCTGGGCCTAGCTCCCCAGTGGGTGGGTCTGGCATGCAAGTGCGTGGGGCTGCACCCATGTCCAGTCATGTGAAATTCATAGATTAGGACCAAATGTATTTAAATCGACTGATTTCCTTAGATGAACTCTAACTCAGTAACATCTTTGAAATCCTTGCATGTTGCATTCATATTTTTGATCAAGTGGATCCTAAGGGCACCTTCTACCCAGAGCGAGGAGCTGTCCTGCCACCCAGGCAGTCTGGGTAAAACAAGCTGGCCATCATCCAGGTTCATTCCACTTTGAGAGGAGCAGAGTGAAGTCTCTCAGGATTAATGCCAACGCCGGCACCTAACGCCTTGAGTAATTACGCTTTTCAATGGTCGGTGAAAAGTGCTCTTCACTCACTCACTTATTAATTCATTTACTTTCCCGCGGTAATTAAGAACGGTCTTTTGTTTATATGATGACTGTCTGCTGCTTCTGGTTTACTAGCGTAAGTACATTTGTCACATTCATCTGTTTGAGCTGCTTTCCCATGGCAATTCCTTGCATCAAGACTAGGCCTACATTAAGCACGTATTAAGACACGTTGTTCTCCTTAACTACCTACCAGACTGGCTTGTAATGGGATGTCTGTATTTGTATGGCTAGGAAGTGTGTGTGTGTGTGTGTCGTGTGGGATTAGCTGATCTACGTAACTACCAAACAAACTCTGATTGGGAAGTGTGTGTGCATGCGTGCGTGCAGTGTGCACCTGCAATCGTGTGCGTGTTTCTTTTGATTAACACAATTGGCTGTAACTCCACAAACAATTACCCCGGAACAACATCAGTATAACTGCTAAACAAAGTTTGTGAGGAGTAGCATGCCCCATACTAAACTAAGGCCCTCGCTAAATAAATTCCATCTGACCAGCAAGGGGTTGTGTCCCAAATTACACCACATTCCCTACATAGTGCACTACTTTTCACGAGAGACTAGAGAATAGGGTGCCATTTGGGATGCAGTCGGGGGCCTCTTGTCGTATGGAGCATTAAAGTGCCTGCTGAATAGGACAGGCCATCTCTCTTTATACGAGGCGGCTAGTTAGACTAAACCTATTACAGCTCCTGTGGCAGGAGTCCACTATCCACCGCACAAGTCCAATTTGATTTGGCCGTCCCCCCCCTTACTGCTTAACTGTGAACAGAATACACACACACACACACACACACACACCTTTTCCACCTTTTCTCTCCATCCTTTCTCATTCTCTCTCTTATTTGGGCCTACCTTAGTTTAGCAGTTGATTTCATTCCCGTATAGCTTCCAATTGGCTCCTTCACCCCCCCCCCCCTCTCCCCTGTAGCTATTCCCCAGGTCGTTGCCGTAAATGAGAATGTGTTCTCAGTCAACTTACCTGGTAAAATAAGGGTAACACAAATTATATCCCACAATCAACCTTGCTCTTTCTCTTCCACTCTAACTTCCTCTCTTGTATTGGGCCTGTATTTCTATACATTTCATTAACTCCTATAAGACTGCACAATCTCAGCATACCATCTGTTCCTTTTACCTTTTCTCATTAGGCAATGGCGCAAACACCTGAGCTGTTAAAAACACTGTATGATGCTAAGTTTTCCTTTCTAAATTAAGTGCCCTCACACCAAAAGGAAGTATTACAATACAATTCTTTGTTCTTGAAATAGGTGACTAGAGGAGAGGGAGAGAAACACAGAGAGCGGATAATGGGAGAGAGAAGGATATTGAGCGAGAGGTAGACAGAAAACAGGCCAGCCAGTCACCCACCCAGACAGTCTTAACAGCACTATATTCCTCTCATGATCAACCTTCCTTCTCGTAGTGCTCTCTGGCATGAGGAACCCTGACACAGCAGATTGCCTTTCATGGCCGTCATTCATATCCTCGTCATCAGCAATTGCCACGTCGGCCCAGGCTACCACAGCTCCAAGGCAACCGGGGCGCCACGGCAACCCGGCTGTCCTCTCAGCCATTAACGAGGGGAGAGATAAAGAGAGGGAAGCGACGCTGATTAGCATATCAGACACGGAGAGAGCACAGGCTTAGACGGGCACACACACACACACACAGCCTGGAACACACTAGACACTGATCTCAATGCCACACCAGACGTACACACACACTGACCCTGAGGACACATACAGAGAAAAAGCAGAGCCTCAGATGCGCCAACACCATGGGCTGTATTGCTTACACATATACACATATACACACACACACACACACACACTGACCACTGAGGACATTCAGTTCAAAGAGTTCCTTTAACTCAGTAGATTCTCTCTTTTCTCTCACTGTCCCGCCATCAAAACACGTTCCCCTTTAATCGCCTCTCTCTTTCACCTCCTTCCCCAGATAACAGCATTTGTTTACCTCTGTAAACAAAATGCACATTTATGCACTATTCTGTGACCAGGCGAAAAAATCTTGGAAGATTTGGAAGATTTCCAGTGTTGGATAGCCATAGCCAGCTAGCTAACATGGCATCCCTCTCTGTTTGAGCCGGGTGTTTGAGTAGGATAAACTAGATGAAATATTTACGTTTTTGGGCGACCTGACCAAGTTCACATAGAAATGTGTGTTATAGATCTGTCATTATCATTGAAAGCAGGTTTAGGTAGTATTAGATCTGATCTATGTGCGCTATTTCTATGCTTCCCGTTCTTACATTTCTTTTTTGTGTCTTTTACGTTCGGTTTTGTACCCCAGCTCCAAACAGTTGAAAATACAATATTTTTGGTTATGGAAAATATATTTCACAGCTGTTTAGATGGTACAATGATTCTTCACACTATACTTGCTTGTTTTGTCACAAACTGGAATGTTTTATATAGTGCACCTTCCAAGTGAAAGTGAAAAAAAAAATACAACAAAATATAGCTAGCTCTCTCTCTCTCTCCCTCTCTTGATTCTCCTTAATTTTTGAAGAAATTAAATTGTTCAAATCTATTCACCTACTGTATTGTCAACTACTCACCACATTTTGTGCACCCCAGTGCTAGCTAGCTGTAGCTTATGCTTCTAGTACTAGATTCATTCTCTGGTTCTTTGATTGGGTGGACAACCTGTCAGTTCATGCTGCAAGAGCTCTGACAGCCCACTTTCAGATTTTCTCAAATATTGTATATGTTTGATACGGAATGTTATCCGATCTTTAGCCAAAACCTAATATTAGATAAAGGGAGTTTACAAAGAACACCATTTCTTTATACTTATTTCATTTATTTAATTAACAAAATTAACAATTCCCCTGTGTGAAAAAGTAACTGCCCCCTTTATACTCAATTACTGGTTGTGCTGCCTTAAACATGATAAAATGTTGAATGTTCCACAATTTAGATTTTTTATGAAATTCACTGAGGAGGATGGTCCTCCCCTTCCTCCTCTGAGGAGCCTTTACACAAATGATACTTGCATGCGTCTCTGTGACCTTGTGGTCCTATAGTTCAAAGGGGTTTAAATGTATGGTTGGGTGCAATAAATGTTTCTGTAGCCTATGTGAAAGAGAGAGAGAGACCGAGAGAGGTTGAGGAGTGTGAACGTGTGTGTGTGTGTGTGTGTGTGTGTGTGTGTGTGTGTGCCCGCATACACATTGTTGGATTCCATACTCACTGTACGGTGGTGGTGATGTGTAGCCGTCTGAGGCCTGCTGTGGGGAACTGGCGTGAGTTGATGTAGGAGACCTTGGCCATGGCTGTGTTGACACTCTCCAGGTCCTCTCCCTCCATCACCAGCACAGACTGGGCCGGGTTAAAGTGAAACTGCACACACAGAGGAACACATGAATCAACTGATACAAGAGCGTAAGTGTCTGAGTGTTTCATGCACACAATACATGACCAAAAGTATGTGGACACCTGCTTGTCGAACATCTCAATCCAAAATCGTGGGCATTAATATGGAGTTGGTCCACCCTTTGCTGCAATAACAGCCTGCACGCTTCTGGGAAGGCTTTCCACTAGATGTTTGAATATTGCTGCGGGGACTTGCTTCCATTCAGCCACAAGAGCATTAGTCATGTCGAGCACTGGTGTTAGGCAATTAGGCCTGGCTCACAGTCAGCATTCCACTTCATCCCAAAGGTGTAGATGGGGTTGAGGTCATGGTTCTGTGCAGGCCAGTCAAGTTCTTCAATACCAATCTTGACAAACCATTTCTGTATGAACCTCGCTTTGTGCACGGGGGGCATTGTCATGCTGAAACAGAAAAGGGCCTTCCCCAAACTGTTGCCACAAAGTTGAAAGCACAGAATCGTCTAGAATGTCATTGTATGCTGTAGCGTTAAGATTTCGCTTCACTGGAACTAAGGGGCCTAGAGCGAAGCATGAATAACAGCTCCAGACCATTATTCCTCCTCCACCAAACTTTACAGTTTGCAATATACATTCGGACAGGTAGCGTTCCCCTGGCATCTACCAAACCCAGTTTGTCCGTTGGACTGCCAGATGGTGAAGCGTGATTCATCACTCCAGAGAATGCGTTTCCACTGCTCCAATGGTGCCGAGCTTTACCCCCCTCCATCCCACGCTTGGTATTGCGCATGGTGATCTTAGGCTTGTGTGCAGCTGCTCGGCCATGGAAACCCATTTCATAAAGCTCCCGACGAACAGTTATTGTCCTGATGTTGCTTCCAGAGGCAGTTTGGAAGTCTTTAGTGAATGTTGCAAAGTGCTATGCACTTCAGCACTCGGCGGTCCCGTTCTGTGAGCTCGTGTGATCACTTAGTCATGGTAATTAGGCTTCTCCAAGCTCTGATGCTGCTGATGGTCATTAGTAGCTTACCGAACGTGCGAACTGTCTGGTACTCAGCACTCTTGTCCCTCTAATCACTCTGATGTCAATGCCAATGTGATCGAAAATCTTATCAAACACTTCACGAGGGCCCATTGTCATGGAAATTCAGTACTGAGAGAGACTTGGTAATTTCTTCAATCAATCATCTTTATTTAATATCGATTAATTATCGCAATAATGAAACCGTCAGTCCAACAGTCTTGTTAGGCTGAGAGCCTACCCTTTACAGACAATGCACAGTTTATATAGCTGATACCAAGATTGCTTAGTCAGTAATTTCTAACCTTCCCATAAGCCACCTTGGTTATCTACACAGGATGGTGTTTTACTTAGTTTCCCAGATACCAGGAAGATGAGACAATGAGGCATTGTTCTAATCCTATCCCAGTTACAACCACCCCACATCCTGTCACTGGAATGCCAGCTGTAGGTTTTATCACCAGGAAGCTAGAGTGGACGCCATAAAACTCAGCATTAGCAGGACAGAAGTATCTTACTGTTTTAAGTAAATAATTGTTTCATATCCAACAAATAAGGTGAATTCATAATTTTTCTGTCACACCATGAGCTCATGTTGTGCAACATTTCTATAGGCTGTCACGTTGGCATGAAGGATCGGGAGACAGATGCAGGAATGCGTAATAGTTTTTAAAATTTAGTGTAAAGGCACGGCGACGAAGACCAAACAAACACGTAACAAAAACACAGGTTTAAAACCCAAACAAAAGAGCGAGGAGTACATTGAATAAATAACACACGCGCACAATGATTAACACACGGGACGAGACCTGTAATCATCTGTGCAATCCACAAGGGCACGAAAGCCAAAACACACAGCACAGGTACTCACGCACCAACTAACAATAATCGACAGCCCCATGGGGAACAAAGGACACATATATACAAATACAGTGGGAATAGGGGCCAGGTGTTTGCAGTGAAGGTTCCAGAGGGATCTGTGACATTGGCTATGCAAATGCAGAGAAAACAGTTTTGATGGCCTCTAATAAAATCAGGAGGATCCCATCGGCTTTCTATAGGCTAGGCCTACTATATTTACTCATCAATTTCCAAGCTTTGCATCACATCTAAAGTGACCAAACAACTTCTTAAAATGAAGCACATGAATCTGCTTTATAACCGCTGTAGAGCCTAACTGGCATACATAAGCAGCGTTTGAAGTTTGGGGAAGATCATTTTCACCATAAAAATTAACCTTTATAAGAGAGCCAAGAGTGTGCAAAGCTGTCATCGAGGCAAAACGGTGGCTACTTTGAAGAATCTCAAATATAAAATATATTTGGATTTGTTTAACCCTTTTTTGGTTACTACATGATTCCATATGTGTTATTTCATAGTTTTAATATCTTCCCTATTATTCTACAATGTAGGAAATAGTAAAATAAAGAAAAACCCTTGAATGTGTAGGTGTGTCCAAACCTTTGACTGGTACTGTATAGTGTATCTGCGTGTGTTTGCCCCAGTGACTCACCTTGATATCCTTGCCCAGGCTCTCCAGTGAGTTGATGTCCAGTCCTTCCTTACAGGCCTGTAGACAGGAGATGACCTTCTGGGTCTCTATCTTGCCTGGCCGGATGGTCAGACCTGACAGACTTCCCCGGAAGTACTGGGTGAACCGCGGGTTGGACACCTCACCACCTAGGGAGGACAAGAGGAATATTTTTTTTTGTTCAGTTCAAAAAGGTGCAATATTGTACAGTCAAGTGGTGGACAATGATTGTCTTCTCCTTAATCTGTTCTGAAAGCACAGTGCAATGAAAGTATCATGGAGCATGCCTCTATTATAATAGTAGGAACATGCTTTGGTCATTCTTAATTTTACAGTATTTTACTTTATTTACTTAGTTGAAGCTAGAAATAACACTAGTAAAAGAGATGAACCCTATATAACTTACCTTTCAACAAGACTAAGCTATTTAAACAATGGCTAACACAGTTACCTTTGTTTTTGCGTCACTTCCTAGTAGGCCGAAACATCAAGTAAATACCAACTGAAACAGGACTGTGAAATAAAGACAGTAGCGTGACTATGGAAATGATAGCCCGTTTTGTTTATCAGCTTCCATCTGCTCTCCCCACTCTTTTTAAAAAACTACTTTCAAAACAACAAAATAAAATGTCCAATCTGAGGTAGATTTGGGCTCAGAGCAGAGGGACACTAGGCCTTCAATAAAAAGAACTAGCGTCGTCTTTTTTAGGCAAGTGTGTGTTTTTTCTTCTTTGATTCACTGGCAGATGGTGCTAGCAGTTTGCTAGTCGTTAACGGTCCCCGAGCCGTGTCTCTTGCTGACATACTCAAGTGTTCTCGCCGCCGCCTGCACCAGTCTGATTTTTTTAATTATTTTATATTTTCCCAGACAGATGTTATCAATTAAGTGTTGTGGCACCGAAGCACAGAGCGAGAGAGTGTGTTTTCGGGCTTATTTCGGTCTCGCCCCCCCCCAAAAGAGGAGAATTTGAACAAGAAGACATTCAGCATTTAGGCTTCAGTGCTAACATATGCGATTTTTACACACCTGGCTGCATAATATTTACACCTGCAGTAAGAAAGATAGCAATTAAGTTGAAATGGATTGTTTGAACAAGTTGTATTAGGAAATTAGAGAAGATTCAGGATTTTCTTTTATGGTTTAGAAGAGGCTTCTATCGCAGTAAGCCTGAGGCCAGCCAGAGTCTGTCTGCCCTAAACTTCCCCAGTAGTGACATTGCACAGAGAAACTGCTTGTCTACTCTCCATAAGAAGAGCACCATTCAGAGCAATCTCAATAAACGGTTTCCTCACGAAATTGGACAAAACAAACCATATTCTGCTGTTCTCGTCACAAGTCTTGTTTTGCTTAGGGCGCGCTAAGGTCAGGGCCGGTGCCTTTCATTCCTTGTGTCTCTTCATTACGTTGTTGATTGCGTGCAGGGTGGTTTGGGGGGGGGGGGGGGGGGGGGGTGAGAGAAAGGCAATCCTGTTCACTAATGGTCTGCAAAGTTATCAGTTGCAGCTTAGTGAAGCTTAGAGCAGCTTCATTGGGATGTAATAGCCAGAGAACTTGTACTCCATTCAGGCTGGCTTAATCCCTTCTTCAGGGCTTTCTCACACAATCACAGATTCATGGAAAGAGAGAGGGAAAAGAGGGGGAAAAAAAGAGAACTGCAACCAGGAGCCAGATTTAAAATAAATTCAGACGACACCGAAATGCCGCTGACGTTGGACCTCGAGCGTGGCTCATGGGATTCAGCTGTATCCATCTGTCCCCCAGCTGACACATTTATATAATTATTATTTTGATCATAAAAGCGATGCTAAGTAGTGCTTCTTCATTCAAATGGATTCATTAGTCCCCTCTTTTCAAGCGGCTGGAATTGACAGCCTGTGCTTCCTGTTTGATGTCTCCAAGCTTGAGCCTCTCTCTCTCTCTGTGTCTCTGTGTGTCTCTGTGTGTGTCTGTGTCTCTCTGTGTCTGTCTGTGCTCCTGCTGCAAGCTCTTCTTAGTCCTAAGTTGGGGAGTGTTTAATCACTGTCTTGGACTGGATAAGGGAAACTGACTCATCCCTATGGTAACAGGCAAGGCATTCTGAAACATAAAACACTACGTGACTACCTAAAGTCCTGGTCAATCGAAACCAATAAACAGTTGTTCCTGGGATACGGAAAACCACATTATTCTAGGTCTGTGAGAAACATGTCCAAATCAAAGGAAAATTATGTGACTCCTCCCCTCCCCTTATTTTATAGTAAAAAATACAGAAATCCTATAGGTACGCTGTGCATATTAGGACATCCTCAGTCACAGAGTCGGTATGGACACCGGACCCTATACAGGAGTCTATAATGACCTTGCCAGCAGGCACCCACTGTCAGCTGGGTGTCAATTGATGAGGGATGGATGGGCCAATCGTCGGTCACCAGGTAGGGTTCGTAGGTTACGCCATCTACGAAGAGAATCACGGCAGGGAACTCCACATTGATCACGTAGTAGTGCCACTCCTTGTCACAGATCTGTAAGACATAGGGACATGCTGTTAGCATTGAGTTAAACCAATGAGCTGTGTAGCTCTGGGTTTGTTGAGAAGTTAATTAAGCACAGTATTTGTATTTATTATGGATCCCCATTAGCTGCAGGCAGGGCAGCAGCTACTCTTCCTGGGGTCCAGCAAAGTTAAGGCAGTTATACAATTTAAAAAAACATTACAATACATTCACAACAGATTTCACAACACATTAAGTGTGTGCCCTCAGGCCACTACTCTACTACCACATATCTACAACACAAAATCCATGTGTATGTGTGTATATAGTGCATATAGTATTGTGTGTGTGTCTCTTCACAGTCCCCGCTATTCCATAAGGTGTATTTTTATCTTTAAAAACAACAAGCATCTAATGTATGGCTTGCATGAGCCGCCGTGCTACCCTGTTCTGAGCCAATTGCAATTTTCCTAACTCCGACTGAACAGTAGTCCAGGTGTGTCAAAACTAGGGCCTGACGGGCCTGCCTTGTTGATAGAGCTGTGATGAAGGCAGAGCAGCCCTGTATTCTGTACAGCTAATGTTGTATCAATATGTTTTGACGATGACAGTTTTACAATCCAGGGTTACATCAAGCAGTTTAGTCACCTCAACTTGCTCACGTTCCACATTATTCATTACAAGATTTAGTTGAGGTTTAGGGTTTAGGTGAATGATTTTAAATATTTAGGACTATCTTATTCGTTGCCACCCATTCTGAAACTGACTGCAGCTCTTTGATAAGTGTTGCGGTGATTTTAGTCGCTGTAGTAGCTAAAGTGTATAGTGTCGAGTCATCCGCATACATAGACACACTAGCTTTACCCTTACTATTATTAGGTAGCGAAATTACTTTTCCTTCCCTCCAGGCCTGAGGGCACACACTTTCTACTAGGCTTAAATTGAAGATACGACAATTATTAGTGGCAATATCGTCTGCTATTATCCTCAGTAATTTTCCATCCAAGTTGTCAGACCCTGGTGGCTTGTCGTTGTTGATGGACAATTTAAAAAAAATGTTTTAACTCGTCCACACTCACTTTACAGAATTCAAAATTACAACGCTTGTCATTTGCCAAAATGTCTAAACCTGTTTTTGCTTTGTCATAATGGGGTATTATGTGTAGATTGATGAGTGGATAAAAACAATTTGATCAATTTTAGATTTATTGCTACCATTGTATTATCAAAGGTATTATCTAAGTGAGTTTATCTAAGTGAATGTCATCTGTTACTAGAAAATTATTGATTTCATGAACCTTGTTTCTTAAGATACATGTTAACGTGTGCTGTTTTTAGCACTTTTCTGGGATGCTTGATTGTTTTCATTGCTTACCGGGAAGCTTAGTGGAGGTAGACATGCTCATGTTATTTATGTTAGTGCAGGGTGAGCTGCACACAGTGGACTTCCTACTAGGGCACACCGCCTCAGTGCTAACAGTATAACCCTGGTCCATAGGCACATCATTACTGCATACAACAGCTGTGGGATCAGCAGAGGCATTTTGGGCAGTAAGAGGGACATACATTAGGTTACTAACATTGTGTCTTCTAACGCCCCTGGTGTAATGTACTTTTGCTGAAGCATTATGACAACTCAGTGACACAATGGTAGAGATTAACTGAGCTGGGCTTGAGTCATTGATAAGTCATTGTCTCAACGCAGCCTTATAATGAAGTGAAAGGATCCAGGAACACAATTGATTTGGGTGGATGTTTTACTAGAAGTAGCTGTAAGAGGGTGAAAATTACCCAGAGACTGGGAAGCCATTTTAAAGGGGAACATCACCCACTGATTTGGCCCGATTTTTGGGGGGGCTTGTGTGAATGCGATTATCATTGGATTCAATAAGATATAATACTGTGAATGAACTACTTATTTGCGGTTATCATGAAGCCCAAATCCAATAACGCTTGTTTGGCAGTCTCCCTCCCACCCTCGGTAATGAAAAACACATTAAACTTCATTCAGATTCATCCCGCTCCCCTCTTGATCATTTGTTGTCTGTTTCGGGGTAATTAATTAAGTTTAACTTTAATGAGTTGCTCATTAAGGGAACATCAATTTACGAGCGTTGAGTCAGGGGACCATCGCAAAACTTTTTCATCAAGCCTAAAACACTTGCTCACCTTTGGTGGTTCAGTCTCCCCAGAAGCAGAATCAAAGCCTGTCAAATCCAGCCCAGCAGTCAGTCAAGGGCCAGCCAATCGAAAGGAAATTGACCCAGCTCAGCTCTTATAATAGTGTTCTGTTCCCCCCCCCCTGGTGAGTATCTAGTGCTGAGACAGTTCCAGGGAGAAGTTGGCCTATATCGCTGATCTTGGATCAGCTTTCAACTCCCCAACTGGGAGTCGTAACTGTCAGGGGGTACATCGCAAAACTGACCTTGGATTAGAGGTTAAAGAGAGATTGAGTCTTACATGGCTGACCTCTATTGTGGAGGGAGATAACTGTCAAATAGCAGTAGTACAGTACTATATGATTGAAAAATGTCTAGTAGTTCAGACCGCTCTGGATAGAAGCCCCCAAGCACAAAGCTAGGATCAACCCATTATCATTAGGAAGTACAGCACAGACATTGCCTTAGATCAGAAGTTGAGGGGTAACTTCATTCTATTATATGAACTATATATATATGGAGGGAGATTGCTGTCAAACAGTCTAACAGTGTGTTTATAGATGTCTCCCTAGTGCTCTGAGGGGTTTATCATTCAAGTAATGCACTCTCATGCTGCTACTGATTACCAGTGAGCCATGAACAACCTCTCCCCTCAGTGCACAACGCAGGCAGGAAGGTCTAACTCCTTCCCCGATGCCTCGCACACTCCGGAAGCCTTTCATGCTCACAAACTTGAGGCATCATTTTAAATGTTTTTTTTGTTGTGTTTTTTTTCACCAGGTTGAGTAATACCGTACGAGGTTCCTCGCTGTCGTTAAACAATGATACACTATCCACGTGGCCACAGGTGGGCTCGTATGCCTACATACAGATGTCGGACCTTAACTTGATCACTTTTTAATCTCAGAGAATTTTTCTGCTGCACCAGGAAATTCTAATGAGCTTTGTGATTTAGATAAATTCCCTCAAAATGAGTAGTTATTTCTTCTCTCCATGTGGGGGCAGTCGAGTCATTGGGATCAGGACTTGCTATCAAAATCATTTTCTCTCTCGCTCGCTATTACTGCAACATTCAAATGTACAAAGATCTATCTGGAATGCAGCCATACACATCAACACCTAAACTGTGGCCTATGAACATTAATTGCCTATAATAATCAGATGTAAAGACAAGATGAAAAGGACAATAGCGAGGTAGAAAACCACGCAAACAGTATAAACTATGTTATCGAAAAAGACGACATCTTAAGATTTCTTGTAAACCTAAGGTTACAAATCAACTGTCAAAATTGAGTGCAATCGTGACCTGGGGTGGTCCAGCAGTTAGTGCTGCTGCCTTCAGCATGCACATATAGGCCATATTGTGTCGGCGTGGGTTCGATTCCGGCCCATGCCCATCTGGCACAAATAACTCAATCCCCCCGATTTGACTTGATTTAGTTACATATTTCAAATATGGACAGTCCAGGGATATTTTACTCCCGGTGTTGATAAATGGCCACACCAGACACATCATGTAAAAAAAGACAGTTATGTTTAATGGATAATGTACAGTGCCTTCAAAAAGTATTTATTCCCCTTGACTAATTCCACATTTTGTTGCGTTACAACCTGAATACATTATTTTTTAAATTTTCCATCTACATCTACCCCACAATGACAAAGTGAAAAACATATTTTGTGTATGCACATTTATTGAAACATACAGAAATATCTCATTTACATAAGTATACACACTCCTGAGGCAATACATATAGAATCACCTTTGGCAGCGATTATAGCTGTGAGTCTTTCTGGGTAAGTCTCTAAGAGCTTTGCACACCTGGATCGTACAACATTTGCATAGTATTCTTGAAAAAATTCTTCAAGCTTTGTCAAGTTGGTTGTTGATCATTGCTAGACAGCCAGTCAAAACTGTCACTAGGCCACTCAGGAACATTCAATGTCATCTTGGTAAGCAACTCCAGTGTACACTGAGTGGGAAAAAAACATGAAGAAAACTTGCTCTTTCCATGAAATAGACTGACCAGGTGAATCCAGCTGAAAGCTATGGTCCCTTAATGATGTCCCTTGTTAAATCCACTTCAGTCAGAGTAGATGAAGGGGAGGAGACAGGTTCAATAAGGATTTTTAAGTCTTGAGACAATTGAGACGTGTGTCATTCAGAGGGTGAATGGACAAAATATTTAACTGCCTTTGAACAGGGCATGGTAGAAGGTGCCAGGTGCACCAGTTTGAGTGTGTCAAGAACTGTAACGCTGCTGGGTTATTCATGCTCAACAGTTTCCTGTGTGTATCAAGAATGGTCCATCACCCAAAGGCCATCCAGCCAACTTGACACACATGCGGGAAGCATTGGAGTCAACATGGGCTAGCATCTCTGTGGAACGCTTTTGACACCTTGTAGAGTCCATGACTAATTGAGGCTGTTCTGAGCAACTCAATATTAGGAAGGTGTTCTTAATGTAATGTACACTCAGTGTATATTTGGAAAATTACATAATTAGTCATGCTATCCTGTGTTTTACTGTTTAACAAATAGTCTCGTTATATGCTTATGTGTTTTTTCTAACCTGATACCAACTTGTCTTTGTGTGACTTAGTCATAAGACTGGGCGTATAGCTAAGATCCGTTAGGTGCGACCGCAGCATGTGAGACATCCCTTGAGTTTACTATCTGCAGAAGGTCAGCTGTGTGGAACCTTGCAGGAAGGAGCACATTATAGTGTGAACTGTGACAAAACGCAGGTATACGTTTGAGCCCTTGTGCAATCAACCTCAGGCTATTTTAATCTGCACAGACAAACCAATTGCCTTTTACACTATGTTCAGCCTTTGTTATCTGCTACACTGCCACATAGACAATAGACATAGAAATGTTCTATAAAAGCAGAGACTCGACTATGTTTGTTAAGCTTTCAACTCTTAGTGAACCTTACCGGTGACAAGCAGACCCATAACATGATGCAGTCACCATCATGCTTGAAAATATGAAGAGATGTACTCAGTGATGTTGTGTTAGATTTGCTCCAAACATAACACCTTGTATTCAGGACATAAAGTTAATTTCTTTGCCAATCTCTTTGCAGTTTTACTTTAGTGCCTTACAGAGTGCATGTTTTGGAATATTTTTGGGTCATTCCAGAATTGGAGGACAATTTAGGCATTAAATAAAACACTTTTGAAAAATGAACCCTTTATTTTATCATTTTCTGTTATGTGTTTAAGAAAAACAGGCAACAAACCATCAAATAATTTGATTCGTCAGGCTCAGGCATCAAAAGTACTTTTTATGTGATCTTTCATTTGTTGCGTGCTATGCTTGGCGCAATCCTGTTACGAATACCCAGGAACCTGAAAAAAAGTATATTTTAAAATATTGTTTAATAAATCCTTTACCATTAAGTAAAGAAAGTCACATTCACATTGAATACTCATTTAATTTCAGAAACCTTTGAAATATATTTTGCCCAACCTTTCAATAGCCACACGTTTTATTCTTTACTAATTTCAGTATTTATTTTCAAATATTTCCTCATACGTTATGCATATAATCATTCAAACTATTAGAAAGGACAATAGGTTAAACCCTCGTGAGCTGAGAAAATCATTTAAGGTTATTTTTATAAAATTATACGGTAACAAGGTTGAAATTAGAGTAACAGGATAGCGCAAAGGAACAGGGTTGAACAGATTACATTACATTTGATTGTAGATCATGACATAAATGTGACAAATAAATACCCAGGACCACAGGAATGTTGTGTAATAATATTTTATATATCTTTTCGAAAAAGAATCAACAGGATGAGTAGGAATACATGTTTTAAATTTTTTTTTTTTTAAAAGACCTCAAACTGGATCTGATCAAATATTCAATGGACAAACATAAAAACAATTGTCATATCGCAGTAGGCCGACAACCTGGCATTAAAATGAATGAGCATATCAAAAAGAGTCATGAACTGATGCAATATTTTAGAAAGCTGATGTTATAATGTTCAGATTTAATTTTAGTGGCTGACCAGAGTATCCCATACCTCACTTGCGATGCCCATGTGGCGTGAGGTAACGTTCTCTGGGGGAGGAATGAGGGTTAGCACATCCTCAAAGGGATACCAAAGCAGATCGTCCCTCAACGGCCAGGGGGAAAAACGGTTTACTCCAACTCTATGCATACATTTACTCACCTCTTGGATGATCCCTGGGTAGATTGTGTGGTCGTACACCAGGGCACACCATTTCCCCACAATCTCTGGACTGTGTCACTGCACTTCTTCTGTAGTGCTGTGTATGGGGTCGTCTGTGTGGTCGTCTGTGGGATTAAAGCTGAAGCCCTTTGTTTTTTGGCAATCACACTCCAGATTCCCTGTTGCAGAACACAGGCAGCGGACGTCGCGGTAGAGAATTTTCCCAGGTGAAAGAGTGACCACCTGGTGGAGCCTCATTGTGGACGGTACGGCTGGAAGGTCAGCTGGCTTTTCTTTCACTGCATCCTCCACAGCTTGTAAAACAATTTCACCTTCGATTGTCCCTCACTCAGAGCTTGGTACAGGGACAATGCAGTTGGGATATCAACTCCTTGGCTGACAAGCCTGTCGGCCCTCCTCTTCAATGTTGCCACCCACACCACCTGGGGCTCCTTTGCCATGACTGGCTTCAAAGTAGTTCCAGGTACCTCTTGTAAACCCCTTCTTGAAAATGTCAGTTCAAAAGAGGTCAAAATGACCACGCTGCTTGTACTGTGTGCAAGTGTAACGGATGTGAAATAGTTAGCGGTGGTGCGCGCTAAATAGCGTTTTAATCGGTGACGTCACTTGCTCTGAGACCTTAAAGCAGCATTTGTGGAGCGATGGGTAACGATGCTTCGTGGGTGACTGTTGTTGATGTGTGCAGAGGGTCCCTGGTTCGCGCCCGGGTATGGGCGAGGGGACGGTCTACAGTTATACTGTTACACAGGGACCATTGCTAAAAAAAATGGATGGTTGTCACATCTGGGCATCTCTCTTGGATTTCCCTCAGGATGGGCTCCAGGTGTTGCCATATGGCAGGTGGTCCCTTCAATCTGGATGCTGACACAGTGCAGAAGGAGGTAGGGGCAGATGTCTCCCCCCCCCCCCCCACATAGTAAACCCCAGTGTGCAAAGTGGCCTGATGGTGTGATGCACCAAAATGGACAGCTTGTACTTGAGCGCTGTACTTGCAGCCGTAGCTCTCAGCGAAGTCAATATGGACTGCACATTCATTTGCAGGGAGGTTCCGCTTCAGGGCCTGAGAATATGCCTGAGAAGGCATATTGCCGTCTAATGTTATGGAGATGGCGCCTGGACTTCTGGAGCAAAAGTGTTAAAAAGTTCCCACCAGCTCTTCTGGGCATTCAAATACTTTTTTTCAAAGTAATCTTTGAGGCTGCTCCAGGATCATTTTTGTGCTCTTTGTCCACAGTGGCCCACTGAAGGTAGGAGACGCAATCTGTGGCTCTGTGGCGGCTTTTGAGTGTTTAGATATTAATTGCTGCATTGCTCACATTCCCCATACGTACATTGCTTGCTTGTGGTGTCAAACGTGATGGCATGTGTCAGGCTCTCCAAATTTGATGTGTAGATGATGTGCATCTGGTGTAGCTTTTTTGGCAATAAAGCCTAGATCTTCATGTTGTTTGCACATGCATGTGTCACGATCTGCCAATGTTAGATGCACAACCCAGTAAGGGCAAAGTGTGAAGAACAGTGAGTATGATAGACGGAGATTGGTATGCTCATCCAGGAACTTCAAAATGGGGGTTCTTCATTGAATCCACCACTAATCTTTTCAGCATTTCCCCCCCAGTTGTGATCCTGCTGACATCGTCACGTAAAAATAATCACCGTTGATCTTAGCGCGGCAGCAATCCCCCCCGTGCCTCTTCCTCTGGTACCTGTAGACGTTTTCATTTGCCAGTTTTGTCCACCTCCTCCTTGAAAACCCAAAAACCTCCTCTTCCAACCTCTGCAACCTGTACTTCTTCAGGATTTTGCTGGTGACTATTCCTGCAATGACTTGTCCCGTCACGCTCTCTCTTTTTGAATGTGTGTACTTGTTGCGTAATTCCTCAGCTACTGCTGTATGAAACAACAAGGTTCTCCTTAGGGATGTGCCCGAGATTTGCCGAACCAACTTGTCGGATCTTGGAGGTGGGTGGTCCTTTTTCGATCGTTGGAGCCGCTTTCAGATTTTTTTTCTGCTCGCTGTTCAACTCTCCTCAACTGATCTTGTAGTTTCTGCAGCTCCCCGTTTCATTTAGCTTTGGCCGACCTCCTTTTTCTTCTCCCAAGATCACGTTGCCTACAATAAACATATAAATATATTGTCACTTAACCATTTCACCTGCAGCAAAATAGACATCGCCAGCCATTAACTCTAACCACATGGATACTTTTATTACTGACTTCACAGGAGCAACTTATTTGAGGGTAGTTACCCAGTAATTCATAGATATAAATGACTTACTAATGATGGTTATTATAAAGTGTTGCCCTTGTTATTATTACATATTATTCCTATCAAGTAAAAGTGATGCCTATTTCACTGTTCATTGTACAGATACAGTTCCTTTACTTAAACATATCCTCGTGACCTGTGCTTACACTAACTTGCATTCCTCAATAACCTTAACTTCTGTTCTGACCTTCAAGTCCCAGGTTGAGGGCTGACTGGATATTCTGGTCTGACTGGAGGATCAGGCCTGACTGGATATTCTGGTCTGACTGGAGGATCAGGGCTGACTGGATATTCTGGTCTGACTGGAGGATCAGGCCTGACTGGATATTCTGGTCTGACTGGAGGATCAGGCCTGACTGGATATTCTGGTCTGACTGGAGGATCAGGCCTGACTGGATATTCTGGTCTGACTGGAGGATCAGGCCTGACTGGATATTCTGGTCTGACTGGAGGATCAGGCCTGACTGGATATTCTGGTCTGACTGGAGGATCAGGCCTGACTGGATATTCTGGTCTGACTGGAGGATCAGGCCTGACTGGATATTCTGGTCTGACTGGAGGATCAGGCCTGACTGGATATTCTGGTCTGACTGGAGGATCAGGCCTGACTGGATATTCTGGTCTGACTGGAGGATCAGGGCTGACTGGATATTCTAGACTGACTGGAGGATCAGGGCTGACTGGATATTCTGGACTGACTGGAGGATCAGGGCTGACTGGATATTCTGGTCTGACTGGAGGATCAGGGCTGACTGGATATTCTGGTCTGACTGGAGGATCAGGGCTGACTGGATATTCTGGACTGACTGGAGGATCAGGGCTGACTGGATATTCTGGTCTGACTGGAGGATCAGGGCTGACTGGATATTCTGGACTGACTGGAGGATCAGGGCTGACTGGATATTCTGGTCTGACTGGAGGATCAGGGCTGATTGGAGGATCAGGGCTGACTGGAGGATCAGGGCTGACTGGAGGATCAGGGCTGAATGGAGGGGTGTTTAATCCTTCAAGTACCTTTTTCCTGGCATTACTCCTCTTATGAGCCTCTCCACTTTTTTCACGGGGCACGAGTGCTCTAACACCGCAGTCTTTTTGCATTTTCTTCTTCCCTGTTTCTACGTCTTTCTTCCACTTCTCTTTCTCCTTTTCTAAGTACTGCTGTCTCCTCTGTTCATCAGCATGTTACTTGAATTATAGTAACAGGGTTTCAAGTGACAGGGTTGTAAATCAATGCTAATGTTAGCATCTATTCCTGAGAAAAAGCTATCTGTGGAATGTAGTGTTACTGTCAAGGACATACTTAGCTATATAAATAAAAACATAACACTTTGAAATGAACTTGTCTTATTCTGATACTGAGTAACAGGGTTGTGTTGGTTAGTGACACTCAATCAAGGTGGAAAAGATTGGAAAAATAGAAGAGAGGACTTACCTTTGGTCTACCCATGGTGTTAGCAAATGGCTTGATGATGTCATTTCCTCTGTGTCATGTGACTCACTGTTTTTTCCTTTCCTCTGCCAGGCTAAATAGGTTTCGGTAACAGGACTGAGTGCATGTTGTGGGACACAACTTCAGTGCATAATTAATATAATTTAAAATACATTTATGATTAAACAAATTGTTTTAACACTTACAAGAGACATATATCAACAAAATCATACCAAAAAAAGTTGATTTAAAACTTATTTGAACTGTTATATTTGATGTGCAAGTTGGTCATCAAAAAAATGCCATTTTACGGGGTGCTCGAGAGCCATTTGGTATTTTGGAACTACTTTTTTTTCTACAACTGTATTTACATTTTGTCTCAGGATAAGTATAATTTACACAAGTGCATATTTTAGTATTTTGGGCATGGATTATTTGAAATTTCATGGGTGGGACAGAAAATGTCCTCCAATTCTGGAATGACCCTTATATTCTGTACAGGCAAATTGATGTGTGCATAATTTCAAAAGCAGTTGATTTTATCTTTCATTTCGGGGCTGAGTAAGTAGCCTATACAACAGGCCTCTCCAACTGTCACGCCTTGGTCTTAGTATTTTGTGTTTTCTTTAATTATTTGTTCAGGCCAGGGTGTGACATGGGGTTATTGTTTGTCTTATTGGGGTTTTTGTAGGCATTGGGATTGTGGTTGATTAGGGGTGTGTCTAGTATAGGCTTGGCTGCCTGAGGCGGTTCTCAATCTGGAGTCAGGTGATTCTCGTTGTCTCGGATTGGGAACCGTATTTAGGTAGCCTGAGTTTCACTTTGTATTTCGTGGGTGATTGTTCCTGTCTCTGTGTAGTTTCACCAGATAGGCTGTAATTAGGTTTCACGTTCCGTTTGTTGTTTTGTATTTTTGTATAGTTATTTCATGTGTCACTTTTTCCATTAAAATCATGAGTAACCACCACGCTGCATTTCGGTCCTCTCTTTCTACAAACGAAGAACGTCGTTACACCAACCCTGTTCGTGGAGAGCTAACCTCCTGTAGGTTTTCACTCTAACCCCAGTTGTGACTTAATTTGATTCAGTTTATCACCTACAGTGCCTTGCGAAAGTATTCGGCCCCCTTGAACTTTGCGACCTTTTGCCACATTTCAGGCTTCAAACATAAAGATATAAAACTGTATTTTTTTGTGAAGAATCAACAACAAGTGGGACACAATCATGAAGTGGAACGACATTTATTGGATATTTCAAACTTTTTGAACAAATCAAAAACTGAAAAATTGGGCGTGCAAAATTATTCAGCCCCCTTAAGTTAATACTTTGTAGCGCCACCTTTTGCTGCGATTACAGTTGTAAGTCGCTTGGGGTATGTCTCTATCAGTTTTGCACATCGAGAGACTGAAATTTTTTCCCATTCCTCCTTGCAAAACAGCTCGAGCTCAGTGAGGTTGGATGGAGAGCATTTGTGAATAGCAGTTTTCAGTTCTTTCCACAGATTCTCGATTGGATTCAGGTCTGGACTTTGACTTGGCCATTCTAACACCTGGATATGTTTATTTTTGAACCATTCCATTGTAGATTTTGCTTTATGTTTTGGATCATTGTCTTGTTGGAAGACAAATCTCCGTCCCAGTCTCAGGTCTTTTGCAGACTCCATCAGGTTTTCTTCCAGAATGGTCCTGTATTTGGCTCCATCCATCTTCCCATCAATTTTAACCATCTTCCCTGTCCCTGCTGAAGAAAAGCAGGCCCAAACCATGATGCTGCCACCACCATGTTTGACAGTGGGGATGGTGTGTTCAGGGTGATGAGCTGTGTTGCTTTTACGCCAAACATAACGTTTTGCATTGTTGCCAAAAAGTTCAATTTTGGTTTCATCTGACCAGAGCACCTTCTTCCACATGTTTGGTGTGTCTCCCAGGTGGCTTGTGGCAAACTTTAAACAACACTTTTTATGGATATCTTTAAGAAATGGCTTTCTTCTTGCCACTCTTCCATAAAGGCCAGATTTGTGCAATATAAGACTGATTGTTGTCCTATGGACAGAGTCTCCCACCTCAGCTGTAGATCTCTGCAGTTCATCCAGAGTGATCATGGGCCTCTTGGCTGCATCTCTGATCAGTCTTCTCCTTGTATGAGCTGAAAGTTTAGAGGGACGGCCAGGTCTTGGTGGATTTGCAGTGGTCTGATACTCCTTCCATTTCAATATTATCGCTTGCACAGTGCTCCTTGGGATGTTTAAAGCTTGGGAAATCTTTTTGTATCCAAATCCGGCTTTAAACTTCTTCACAACAGTATCTCGGACCTGCCTGGTGTGTTCCTTGTTCTTCATGATGCTCTCTGCGCTTTTAACGGACCTCTGAGACTATCACAGTGCAGGTGCATTTATACGGAGACTTGATTACACACAGGTGGATTGTATTTATCATCATTAGTCATTTAGGTCAACATTGGATCATTCAGAGATCCTCACTGAACTTCTGGAGAGAGTTTGCTGCACTGAAAGTAAAGGGGCTGAATAATTTTGCACGCCCAATTTTTCAGTTTTTGATTTGTTAAAAATGTTTGAAATATCCAATAAATGTCGTTCCACTTCATGATTGTGTCACACTTGTTGTTGATTCTTCACAAAAAAATACAGTTTTATATCTTTATGTTTGAAGCATGAAATGTGGCAAAAGGTCGCAAAGTTCAAGGGGGCCGAATACTTTCGCAAGGCACTGTAGCTAATTATTAGATTTAGGTGTGCTAGATTAGGGTTGTAGCGAAAACCTACAGGACGGTAGCTCTCCAGGAACAGGGTTGGAGAGCCCTGCTATATACAGGGTTCATACAGTCAAATTCAAGTACTTTCAATGACTCTTTCCAGCAATTAATTGTAATTTGTAAGGACCTATATTTTATATTTAATTGTTGTAATAGCTTATAGACAAAAAGTAAGCATTACCACTTGCATGTTTTAATAGGCCTACCCATTGGCATTATGCATTAACATTCAAATTATTTTTACATTCTAAAATATGTCTGAATAATATGGGCATTGCCTGACTAAATAGACAGCATGCTTCCCAACACAAACACACTAATGGAGTCTGTCCATGTGGTAGCTAGTCAGTCTCGCCATTTGAGATGTTGAAGAATGAGCGAGGGGTTATTGTATCATGTTTTAAAATGAGAAAGCGACCAAAAACGGTGTTCCCTTTTTAATGGAACACTTTTGTATAGATGCGGTAAAGAGGCCAATGGAAAAGCCATGGAAAATATCCCGGATCTCCTCTTTGCACTCCAGCAAAATTAGCATAAATTTAGGCTATTGTTTTATTTGTGTATTTCACACTAGGTTGAGGTAAAAATCAGAGTATAATGCTTGCATGGATGTCGACCCCAATACTGTACATGTTCAAGTCATCGTCGCCAATCAACTGCATTACAGTTCAAAACGACTACCACCACTGATTTCTCTTTGCTAGCTATGCTACCAGCTTATATGAACAGGAGTTAGCATTTAGCAGTCACTTTTTCTAAACCTAAAAAGGGACTACTTCCAAATGTTATGCAGCAAAAAAAGACAATTCGGACATTAGTAACCACATTGTGGGCCCGTTACAATACATCAATCATGACGGATTTGACAAATATCCGCATGGTTAGATCAGATTGGTTGAGAATGTGCGCCAATCTGTCTTCCATTGACCTATGGAAAACCAAATTAAAGCCAAAATTCGATGTCTAGCTCATAATAAACGCGACAGACTATCGCAACACCCATCAGTTGAAACGATGAGAAACAAACGAAAGCGGCTACATCTCATAAAAACTGATCAGAAATGAAATCACAGAATAATTATACTGTAGCGGTAGAACTTTTAAAATCGGCGCCCATAACTTCAATTACCTTTCAAGGATCAAATACCCTGATTTTCAATTAAGATCCGACATCTGTAGAGATGCCTTCATGTTCACGGACGCACGCACACACACAAACAAGTGTCGCTGTCACGCTGTGTAACTGACTGGTGTCTCCTGGGAACCACCATCCTCAGTAGCTCCTCTCCGTGACTACTCTCTCCAGGGAGATACCACGCTGCTCCTCACTGCACACACCCTCTTCTGATCTCCCCCGTCTCAGAATATTACCGTCTCTCTACCGGCCTTTGCATGTCTCTCTATAGAACAGGTTCACCAAGCAATTGGCACTAGGTGTAAAGTTTGTCAGGCATCAAAACACCAAACAGAAAGCTAAAGGACGGAACACTATTCATTTACATTCCCTCTTATCTTGGCCCTTATTTAGACTTTTTGTTCTGGTCTCTATAGTTCATATCCTATATGAAAAACGGATGTGTCTGGAGAAAAACAAATCTGGCCCTATGTGTCACAGTCATCTGACTTGCCGGATTAAATAAAGGTCAAACAAAAAACAAATCTCAGAGACTCGGTACTGATGGTGGTCCTTGTTGGAATGACTTGTTGAAGTACAGATCCTTCCCTTGATAACTCTATAAACGAAAGCATCTCCTATACACGGACTGAGAACTCAAAAGCTAGGATATTATCCATAGGACAACAAAGAAAGTCAGAATATGTAATCACCTCATCACTTCATGTCTGTGATCCATGCTCGACTTAACTAAACCGACAGAATAAGATGCCACTTCGGTTTAGCTGGCGTTACGTGAGTGAGGTGTACAAGTGCCACGCACGCACACACACACACGCTGTAATGAATCTTCAGGGAGAAAAAGGTGTAGATTCAAATGCAGAGCGCGGCAGGTGTTTATTTTGCCTTCACAGAAGGTAGGAATCGTGGACACAGGCAAACAGGCAGGTGAATCAAAACTAGGACTGAAGGCTATAACTGGTTCTCACAAACGAGCTAGGAAAAGGCTTAGTAGAGTCCAAATGAACAATACCTCACAAACAGAATGAACTGAAATAAAATAAGGAGCTGATGAGACCAGGTGAGTAACTAACACAGGTGAAATCAATGAACAAAAATGAAAGACGAGGCTACGTTCAAGAACACAACGAAACAGAACACAAGGTTGACTAAGAAAACAAATACAGAACCTTACACAGGCACGTAGGGTAGACACTGTATAAGTATCAATAGAGACATTTGACATCTGTTTTCTCTCCAGCTCTGGTTTCACTGTTAAATCTGTCTGGTGTCACCATATTGCATCTTGACCTTCAGCGCTGACAAAGGACAAGCGTGAAAATTTAAAGAGCAGGTTGCAGTGGAAATCATTGTCTGCCTCAACACCATTAAGTTTTATCGGAGAGCTGTTTTCACTCATCAGGCATATATTGGGTTGTGTCCCATTGAAAACAATAGAACATTGTGCTGTGCCACCATAGAGTATGGACTGTTAAAAAAATCATGACAAATCAGAATGTCCGTTCTACCCATTCAGCCCATTTTATTTCCGACACACTGGCGGAAAGGGATTGTCGTCTTGAAACGACACACCCACTTCCTGTGAAAGCTGCATTTCTGGATGAATACGACACTGGACTCTGACACAATAGAGGAGGGGAGAAGAGGATGAAATTAGGTGACAGCTCTCCCTCTTTCCTTTCCCTGATAAGGAGTCTATGCTACATGGGCTCCATACACAGCGACACAGTCTACTGAAGCATGAGACTGTCGGAAGTGGCTGATGAGGTCGAGTAGAATTCAGGGGCCAGGGCAACCTCCACTGTCACACTCTCTACCGGTCCACTGTGTGTGTGTGTGATAATAAAAAGAAACATCATCATCTCATAAATGATCAGGACTTCGAGGGGAGCGGAATATGGCGTAACAGTCTCTTAAGTAATTTCCTCTCCCTTCGGTATGGCGAATGATAGCGCATGGAGTATAAAATACAACATGGTAGACTGGAGTGTAAAATACAAGATGGTGGACTGTCGTGTCAAATGATGACATTCTAGAGTCCAATTTTCATTCCCGGTTGTTACATTTCTGAAGTGGAGTGCAGCAGGGTGATATAAACATTTTAAAAAGCGTTTTGGGGCAAAGGTACATTTGACTGGAATCGGATAACAGGTGATGGTGTACATTTTATTCTGGTGGCATGGGGCTTCCATACAGCTCAACAGGACTATAAAAGATCATCTGACACATTCAATTATTACAGTTGTAATTGTGAGCCACTGACTTGAGGGAACAGGAGCCAAAACAGGACTGAACGCTTGATCATACATGTATTGTACATCAAACGTGCATTAAACATGGAATAATATTCACTAAAGTAGCTCGCCTCACAATGTGTAAAGTATAATATCCTGTCAAAAGGGATATATCCTGTCAACACAAACATATTCATTCTTGTTGCATTGAGTGTCCATGTGATGCTTGCGATATATCCTCTCCCAAAGATACACAAAACACGTTACTCATACGGTATTAGACCGAGCCAGGATATGTCCAGAGGCATCTCTCCCGATCTTTCTCCACTGGGCCAGTTAATATGGTAGTTCACATCCTCAGCACACACTATTGAACTACATCAGTGTGGGAAGCAGTAGCATTAACATTTCACTGCAGAGCCATTAGTATGTCAATAATCGCAGCCGGCAGTCTGAGGCTCCGCGGCATTCCTTAGGGGTGTGTGCATACGTGTGTGTGCACCTGCGAGTGTGTGTGCGTGTACATGCATATGTCTGTGTGTGTGTGTGTGCATGCATACGTGTGTGTCCCTGGCACCACAATGGTGGAACCAGCTTCCCCCTGAAGCTAGGACAGCAGAGTCTCTGTACATTTACCGAAAACATCTAAACCCCCCCCATAAAATTTACATATGTGTGCTCCTACGTGTGTAAGAAATACAGAGATTGTGTACTTGTGTTTGTGAGTAATAAGATACTGTACAGTGGACTCAAAGTATTCAGACCCCTTGACGTTTTCCACATTTTGTTACGTTACAGCCTGCCTCTAAAATGGATTCAATACATTTTATTTCATCATCATTATACACACAATTATTCCCAATAACGTTAAAACAGAAAACAGGTTTTTAGAAGTGTTTGCAAATGTATTACAAATATAAAACAGAAATACCTTATTTACATAAGTATTCAGACCCTTTGCTATGAGACTTGAAATTGAGCTCAGGTGCATCCTGTTTCCATTGATCATCCTTGATGTTTCTACAACTTGATTGGAGTCCACCTGTGGTAAATTCAATTGATTGTCACAACAAAAACCAAGCCATGAGGTCGAGGGAATTGTCCGTAGCGCTCCGAGACAGGTTTGTGTCGCGGCACAGATCTGGGGAAGGGTACCAAAACATTTCTGCAGCATTGAAGGTCCCCAAGAACACAGTGGCCTCCATCATTCTTAAATGGAAGAAGTTTGGAACCACCAACACTCTTCCTATAGCTGACCACCCAGTCAAACTGAGCATACTAAGGAGCTCTGTCACTCTGACAGAGCTCCAGAGTTCCTCTGTGGAGATTTGAGAACATTCCAGAATGACAACCATCTTTGCAGCACTCCACCAATCAGGACTTTATGGTAGAGTGGCCAGACGGTAGCCATTCCTCAGTAAAAGGCACATGACAGCCCACTCGTAGTTTGCCAAAAGGCACCTACAGGCCTCTCAGACCATGAGAAACAAGATTCTCTGGTCTGATGAAACCAAGATTGAACTCTTTGGCCTGAATGCCAAGCGTCACGTCTGATGTGGGGGCGCTAGAGGTCTAGTGGATTATTGGATTTGGGGGTAAAGAGGTTAAATAAATAGTATTTTTTGCTTTCTTGAGTAAGGCAGCTCCAAAGTGCAGGTGTTTCAGGCTAGCTCAGTGCTTTCTGTGTTGGTGGGACAGCCAGCGGAAAATACAGAGCGTAAGATAATCTTCTCTACTTGCGCCATGATTGCCTCAGTGTTCTGTCACTCATGGGGACACTAAGTCGCCGCAAAAATATACAGGGAGAGCTAGGAAGTTCAAGCCCCTCGGACAAGCTAGACAAGCTAGACAAGCTAGACAAGCTAGACAAGCGGTCATCGTCATGAATCAAGTCGACAATGTACTGGCAGATCCTTTTCAGTCCTTGTTAGATGAACATAACTTGTAGATAAAACGTATCGGTGCTCATCAGCCATTGACAAACATTACACAAGTTCAACAAATTCAACAATGAGTATTTTGGAAGGAATCAGTGGAGAGGGTGTGTGGTCCAAGTCTGGGTTTAAGAGTCTCCTTTTCCAAGCTTAAAAGGATAAACATTCACATGCAACACCATGGGCCAGAAAAGGTTGAATACATTGGCCATGCTGTCAATCCAGCATGACTTCTGCCAAGTTCAAAACAACTGGCAAATCTCAGACTTCAGTGAGTTCAAGGCAACTGGGAACTGGGGGGGGGGGGAAATGAGGTCTGACTGGGAAAATACGTTTTGAACAGTCATCCAACTCGGAATTACAATTAGGGAACTTGGGCCTCTTTCGAGAGCGCCAACCTGAATATCACCGACATCATGATTTGACCTTGTTTTTTTTTTTCTCCAGGGTTCCCAGTTGTCTCGAACGCACCATAAATCCAGAGAATGCCAGACTTTGATGACAAAGTTTGGCCACCTTCCTGTTCAAGTGAGTCCAAAAATGTCTTGTATGCTGCTGCATAAATGTTGTAATGTTGACTACGTCCGTCTTAGCTCGCTCATTAATGTCTTAATCGAGATGACGGAGTGCCTCTTATTCGCTTATCGTTCCCTTATGCCATAGTTTGTGCATCTCAGTTGTCAGAAATACTACTGACCTGTGTTTTTGTCTTTGTATTGTGTTCTCTAATCACTAACTGAAAGACAGACGGATAATATAATACATAATAATAAAATAATAATATAATATGTCATTCAGCATACGCCTTTTCCCGAAAACGACTTACAGTCATGCCTGCATACGAATGTTCTCAGGAATCGAATCCACTATCCTGGCATTGCAAGCTCTATGCTCTACCAACATAGCTCCAGAGGACCAGATGAACATCAGCAGACCAACTGACATACACACTTTTCACACAATCCTGTGCTGTGCTCCTGGTCCCTGTCTAACTGTGTAAGAGGCTGTGTGTGGGAGAGAGACTGTACTATAGGGGTGTTCCTTCCCTCCCCTCCCCGGGCGCGACCCACTGTTGTACCCCTGCATTATTAATGCCAGCTCATTACAAAGCAGAGCAATGGCACAAAGGTGATTCAATTCTAGGCTGTGCAGACGTACAGAATGATGTTTCTCAATACACTACGGAGCCATGGTAGCACGAAACACTGTAGGTGGAGGAAGGAACTGTAAAGATGCATGTCTTGGTTAATAAAAGAGCTGACTAGAAAATATGACATGTACTGTACGTTTGATATACAGGTAGGAGTTTATTTTCAGAGAAAGTCCCGGGTAAAGAATATACATAGCTCATAGTTGGTGGACTTGTAAACTTGTGGACCAGACACCTTTTGCCCAAATGAGGTCCATTTTGGGGATTCTTTTTGGCTCACGAGCACCTATTATTCCAGAAGTAAGATTTTGGTTGGTGAGAGCGAAGATATCCACTCAAAGAAATAATCGCCCCACTCCAAACACTACTACTTACTGACAAACTGATCATCTGATTGATTTTAGAGGCTCTTTGATACAATTGTTTTTGGTGGAACCTTTGAAATGAAAGCTCTTATTTTCTCTCTCACACACACACACTCTCCTTTTCTCTGTCTCCCACTCTCTTCCCCTCTCTAACTCTATCTGCCTCCTCCTTCCTTCCCTCTGTCTCTATCTCTCCCTCCCCTTCTCTTTCCATCTCCCCCTCTCTCCTCTCCCTCTCATTGGCAGATGAATGGAATTTGTCCTGTTAATGTGGAGATAGAGCTGTAGTCGGTCTGAATAATTTAGTATTCATGACTATTTCACAGCTTTAAGCAGCCCTTTCGGTGCAACAGGAATGGGCCTTTATCACTGAGAAGAGAGGGAGGAAGAGGAAGGAGAGAGTCTATGTCTGCCAGCTGAAGACAGAGAGCTGAGAGGTTTTTCTCTTTTCTATACTCTCATTTTGTTGGATGTACTTGTCAGCGAGCTTGGAGAAGGTGACATCAAATACACCTTATTCCATGGCTTTGAAGAAACTGAAACTTCAAAAAGCACACACTATGGCTGGCCCTATTGAGTGGGAACTAAACTCTGTTGTAAGTTTTGTTATGTGTACTGTACACTCTTAGAAAAAAAGGTGCTCTCTAGAACCTTAAAGGAAAACTCCACCCAAAAACTATAATTTGGTATTGGTTTCATTAGTCCATTGTTGACATAGCCCCAACATGTTTTGCGTGTCAGCAATCACATTTTCAAGATATGTAACTTTCAAAATGGGGCTCCTGAGTGGCGCAGCGTTCTAAGGCACTGCATCTCAGTGCTAGAGGTGTCACTAGACAGCCTGGTCTGAAAAAAGACATCGATAAAAAGAATATACAGTTTTTAATTATTTATTAAAAACTTTTATTTAACTAGGCATAGTCAGATAAAGAACAAATTCTTATTTTCAATGACGGCCTAGGAACAGTTACTCATGTTACTCATGAATTGCTCTCTTGTGAGTCAGAAAAATTAGAGTAGAATAGGCAGTAGAACCGACACTGGACATATAAAGCATTGCTCAATTGCAATGTTCACACCATTTTGTGTGAGTGTTTTTTTTTTTAGCTTTCCAACTCTTCCCCCTGGCTCGCCGCGATAGAGTGCCACACTTTTAAGTGTCCCGTGGCTTACAAATGGCTCAGTGTGCAACCAGGAATCAATTCAATTAGGCAGCCTTGTCCAGATAGGCTCTAAATCACACATTGAGTGGAACCGATTCCCTTCGATCCATTCTCTATCTACGCCAAACACACAGAGCACCGAGCCCAATCAATCTCATCCAAAACAATGCAGCCTCTAAACAGGGTGGGTGTGCGGAGGAAACCGCGACACCCAGCCTGGTAATTGTAAGCAGATAAGCACACAATGAATGTTGTATCGACAAGTGCTGAGTCATTTTCTGCTACTGCCGCCCTGGCCTGCGATCAACAATAAATGGCACCGAGAGAGCCTCTCAGCATTGCCCGATGTGATTGGTCGGATCAGGAGACACAGGAACAATCGTGACCCCCCCCCTTTCTCTGATATGTCCTAAGATGATGGGGTATAGTCAAATGTATGCACCATTCCTTCGGGACGCCTATTGATGCGTTGTCCTTCCAACGCAAACAAATATTTGGCCATCGACCTTGTGCGCCATCTCAAGACTCTATGAGATTCATATCGGCACACAGCTCCTAGTTTTTTATAGATTTCCTCCTTCTGTCAATGGGGCGACTGCTGAGAATAAATAATAACTTATTTGTATGGGTTTAAATCAATGTCACCCCGCCAAGGTTCTTATTCTTGATCTTACTGGGCAGTGTTGATACAGTGTTAGGGCCTCATAACCATTCAAATAGGGCTGGGATAAAAGATGTCCCCACATGAAAAGAGGGTTTAAGGGGTTTGTTTTTGGCTGGGGCTTTGTGGCAGTTTGTGGTGTGGCTTTGTGGGGCAGTGTGTTAGTTTCTTTTCAGTAAGGACTAAAGGACAGGGTGCCGCTGGCCCTGTGGAGTGGAGTGTGTATTGAATAATAGACGCTTAGATGGCAGTGATCAATCGCTAAGTCCATTAATGGGAGGGAGGGAGGGAGGGAGGGAGGGAGGGAGGGAGGGAGGGAGGGAGGGAGGGAGGGAGGGAGGGAGGGAGGGAGGGAGGGAGGGAGGGAGGGAGGGAGGGAGGGAGGGAGGGAGGGAGAAGGAGATAAGTTTGTGTGTGTGTGTGTGTGTACTACCACTCGTGTGTTTGCGTGTATGCCTGTCAGGTCTTGAACGCCCTCACTCTATTCCATCGACGCAGGAATAGAAGCACTCTTTCTTCCTTTAGCTCTCTCCCTCTCCCGCTCTGAGAAACTAATGGGGGAAGATTGCAAAATCAATAGTGCTAAATGGAGTTGCAGCAGAAGCCATCTAGTGTCCTTTCAGGGTGCTGATGGAACATGGAGGGCAGGATTCAGCTTTCTGTCTTTCTTTCGTTCTTTCTTTCTTTGTCTCCCCCTCTCTCTTTCTATATATATCCTTATTATCCACCTAAAAAGTCATCACAATAGCTTTACTCCTCTTCCATGCCTCCATCTTTCCCTCCCTCTCTCTCCTCATTATGCGCGCTGAAATGAAAGCAACTTCCGTAAAGAAACACTCTGATTATAATGAATGATATTATGTCTGCTCTCTGTAAAGTATGTACAGATTGGTGTAATCTAGAGCCAAGCATGTTGATTTTAAATCGCACGGGTATCCTTCTCTTGACACACTTGTTGAATTATGCAAGAAAACGTGACAACAAACAACATTGAGTCATTAATGAGGCTGTCTAGACAGCGCAGGTGAGCACAGGTAGGCCTAGAAACAGAGTTGTTGGTGGTTGCAGCCCTGGTACTCGCCTTTATATGAATTTAGTGCAAAATCACCAAGTGTGTATATGCAAATGAGGGCACATTTCTTTATTTTATTTAAAATATACCTGATATAATAACACAATGTACAGTATATATATATATGAGTGCATTATAAGAAAACAAGTGAAATGTTGAATGCCTGAATTCGAACCAAAATGCCTGAATTCTATTATTTGTGCTATAATTCCGTCAATATCTGATAAAAAAATGCTAAAGGTTTGGAGTGTCTTCACTCACT
This sequence comes from Oncorhynchus kisutch, assembly GCF_002021735.2. Taxonomy (NCBI): domain Eukaryota; kingdom Metazoa; phylum Chordata; class Actinopteri; order Salmoniformes; family Salmonidae; genus Oncorhynchus; species Oncorhynchus kisutch. The sequence goes on from NC_034203.2 coordinate 11,904,395, forward strand.
GTCCAACTATTGCATTTATTAGAATAGATTTATTTTTTTAAATACAAAAATAAACTTTTAACAATATAGAGTGCTGCTGCTACCTTATTATCTACCTAGAGGCATTATTTTCTCTCCTCTTCTTTAATGTCTGATCAACAGTAAAAGGGTGTTACACACACACACACACACACACACACACACACACACTGAACTCTCATTTTACTGGATCAATGCCTTTGACCTAATGGGAGCTGACTGGGCTGATTGGCTCACAACCACACACACACACACACACCCACACGCACACGCACACACTGTCATTGTGGCATCTAACACACTGCAGCAGCTACCCTTCAACCAGTAAGTACAGCCTGTCACTTTGTGGAACACTGGCCTGCTGTCAGTCTGTCACAGACATGGCCTTGACACTTATATAATGGTCTGCACTGATTCAGTAGTCTGCTCTGCCCTTATACAATAGTCTGCATCACAGTCACATTCAAAGTTATGGCTCTGTGTGAATTGTGAACATGACTAATACACATTAGACTGCAACACAGCACTGCATTACAATTGTACTGTATTATCAAATTGTATTAGTCACATGCGCAGAATACAACAGGTAGACCTTACCTTGAAATGATTACTTACGAGCCCCTAACCAACAATGCCGTTTAAAAAAATACAGTTAAGAATAAGAGATAAAAGTAACAAGTAATTAAAGAGCAGCAGTAAAATAACAATAGCGAGACAACATACAGGGGGGGTACCGATACAGAGTCAATGTGCAGGGGCACCGGTTAGTTGAGGTAGTATGTACATTACCTACCTATTACCTATGCATAGATGACAACAGAGAGTAGCAGTGGTGTAAGGGGGGAGGGGGGAACTGCAAATAGTCTGGGTAGACATTTGACTAGATGTTCAGGAGTCTTATGGCTTGGGGGGGTAGAAGCTGTTTAGAAGCCTCTTGGACCTAGACTTGGTGCTCCGGTACCGCCTGCCGTGAGTTAGCAGAGACCCTAGTCTATGACTAGGGTGACTGGAGTCTTTGACAATTTTTAGGGTCTTCCTCTGACACCGCCTGGTATAGAGGTCCTGGATGGCAGGAAGCTTGGCCCCAGTGATGTACTGGGCTGTTTGCACTACCGATCTGTAGTGCCTTGCGGTCGGAGGCCAAGCAGTTGCCATACCAGGCAGTGATGCAACCAGTCAGGATGCTCTTGATGGTGCAGCTGTAGAACCTGTTGAAGATCTGAGGACCCATGCCAAATCTTTTCAGTCTCCTGAGGGGGAAAAGGTTTTGTCGTGCCCTCTTCATGGCTGTCTTTGTGTGCTTGGATCATGTTAGTTCGTTGGTGATGTGGACACCAAGGAACTTGAAACTCTCAACCTACTCCACTGCAGCCCCATCGATGAGAATGGGGTTGTGCTCGGTCCTATTTTTCCTATAGTCCACAATCATTTCCTTTGTCTAGATCACGTTGAGGGAGAGGTTGTTGTCCTGGCACCACACGGCCAGGTCTCTAACCTCCTCCCTATAGGCTGTCTCGTCATTGTCGGTGATCAGGCCTACCACTCGTGTCATTGGCAAATGTAATGATGGTGTTGGAGTCGTGCCTGGCAGTGCAGTCATGAGTGAACAGGGAGTACAGGAGAGGACTGAGCATGCACCCCTGAGGGCCCCTGTGTTGAGGATCAGCATGGCGGATGTGTTGTTACCTACCCTTACCACCTGGGTGCGGCCCGTCACGATGTCCAGGATCCAGGTGCAGAGGGAGGTGTTAAGTCCCAGGGTCCTTAGCTTATTAATGAGCTTGGAGGGCACTATGGTGTTGAACGCTGAGCTGTAGTAAATTAATAGCATTCTCACATAGGTGTTCCTTTAGTCCAGGTGGGAAAGGGCAGTGTGGAGTGCAATAGAGATTGCATCATCAGTGGATCTATTGGAGCGGTATGCAAATTGGAGTGGATCTAGGGTTTCTGGGATGATGGTGTTGATGTGAGCCATGACCAGCCTTTCAAAGCACTTCATGGCTAAAGATGTGAGTGCTACAGGTCGGTAGTCGTTTAGGCAGTTTACCTTAGTGTTCTTGGGCACAGGGACTATGGTCGTCTGCTTAAAACATGTTGGTATTACAGACAGGGAGAGGTTGAAAATGTCAGTGAAGACACTTGCCAGTTGGTCAGCGCATGCTCACAGTACACGTCCTGTAATCTGTCTGGTCCTGTGGCCTTGTTAATATTGACTTGTTTAGTCTTACTCACATCGGCTTCGGAGAGCGTGATCACACAGTCTCCGGAACAGCTGGTGCTCTCATGCATGTTTCAGTGTTATTTGCTTCGAGGCGAGCATAGAAGTAGTTTAGCTCGTCTGGTAGGCTCGAGTCACTGGGAAGCTCTCTGTCGTGCTTCCCCTTGTAGTCTGTTATGGTTTGCAAGCCCTGCCACATCCGACGAGCATCAGAGCCAGTGTAGTAAGAGTCGATCTTAGTCTTGTATTGACGTTTTGCCTGTTTGATGGTTCGTCGGCGGGCATAGCGGGATAAGCTTCTGGGTTAGAGTCCCGCTCCTTGACAGCGGCAGCACTAGCCTTTAGCTCAGTGCGGATGCTGCCTGTAATCCATGGCCTCTGGTTGGGGTGTGTACGTACAGTCACTGTGGGGACGAAGTAATTGATGCACTTATTGATGAAGCCAAAGACTGATGTGGTGTACACCTCAAGCCATTGGAGGAATCCCGGAACATATTCCAGTCAGTCTTTGCTAGCAAAACAGCTTAGCATCTGCTTCCTCTGACCACTTTTTTATTGATCTAGTCACTGGTGCTTCCTGCTTTAATTTTAGCTTGTAAGCAGGAATCAGGAGGATAGAATTATGGTCAGATTTGCCAAATGGAGTGCGAGGAAGAGCTTTGCATGCGTCTCTGTGTGGAGTATAGGTGGTCCAGAGTTATTTTTCCTCTGGTTGCACATTTAACATGCTGATAGAAATTTGGTAAAACGGATTTAAGTTTTCCTGCATTAAAGTCCCCGGCTACTAGGAGTGCTGCCTCTGGGTGAGTGTTTTCTTCTTTGCTTATTGCGGAACACAGCTCATTCAATGCTGTCTTAGTGCCAGCCTCTGACTGCGGTGGTATGTATACAGCTACAAAGAATACACATGAAAACTCTCGGTAGGTAGGGTGGTCTACAGCTTATCATGAGATACTCTACTTCAGGCGAGCAATAGCTCGAGACTTCCTTAGATATCGTGCACCAGCTGTTGTTAACAAAAATACATAGCCCACCACCCCTTGTCTTACCAGACACCGCTGTTCTATCCTGCCGGTACATCATATAACCAGCCAGCTGTATGTTGATGTTGTCGTCGTTCAGCCTCCACTCCGTGAAGCATAAGACGTCACAGTTTTTAATGTCACGTTGGTAGTTTAATCTTCTGCGTAACTTGTCGATTTTATTATCCAAAGATTGCACGTTTGCTAGCAGAATGGAGGGAAGTGGATCAATTCAATCACCTACGAGTAATCGCAGTCCTGATGTCTAGAAGTTATTTTCGGTCATAAGAGACAGTAGCGGCAACATTATGTACAAAATAAGTACAAGCATAAATGACAAACAACGCAAATAAATAAACAAACAAAAAAACACAATTGGCCGAGGGCACGTAAAACGTCTGCCATCTTCTCTTACAATTACTAGGCAACACAAACAAATTTTCACTAATATCAAACTCAACAAATCTTAGCACGTAGTTGGGCTCATTCAGTAGTTTTTACACCTTAAAGTAGAATCCTGTTGAATAATTGTTAAGTACCATTTATATTATATTACCAAAACATACATTGAAAATGATGCCTTTGCTGCTTCCTGTTGTCATGGCTCAAAACCCCGGTTTTAAATGCACATGTTTATAATCAATGCTGAACTAAGTTGTGATATGTTGAAGACATACAAATGTATCCCTACACACGTGTCACACTTGTTCAAATTTCTTGTATTTTTATAAATGAGTACCTTCTAAACTGCACATGAGCATCAGCATTTACCAAGTGGCCACTCTAGACTGAAACTGAATAGCTTGTTCTACTGTAATCAATAGCGCACGCAAATTAATCACTCACATCAATATTGTATTGAAGTCATATACCAGTCGATAGATGAGATGAGAACCTGAAGTAGCCATTTATCCAGTAAAATCTCTGTGGGGAGCCTCCCGAGTAGCGCAGTGGTCTAAGGCACTGCATCTCAATGCTAGCTGTGCCATTAGAGTTTCTGGGTTCGAGTCCAGGCTCTGTCGCAGTCGGCCGCGACCGGGGACGGCGCACAACTGGCCCTGCGTCGTCAGGGTTAGGGGAGGGTCTGGCCAGCAAGAATGCCCTTGTCCCATCGCGCACTAGTGACTCCTGTGGTGGGCCAGGCACAGTGCACTTTGACATGGTCACGAGGTGCACAGTGTTTCCTTTGACACATTGGTACAGGTTAAGTGAGCATTGTGTCAAAAAGCAGTGCGGCTTGGGTGGGTTGTGTTTCGGAGGACGCCTGGCTCTCGATCTTCACCTCTTCCGAGTCCGTATGGGAGTTGCAGCGATGAGACAAGACTGTAACTACCACGGATACCACGAAATTGGGGAGAAAAAGGGGTAAAAAGTTTTACTAAAATAAAAATAAATAAAAATCTGTGGGGAAATGTCTATGGTAAATTGTGACTGAATAATAATTTTCATACTTTATAATATGTCCATATATAGTTATAATTTGTTTTAGGAACATCTACTGAAAATATTTCACCTTCTTTATTACTTTACCAAACATATCAAGACATTTGTGAATGTCTTTAAACAGCTTGTCCAGCGATTGCTATGCCACGTCTGTGCCGTGAATCAATCGAGCATGATAAATATTTTTCTAATGACTGCCCTTTGACGTTCAAAAAATGTTGAACTAAGAACAGATATAGCCCCTGGTTCACTCCAGACCTGACTGCCCTTGACCAGCACAAAAACATCCGGTGGCGTTCTGCATTAGCATTGAATAGCCCCCCGTGATATGCAACTTTTCAGGAAGTTAGTAACCAATATACACAGGCAGTTAGGAAAGTAAAGGCTAGCTTTTTCAAACAGAAATGTGCATCCTGTAGCACAAACACCAAAAAGTTCTGGGACACTGTAAAGAACATGGAGAATAAGAGCACCTCATCCCAGCTGCCCACTGCACTGAGGCTAGGAAACACTGTCACCACCGATAAATCCACGATAATCAAGAATTTCAATAAGCATTTTTCTACGGCTGGCCATGCTTTCCACCTCGCTACCCCTACCCCGGTCAACAGCTCTGCACCCCCCACAGCAACTTGCCCAAGCCTCCCCATTTCTCCTTCACCCAAATCCAGATAGCTGATGTTCTGAAAGAGCTGCCAACATCTGGACCCTACAAATCAGCTGGGCTAGACAATCTGGACCCTCTCTTTCTATAATTATCCGTCGCAATTATTACAACCCCTATTACTAGCCTGTTCATCCTCTCTTTCGTATCGTCTGAGATTCCCAAAGATTGGAAAGCTGCGGGGGGGGGGGGGGGGGGAGAACCTCTAGACCCAAACTGTTACAGACCTATATCTATCCTACCCTGCCTGTCTAAGGTCTTTGAAAGCCAAGTTAACAAACAGATCACCGACCATTTCGAATCCCACCATACCTTCTCCGCTATGCAATCTGGTTTCCGAGTTGGTCATGGGTAAACCTCAGCCACGCTCAAGGTCCTAATCGATATCATAACCGCCATTGATTAAAGACAATACTGTGCAACTGTTTTCATCGACCTGGCCAAGGCTTTCAACTCTGTCAATCACCACATTCTTATCGGCAGACTCAACAGCCTTGGTTTCTCAAATGACTGCCTCACCTGGTTCACCAACTACTTCTGGCAGTCTCTATGGGGGTGCCACAGGGTTCAATTCTCGGGCTGACTCATTTCTCTGTACACATCAATGATGTTGCTCTTGCTGCTGGTGATTCTCTGATCCACCTCTACGCAGATGACACCATTCTGTATACTTCTGGCCCTTCTTTGGACACTGTGTTAACTAATCTCCAGACGAGCTTCAATGCCATACAACTCTCCTTCTGTTGCCTCCAACTGTTCTTAAATGCAAGTGAAACTAAATGCATGCTCTTCAACCGATCGCTGCCCGCACGACTAGCCTCACTACTCTGGACGGTTCTGACTTAGAATATGTGGACAACTACAAATACCTTGGTGTCTGGTTAGACTGCAAACTTTCCTTCCAGACTCACATTAAGCATCTCCAATCCAAAATTAAATCTAGAATCGGCTTCCTATTTCGCAAACAAAGCATCCGTCACTCGTGCTGTCAAACACACCCTCGTAAAACTGACTATCCTACCGATCCTTCACTTCAGCGATGTAATTTACAAAATAGTCTCCAACACTCTACTCGGCAAATTGGATGCAGTCTATCACAGTGCCATCCGTTTTGTCACCAAAGCCCCATATACTACAGACCACTGTGACCTGTATGCTCTCGTTGGCTGGCCCTCACTTCATATTTGTTTCCAAACCAACTGGCTCCAGGTCATCTATAAGTCTTTGCTAGGCAAAGCCCCGTCTTATCTAAGCTCACTGGTCACCATAGCAGTACCCACGCATAGCACGCGCTCCAGCAGGTATATTTCACTGGTCACCCCCAAAGCGAATTCCTCCTTTGGCCACCTTCCCTTCCAGTTCTCTGCTGCCAATGACTTGAACGAATTGCAAACATCACTGAAGCTGGAGACTCATATCTCCCTCACTAACTTTAAGCATCAGCTGTCAGAGCAGCTTATAGATCATTGCACCTGTACATAGCCCATCTGTGATTTGCCCACCCAACTACCTCATCCCCATATTATTATTATTATTTTTTGCTCCTTTGCACCCCAGTATCTCTACATGCACATTCATCTTCTGCACATCTATCAGTCCAGTGTTTAATGCTAAATTGTAATTATTTTCCCACTATGGCTTATTTATTGCCTTATCTCCCTAATCTTACTTCATTTGCACACACTGTATATAGACTTTTCTCTTGTGTTATTGACTGTACGTTTCTTTATTTCTGTGTTGTTTGTGTCGCACTGCTTTGCTTCATCTTTGCCAGGTCGCAGTTGTAAATGAGAACTTGTTTTCAACTGGCCTAACTGGTTAAATAAAGGTAAATAAAAAATAAAATGTAACGTTGCAGTGAAGTGACATAAATCGATGTAATTATGCAGCCAACCACCAGAGGATGGCAAATATACATTTATTTGACAGAGGGTGTTTATGTGGTCCTAGAAAGGTCTGGATTGCTGTCTTCTGACTTACTAAATCAATAAAATAAGTAATGTAAACATTGCTAAAGTAAAGTAATTCTAGTGCCCAGTTTCGGGGACTGTCAGCTTAAGGGGTTAAAATAATTAAATATTTCTGTTTAGGATGATAGTAAATTAAGATGTACTTCAATTACATATATTTCTTACTACTTTAACTACTTTAAAAATGCTCCTTAACACAATTTAACCAGGTGCTCTAGACTAGAGCTTCCATAGGGACTTTGCAGCAGGCTGAATGTTTGATGTCCCTAGTATTACACTCCAAGCAACTCAACTATGGGACTAGAATATGTTAAAAATAACTCCCATGGAAGATATATATCCTGTCGGCCATTTTGGAGAGAAGAAAGGGAATGGATACTTCCCATGGTGACACAGCACTATACTGTGTACCACATGATCAAGGGCCCCATATTCTGTTTACTGTCGGCAACAAGAAAGACAGAGATATCATAGGAAAACATACACACTTACATGGCAGGCACAGAGAGAATAAAAAGTGTTGGATCGCTTAGCTAAAACGCACAAGCCTGGAAAGTAGTTTTTTATCCTCTTATGTTTGTTGTGTAGTAAATCTTTCAAAAAATGTTTCATTGTTGTATTCGTTTTTTCCTGTGAAGCACATGGTGTTGCATTCCATGTCTGAAATAAAGCTCGATTTGATATGAAGTGTTGAACGTTGTGGCTTTAAGTTCTGAACATCTAAAACTAGGAGCTAATATCATCCAAATCTCTCTTTTAGCTTAAGATAAAGTTAGCATAGTGATGTAGCATGTAGCCTTCTCCCCATGCTCCCTCATTTTGTCTCCTGTCCCCCGTTTGCCTGGCAGATGTTTTGTGGAGTCTTTGTGTTGACTTGAGAGGTTGTTTACCAAAGCAGCTGAGTCTTCCACCTGGATGCCCTTGTCTTAGTTATAGCAGCCTCACAGGAGAAAAGAGCATTGGGTTGGAGAGAAATTGCCCTCCTTTAAACTATAGCAAACAATTCAATGGCGCCTAGCTATCATAGACACAGTGCTGCATAGAGTACTGATAGTGGGATGCTCAGTTTCTTGTACAACCTCAGAAAACTACACACAGACTCACGGGCAGACACAGGTGCGCAAATGGACATGCGCGCGCACACACACACACACACACACACACACACACACACACACACACACACACACACACACACACACACACACACACACACACACACACACACACACGCACACCTTCCACAATCATAATCTACCTGGTGTGCAGTAACTCCAGAGACCTTGACTTAATTACAGTGTTTTTCTTAATCGTTTCTGTATGCACATACATTATTGTACAGCAGGTCCCACAGCTATACGATTAGGAAAAGATACATATCTACACGATTAGGGAGTCGGAGAGTTTCATTGTTTCATTGTTCTGTAATTGTATAGTCATGGAGTAAACAGTTTACATTCTTACACATTTTAAATACACTAGTATATGGTCTATATAAAGTAGTTGAAGGTTATGGTTGAGTCACAATATCTGCTCACTTATGGATTTGAAAGGAAATGAATGGTATATGGAAACTCCCTCTAGCCCATGTCTAAACAATTCCAATATTTTGATATGTTGGGGGAGTAGTGAACGAGTGAACACTTCAGGAGGAATGAGAGAATATTGGGATGCAACCTATGTATTGAGAGAGTACACTGAGAGAAAATGTACACCACCAAATTGCCCCTCTGCGCTTCAGAGACAAAAAAAAGCACACAATGAATAAATGAACAAAAACTACCACTACAATAATTTTGCCTGACACATTTTTATCATGGTTGACTAAAGTACACAAGTAAATGATCCTACCTTAGGTTCCTCAGCAACAAAGCACGGCCAAATAATTGTTCTTTATTAATTTACAGTATATTCATCTTTGAAGAAAATTACACCTAGTTTTCTATATCAAAGACTCTGTTAGTTATCTGTCATATTTACATTTTCACACAGATAGGCTGTGTTGTACTGAAATAATGGCTTTCACAGTAATTTAGTTCAATGACTTTCTGAAACATAAACGCAGAAGAAAGACGAGGTGGGCCATTACTCTGGATAGATTATCCAGTGTGTGTGTGTGTGTCTGTGTTTGTCCATGTGTGTGGTATCTCCTATCCTCTTATCTCCTGCTGTGGGGAGAGGAGTGGAGGTAGTGGGACGCAGGTAATCAGGATGACGAGATATGAAGAGCCACTGCAATGACCTCTTACTGCAGCAGTAATCATAGTCCATCACCTGGAGAAAAACACTCCGAACCAAGCCCCATCGGGGACGCACACACACACAGAGCGAGCGAGCTAACAACTGCAGGAGATAAGAGGAGGTATTAGAACACAGTACATACAAACAATGAGAGATGGCTCTCAAAGAAAAGGTAATGCTCTACTGCTGTTTGTCTACCTGAGGAAAAACTCAGTGAGACAGACATGACTGGAATAGTCATTTAGCAACACAATGCCCAAGCAGAAAAATAATAGCTGCTCACTTTCAAACCTTAAGTTAAATTAGCAAGAAAGCAGCATTGTCTAATGGGTAACATATTGACTGTTTAACAAAAATACACATTTCTTCCCCTAGCCCTGTACCATAATAAAAAGGCATATATTCGAAGAGCCAACGTTATCGGTGGGCCTTAGAGGGCTTGGCCCGCCCTACTGTGACCTCCTTGCCTGTCCAAATAAAAGAAAAAAATATTGACAATTATAATAAATATAACTATTTCAATAAATACAAATGTTTGGGGTAATTTTACACAATTTTTCTCACAAATTTGAAGTTGCGATCTTGTCTCATCGCTGCAACTCCGCAACGGGCTCGCGAGGGATCGAGACATGCGTCCACTGAAACACAACCCGCCAGGCCTGCTTCATGACATAATGCTGGCTTAACTCAGAAGCCAGCCACACCATTGTGTCGGAGGAAACACCCTTTTGACTAACGACCCGAAGGCAGCTTGCAGGCGTCATTTATGCGCCGCCCTTATGGGACTCCTAGTTATGGGATCGAACCCCAGGCTGTAGTGGTGCCTCAGCACGGCGATGCAGTGCTTTAGACCTTTGTGTCTCTCGGAGGCCTATTCATAATTTATTTAACCGAGACGCGCGGCGACAGAAATTGTCATTGTCAGATAAAGCATCCGAGCAAGCGAAACATCAATGTCTCAGTACGTGTAGCCAATGTAGCTCATTGCTGTCTGGACTAAAAGAGTATGACATTCTCTTTTCTTGCCAGACCGCATCAGATACATGGGGCTACATATTGTAAGACAGAAGGGCACTGTTTCGGTCGACCGGATGCTATTTTCGACTAACGTGCGAAGATAACCTACTTTTTTGAAGTGATTTGTTTTGCAATCAGATGGAAACATCATGACAGGTTGTGTTCATGTCACATTAAAAGGTAGTCTAATACATGCTCACAGTTGTTACTATAAATCCCACAATAGAACCACTAAAGCAGTCATTTAGACTGCTCATGAATGAAAAAAATGTATTACTCTGCCATTTTTAAAGTCAAGCCCCCCTCCGTCCTTGACTTTTCCTAAATAAGTCTATAATGCACACTGGCGTTGTTAGAACCTTCATATCACATACAGAACTGGTACTCAAATAAAATCAAATTGTATTGGTCACATACACGTATTTAGCAGATGTTATTGCGGGTGTAGAGAAATGCTTGTGTTTCTAGCTCTGAGAGTGCAGTAATATCTAACAAATAATATCTATCAATTTCACAACATATACCCAATACACACAAATCTAAGTAAAATAATGGAATTAAGAATATATAAATATATGGACGAGCAATGTCAGAGCGGCATAAACTAAAATACTGTAGAATAACAGTAGAAGTGTATATAGGCAGCAGCCTCTAATGTGCTAGTGATGGCTATTTAACAATCTGATGGCCTTGAGAAAAAAGCTGTTTTTCAGTCTCTCGGTCCCAGCTTTGATGCACCTTTACTGACCTCATCTTCTGGATGATAGCGGGGTGAACAGGCAGTGGCGCCGAAGAACATGGCTGACGTTTTACATTCTCCAATTGTGCTATTTTGTTATTTTTTTGTGCTTTTTGTGTAACTTATTTGTGTACTTATTTTGTACATAATGTTGCTGCTACCGTCTCTTATGACCGAAAATAACTTCTGGACATCAGAACAGCGATTACTCACCGCGGACTGGAAGAAACTACTGCTTTCACTGGAACAGGCACAGATCCCTGTAAGTTGCTTGAAGAAATTACGCAGGACAAGGGGTCGCAGATCGGTCTGCCTTCTGAGAATCCGTAGGCGAGCAAGTAAACTCCCACTGCCATCTGTTCTTCTTGCTAACGTGCAATCATTGGAAAATAAAATTGATGTCCTACGATTAAGATTATCCTACCAACGGGACATTAAAAACTGTAATATCTTATGTTGCACCGAGACGTGGCTGAACGACGATACGGACAATATAGAGCTGACGGGATTTTCCATGCACCGGCAGGACAGAGAAGCTACCTCTGGTAAGAAGATAGGTGGGGCTGTGTCTATTTCTCAATAAGTTGGTGTGCAATGTCTAATATTAAATAATTCTCAAGGTATTGTTTGACTGAGGTAGAGTACCTTAAGATAAGCTGTAGACCACACTATCTACCGAGAGAGTTCTCTCTATATTACTCGTAGCCATCTATTTACCACCACAGAATGAAGCTGGCACTAAGACCGCTCTCAACCAACTCTATAAGGCCATAAGCAAAGAAGTAAATGCTCACCAAGAAAAGGCGCTCCTAGTGGCCGGGGACTTTAATGCAGGCAAACCTTAATCCGTTTTACCAAATTTTTACCAGCATGTCACATGTGCAACCAGAGGGAAATAAATCCTAGACCACCTTTACTCCACACACAGAGATCCATACATGAGCTACACTTACCACCTGGGGGCGGCCCATCAGGAAGTCCAGGACCCAGATACACAGGATGGAGTTCAGACCCAGGGCCTCAAGCTTAATGATGAGCTTGGAGGGTACTATGGTGTTGAATGCTGAGCTATAGTCAATCAACAGCATTCTTACATAGGTATTCCTCTTGTCCAGATGGGATAGGGCAGTATGCAGTGCGATGGGGATTGCATCGTCTGTCGATCTATTGGGGCGGTAAGCAAATTGAAGTGGGTCTAAGGTGACAGGTAAGGTGGAGGTGATATGATCCTTGACTAGTCTCTCAAAGCACTTCATGATGACAGAAGTGAGTGCTACGGGGTCATTTAGTTCAGTTAGCTTTGCTTTCTTGGGTATAGGAACAATGATGGCCATCTTGATGCATGTGGGGACAGCAGACTGGGGTAGGGAGAGATTGAACATGTCCATGAACATACCAGCCAGCTAGGGATGCCATCTGGGCTGGCAGCCTTGCGAGGGTTAACATGCTTAAATGTCTTACTCACTTCGGGCCATGGAGAAGGAGAGCCCACAGTCCTTGGTAGCGGGCCGTGTCAGTTGCACTGTGTTATCCTCAAAGCGGGCGAAGAAGGTGTTTAGCTTATAGGAGGGGAGGTCATTTTTTTATATGTTTTCCCCATTGCCCCTCCTTCTCTCGACAGCAGGGCCTGCTCCCCTCCTCCCAATAGTTGACGATAGATGCCGTGCCCAGTTCATAATCACCCTGATAATTGCCTCGAAAGTGAACCTAAACTATACCGAAACTAATTTCACACATACAATAACAGATTAAATAAAGAAAGTATGATGAGGGAGAATGGATGAGTTGATGAGCAAGGGGAAACAAATGATGCATAATTATGTAATCACCAATTGCAAATCAAGAACAGTGCGGGCCATTCTATGGCATTGATTGATTCTAATTCACCCATGATTGTCAAAATGTTATGTACTCTGTTATCAGTCTACTCTGGCCTACTTGTAGTACACGGTGAGAGCGTGAGTAATTTACAATGGCAAGAAGACCAAGACCAATGGATGCTGCGTTAGTGTTGCTACAAAATCTGAATGAAAACGGCTCAGATGGTGTGGAAGAAATGAATCAGAATGACATCGCCCGATGAGTATTCTTCTGATTCTGAGCCTCAACCTGAACCTACACCTCCGAGGCCTAAGTGCAAAAAAAGACAGAACTGTGAGCAGTGAGCAGGAGCCCACACCACCACCAAATGGAACGGTGAGACCGGAGAGAGGACGGCACCGTTTGGAATAGAACAAGCTGGTGAGAATTCCACGGGCTATTATCTGCACAAAATGTCCTCACTGAGAGAGTAGGTCCTACATCTCAAGCAAGAAACAAAAAAATAGGCAAACGCAACTCAACTGCTTTCGTTGATTACGCTATGTGACATGGGCATGCTCCAACTGACAATGGACTTTTTGACTGCTGTCATATTAACATTTCTATTCACTATGCCATTATTTATTGTGTGATGATTTTCACTATTATCAAGCACATACATTGTCACCATTTGACCATGCATCTTGCTGACCGTGCGTCTTGATGGTTCCAACACCAATGCTTTCTGTTTCATAGTTGTAACAATATATATAAACAAATTAAAGTGTCCAATATATCCACATAGGAGGTCCAGTGGGGGAAAGAAAACGTGCCCCGTATGAAAATCAAATGCCCCTCCAACCGTTTCAATTCTGGAGCCGGCCCTAATTCTAAGTAGTATGCTAGTATAGACAATGGAACAGTGGAGGTTCTCCTGGATCAAAAGTCAGAGGTCATAGGTCAGCTCACCTGCTCCAGTTTCCAGTGGAACTCTGCAGGGCGGAAGGTGTCAACCTGGGTGAAGTCTCTCCTGAGCAGGAAAACCAGACGGCAGTTGTGGACGTACAGGGAGTAGTGGTGCCGGTTCATCTCTGTAGAAGGATTTGGGTATGTTACAGAAAACTGGCAATTACAGGCTTATAACATTCATAAACGTTTGAGTTATGTTAACTTCCTTATCTAGCCAGAACAGAATAGAGATATCCTCTATTCTCATTCACAGAAAAACATAGACATTCTAGACGGTACACTGCATAAAATAAAATTAATATTTCAAGATATTCAACCAAAAAAAGCTATTTTCCACAGTTAATAGTGAAAATAAATGATGTTATACAAATGCTCTGCTAAAGTGGTATCTGAAATTATATCTGTCATTATGGACAAAGGAGCTTATTGGTGCAAAATGTCCTGTAAATGCTATTGACGTGTGCCACTTTGAATTAAACCCTGCCACTTCACGAGGCAGCTCAATAAATGTCACAAGCTCCCTGTGCCATTGTGACATTGTGAAAGGCCCTGTGGGACGCTAATGAGGTGTGTGACTTCACAGCTTTTCTCTCATGGTGGCACTTTTCATCATAAACCCCCCCCCCCCCCCCCTGTGCTTTTCCTTGGAGCCGCTGGGGTTACACACAGGGCTGTTTTGGCCGTGCACATTGATGGACTCTCCTTTTCGCTCAGTGTGAGAGGAGAGCTCGATGGAATCAATAAGAGCCTGTCAGGCCGCCTGTCTCCAGTCACACCTTCACAGCTCCACTTAGTCTGACTCTGAAACTAGAAGTGGTCGACAGATGACAAAACAACCTCTAGATTTACGCGACTACGCCACCTCCACTCCAGATTGGGCACAAAAATTTTCCTATGTTCCACGTTGGGCGCCAACTGTCTTCACATTGGAACCTCCTTTCTTACACCTTATATTGAACAATAAATAGTAGCTGGAATAGTGGCTATTGCTTTGATTCTCTCTTAAAATCTTGTGACAGAAGATAAATAGCCTCAATTTGGGCAATAGCTCCACCACCATAAAATCATGCTTTGATTAACAATGAACTAGGATGGATCAAATCCCACAAATGAACCCCTTCCTGGTCTCACCGGTCTTGTCAGAGTTGCAGAGCAAGGTCTCCTTCTCAGCCCTCAGACCAGGGCTGGGCCCATGCTTCATCCACGTGGCGATGGTGAACTGGTCAGTCAGGTTCTGTGGAACCACCCGCTCCGGCACGTTGGAGGCCTGCCGCCCGTCGAAGCGGAAGATGAGGTCGCTATCCCGCCCACTGTCTGTCAGCAGCGAGGCCGTCCAATTGGTGGAAGCGCTGGGGGCGGGGAGGAGGTCCGTGCTGCCGGACGCCGCACCTGGAGGACCAATTAAAGATGAGAACTTAGATGACGCATAAATCCACGCCCAGGCCTCTTTAAACTGTGTCAGGACTTTCACTGTGATCAGGAGGAGAGAGAAGTTGATGAGATTCAGTCTCATACTCTCACTCTGCACAGTTTTCAGAAGGCCTTGTCAAATCCGTGACCCCTTCCTTCTTTTCATATTATTTTTGTATTGACCAGCCCACGTCTGACCATGAAAGCTATGAATTATTCAAAATTCCAACCATTCTCTGCTTAGGAAATAAAGTCCTTCTTTTTTTTACCCATTTTTTAAACAATTTTTTACACATTTTTCAAAATTGAACGGTAGGATGTTGTTGACCAAATTCAATTATCTTTAAAGTGGCTCTAGAAAATAACATGGTGGCCCTCTTGAGCAATCTCTGTGCGTTCTCTATTTATGTGTACCGGTATTTGTACTCTCACAGAAATCAATGTTGCTATTACAATTTGTTTTGTTGCATATTAGATAACGATTATGGAGATTTGGAAAAGCTCCTGGCTTGCAAACGTTGCATACTAAAGGACTAGGGAAAGACTTCTGCATCCAAATGAACATATCAAGTATGCAGGTGTAGCCATTACACAAACACATAAAGACTTAGGCTCGAGTCGAACAATGAACTGTTATTGCTGCATGTACATTTTTTTAAACCAACCATATAACGCTTCAGTTTTTCACTACAGGAAATAAAATCTAAGAAAGAAATATATAGAAAATCTGGGACAGTTCACATTTTCAACTCTTCACAATGAAAATGTTCACTTGAGCAGATTTCCTCCCAGAATTATTAATAACAATGATTCATACGTTTGATCAAATATAGACATTTCATTTAGCATATGCTCTTATAGAGCAGGACTTTCACTGTGATCGTGAGGAGAGAGAAGTTAGGGTTAAGTGCTCAAGGGCACAGCCAGATTTTTCACTTAGTCAGTACAGGGATTCAAACCAGCGACCTTTCAGTTACTGGCTCAACGCTCTTAACCGCTAGGCTACCTGCCGCCTACCTGTAGATTGACAAATTACAATGAAATGACTCAACGTAGCAAAACATTAGAATTTAGAGTAGTTACAACCATTAATGAGTTGAGTGAAATAGAAACAACACACCCAATTGTCTCATAAGTGTAATTAACGCATTACACAATGTGCAACTGAACACAGGATGAAATATTATTAGAACATTTGATTCTTTTATTTTCTCTCTTTCCCTTGTGGCTTACCACAGAGTTTCTGTAGGGACTTCTCAGAGTAGGTCTCTCGGTCGCAGCCCTTCCCAATGTGGCTGGTCTGCAGCTCCACCATGGCTCTCACCGCCGACAGCGGGCCGTCACAAGTCTCAAGGTGCATCTTGGGAAACAGTTGCTTGCTTCCCGTTCCGGGCTCATAGTCCATTCGTTTGTTCCAGCCTGGGAGAACAGGAGAAATATATAGTTTATTATTCCCAATAGAACATGTATTTTTCCTAATGCTTAGTAATTCAGATGCCAAAACTGGCTTGATAGGGCATAACTGTACTGAAATATTTGATCACTATTGCGCTACTGTAGATACAGACATTTCTAAATAGAACATTTAATTACTTCTGAAACAGTACTAAGAAATACAAATAATCACCTAGAAACGATAAATGCTTTCAGCCACTGGCCAGGCTCTCCCACTGTTGTATTATTCACCATTTGCATGTTTGGTATTTCTCTTTGGGTGAAGGTCAGATCCTTAGCCTGTTTTCAGCTCAGCATATTTTATCCTACAGCATCTTTCACTACTATAGTCAGGCTAGCTCCAGCACAGAGCCAATGCTACAGAGGAAAAGGGTTCCACTGAATACCAGAGCCAGCCTCTGAATTTGAAGGCATTACGGAGCACTCCTCACTAAAGCTAAACAGGTGACAGATGACTTCACACACCAAGAAGCTTAAGGGGAAGTGAGGTTCTGACACAGGAGGCTACGCTATGCTAACTGCTAATCCACTGTGCTTGCTAATCCATGTCACACAATTGAGTGTTGGCAACACGTATGAACGGGGTCTGCTATCATGGTCTTCCATATCAAACCAATAACCCTTATCTGACACAAAAAGAAAGAAAGGCTGACCATTCTGAGTTTAAATGAAACCAGTCTTAGGCTACTCAGTGGAATGTTTCTCCTGTAGCTAATGCTATAATGCTACAATGATCAACTTTGCTCTCAATGCTAATGAACATGCTAACACATCACCACAACGGGATTAATTTGACATGAATCACTGCCCAATTATGTCACAAACAAGATTGTGTTTACAGGTATCTCTATAACGATACTATTGAGTGGCAGACCAAGACCAGCTAACTACAGATAAAATATTTTAAATCAGAGAGTGTCTGTATCAAAAGGATGCATAGACCAGGTAGGGAGCCCCCAGACCTTTTCACACAGCAATATGAGAGTATAAGAACTGGGGGGAATAGAATACGAAAATAAGTGAAACAGTAGAATAAGAAGAGTGGGGAAGTAAAATGAAAAAATGAGGGATGTTGATGGTTCTATACCAGACCAAAGTGATATGCCAGATTGCCAGGAAATGGCATGAAAATGCAAAAATGGGATGGGTGGCTAGAAGGATCTGCCATGATAGGTGGCATAATGACCAGAGAGATGGAGAGAACGGAACAGAGAGGGCGAGAGAAAGGTAGATGTAGTAAGAGAGAAAGGATGAGAGAGATGGCGGAAAATGGAGAGCGCAAGAGGGGAATTAGAAGCTCAAGGAACCTGACAGCTCCAGTGCAGGAAGGCCTCACCTCCCCTCGGCTTCGTCTGTCATCTTTGTCGCCCGTTTTACATTTCGATTACCCTCCATATGTATCTGTGGTCCGCACCAGGCCTTCTTTGTAGTCTAAGGGGCAGTTATAGCCATTTTATTGCTGTGTTTAGAGCGGAGAGTTGACAGCTGTCGAGTCTATTCCGTCATATACTTTAGGCCAAACACTTAGCGAGAGAAATGACATGCCCAGGGAGAGGCAGACAGAGAAATGACATGCCCAGGGAGAGGCAGACAGAGAAATGACATGCCCAGGGAGAGGCAGACAGAGAAATGACATGCCCAGGGAGAGGCAGACAGAGAAATGACATGCCCAGGGAGAGGCAGACAGAGAAATGACATGCCCAGGGAGAGGCAGACAGAGAAATGACATGCCCAGGGAGAGGCAGACAGAGAAATGACATGCCCAGGGAGAGGCAGACAGAGAAATGACATGCCCAGGGAGAGGCAGACAGAGAAATGACATGCCCAGGGAGAGGCAGACAGAGAAAGGATGTTGTTAGAAGGCTAGCACAGAAAAGGTACAGGATTTCACCTGTGATTTTAATTAAGAGTTATACTCATGTTGTATACTGAACAAAACTATAAACGCCACATGCAACAATTTCAAATATTCGACCGAATTACAGTTCATAGAAGGAAATCAGTCGATTGAAACAAATAAATGAGGCTTTAATTTATGTATTTCACTGGGCAATGGGCACAGCCATTTGGGAACCAGGCCCACGCACGGGGGAGCCAGGCCCAATCAATTAAAATTATTTAAAAAATCCCACAAAAGGGCTTAATAACTGACAATAATATCCCCCCCCCCCTCTCCCCACATCCCTCAGATGATCCCGCAGGTGAAGAAACCGGATATGGAGGTCCTGGGCTGACGTGGACTGCAGTTGTGAGGTCGGTTGGACAAACTGCCAAAATTTCAAAAATGGCGTTTTAGGCGATGTATGGTAGAGATATAAACATTAAATTCTCTGGCAACAGCTGTGTTGGACATTCCTGCAGTCAGCATGAGAATTGCATGCTCCCTCAAAACTTGAGACATTGTGTCGTGTGACAAAACTGCACATTTTAGAGGGGCCTTTTATTGTCCCCAGCACAAGGTGCACCTGTGTAATGATCATGCTGTTTAATCAGCTTCTTGACATGCCACACCTGTCAGGTGGATGAATTATCTTGGCAAAGGAGAAATGCTCACTAACAGGGATGTAAACAAATTTGTACACAACATTTTAGGGAGAAATAAGCTTTTTGTGCATAGGGAAAATGTATTTCAGCACATGAAACACGGGACCAACACTTTACATGTTGTGTTTATATTTTTGTTCAGTATAGTTTTCTCTTTTGGAGGACAATACAATTATCTATCTGTCTGTCCGTCCGTCCGTCTATCTAACCTGGTAATGAACATATACTGTGTTGGTGTTGTCTTGAAGACCATAGAAATCTTGCATGCACGATTTCAAATAGAGCTATAATTTCAATAGACATTCTATTAAATTACACAAGGCTTTTCTATTCAATTACACAAGGCTTTTCTATTCAATTACAAAAGGCTTTTCTATTCAATTACACAAGGCTTTTCTGTTCAATTACACAAGGCTTTTCTATTCAATTACACAAGGCTTTTCTGTTCAATTACACAAGGCTTTTCTATTCAATTACACAAGGCTTTTCTGTTCAATTACACAAGGCTTTTCTGTTCAATTACACAAGGCTTTTCTGTTCAATGACACAAATCATACTCCAACACATTTCATTATCCAGTTACAAGGTCAAATAAATGACTTGATGGAATATATAGCCATGTAAGTCATGGGCATAATATGTTAACGCCTTATTACATCTTGTATTTATGATTATATATGCCAAGATTAATGGCTACTAGCCTATGTGGGATTATGGCTGGAATTATTACACATTACGGCCCATTTAGCAACATTTATGAGCTTCTTGTGAGTATAACATATTCATGTTTCTTATTGGTCTGAAGGGTACGACCAATGTCTCTCTTAAAACAAAAAGATTGTGGGATTGCCACACTTTTCTGTACAGTACTTTGCAGCTGTATGTACCGTCTGTTGCCATGACTTTGAGGACTATTAGATATAGCTATATTTGAGGGTGACATTTACAGTGAGTGTCTCATGGAGAGCTGCCCTTTAGTATCAAGCTACCCCCCACTACTGTGTGAGCCTTCATTCAGGTAATGGAAAAACTCTGGCCCCATTTCAAGCTACATTTCCAGCAAGAGGAATAACACACTGTCTTTAAATCTAAAATCCTTAATTGGTGTAACTGCCACGTCCATTTGGGATATTACAACATCAAACTGCAAACAACTAACAGCCCCCCCCCCTCGGACATCAATGCACGCGTGACAGAACAACAGAATATGTACCGTTTAAAACATATTTTTTTTACCACACTGCCTGACGCGCCTCAACCTTCGTTTCATCAACAATACCAAAACAATAACAAAGGCGCTGGGGAGAACTTTGCCAATGCGGACTCAACCTTTAAGGAACGGAGAGATTTCTTGTAATTAGATGAAGGCGTGTTCCCAGCCTTTCTTCTCGTGAAGTGGCCTAATGACGTCTTTGACAGGGAAGCAGTGGGGGACCCTGTCCGCTTGTGAAGGCTTTAACTGTGTGACTGCTACAGTGGTACGAGACAAGATCCAGTCAAGTTCCACCGGCTTTCCTTAAACAATGTTTTCTTCCCTCTTGGGGGTTTATTCTAAAATGGGATATGCTGTATTCCCCTCTTCCCTTCTCCACAGGGGCCCCTGACCTGGATTGCTCGGGTAAACAGAATCGAGGAGGACTGTACGATCCAGAGCAAGGAGTGTGATAGTGTAGTTATAAGCCCTCACAGGGATGATGAGAGCTCCTCTTTCTCTTAGAACACTACTGGGTCATGGGTGCAGAGGGAGAAAAGAACAGTGCAAGGCGAAACGCAGAGACACTGATAGTGCTGCAAGCAAGTACCCTGAGTCATGCTGGCGGCCATTTTGTGAGGAGTAAACTGATTTCTGCTAACAGTGTGGTAGCCTCTAACTTTGGGGAAGCCAAACTACTTATTGAATGATTAGCAACCTGTTAGTAACTTTTGCGATCTGCAACTTAGATCTTTGCAGTGTGAACAGTCTTCCTCTGTGATGCCACTGACCTTGCCAGCCAGGTTTGCAGACGGGCTTGACATCGATGTGCACCGCCACACTCTCCGTCGCCCTCTTTTGGCCGCAGTCGAAGGCGGTCACCATGATCTTGTAGCGCAGCTGCTTGTCGTAGCTCAGTCGCTCCGTGTTTCTGATGTTGCCTAATGAGGGAGAGGAGAAATGAAGGTTAAAAAAACAAACATCACAAGCGTGAGGGATGCACTCAAGACAATTCAACTCACTGCTATCGTCTGTAAATCAATTCAGTTAATGTAATGTTCATCGATTTCAGTGAGTTGCTCTCCTATCCAAATGAATATCCTCATCACACTCTAACATCTAAGTGTGTTAGCCTTTGTTTTCCCACCTTCCCTAAACGGAGGCTATTTTGCTCAACTAGCTGGCAACCTCTACAGCCAGTTTGGTTGTCTGAGAGTATGTCAGTGTCTGGATCATAGAGATAGTTCCTCTCTAGTGCTCTATGGTTCGAGGTCCTATGACATCAGCCTCTCTATAGTTGTATCTCTATGGTCCTGATGCTGATGCTGGTTGGCATTTATTCATGAATCTTGCCCTGGAGGCAGCTCTGCAGCTGTCAAGGAGAGGAGAGGAGGTCAGGAGCGGTGTGAGCCCTCAAACCTGGACAGCTCCACTCCCAGATGGACCCTATGAAGATGATGTACCCTCAAAAAGGAGGATATCTCAGTCTCTCACTTACTACTGTGAATCTGGGTCGGAGAGTTAGTGGAGTGGTACGTTGTTAGTGCTGATTGTGGAGATTAATGCCATGCAGTGAATCAAAAGGACGCCTTTATTCAGATGTAGTTCCATACAAGCAATCAGAGTGCTAAGGGTTTCGATGAAGACTGCAATATCTGTGGTGGTTGCACTGGTCTCTACGGGCTGAACCCTAACTTAAGATGAGCAGGCATAACTCATTATTTTGCGGGAAATCTCCTATTGACAACAATGCACGATTAAGGCAAACATTTGAGTCGTGTAGATTCTACCCTAAATGACACCTTAGGGAGAGCTCAATCAATCAAATGTATTTATAAAGCCCTTTTTACATCAGCAATCACAAAGTGCTCATACAGAAACCCATCCTAAAATGCCAAATAGCAAACAACGCAGATGTAGAAGCACGGTGGCTAGGAAAAACTCCCTCGGAAAACCTAGAGAGGGAACAGGCTCTGAGGGGTGGCATTGTTTGTCTTTGATTAAATGCGATACATTTACTGTAGCTGTGATACATCTCACACCATGATAGAACATAACCCAGCTAGGGTAAGTTACAAATGAGACATCACCAGTGACAGCTAGCAAGCCTCAGTTCCCGAGTCCCCACTTACATGATGGAGCTCCAGTCCCAGCCTCATCTCCCATTGCAACACAATCTCACACTCAATTCGTGCAAATACAGTGCCTTGCAAAAGTATTCACCCCCTTTGGGTTTTTTTCTATTTCGTTGCATTACATCCTGTAAATTAAATGGATTTTTATTTGGATTTCATGTAATGGACATTCATAAAATTGTCCAAATTACTTGTTTAAAAAAAATATTTAAAAAATAAAGGAAAAGTGGTACATGCTTATGTATTCACTCCCTTTGCTATGAAGCCCCTAAATAAGACCTGGTGCAACCAATTACCTTCAGAAGTAACATAATTAGTTAAATAAAGTCCACCTGTGTGCAATCTAAGTGTCACATGATCTGTCACATGATCTCAGTATATTTACACCTGTTTAGAAAGGCCCCAGAGTCTGCAACACCATTAAGCAAGGGTCACCACCAAGCAAAAGGCACTATGAAGACCAAGGAGCTCTCCAAACAGGTCAGGGACAAAGTTGTGGAGAAATACAGATCAGGGTTGGGTTATAAAAAATATCATTCACTTTGAACATCCCACGGAGCACCATTAAATCCATTTTTTTTTTATTGAATGAATATGGCACCACAACAAACCTGCCAAGAGAGGGCCCAACACCTACATCACCCCGAGAACACCATCCCCACAGTGAAGCATAGTGGTGGCAGCGTCATGCTGTGGGGATGTTTTTCATCAGCAGGGACTGGGAAACTGGTCAGAATTGAAGGAATGATGGATGGCGCTAAATACAGGGATATTCTTAAGGAAAACCTGTTTCAGTCTTCCATAGATATGAGACTGGGACAGAGGTTCACCTTCCAGCAGGACAATGGCCCTAAGCATACTGCTAAAGCAACACTCGAGTTGTTTAAGGGGAAACATTTAAATGTCTTGGAATGGCCTAGTCAAAGCCCAGACCTCACCACAGATTCTCAATTGGATTATGACTTAAAGATTGCTGTACACCAGCGGAACCCATCCAACTTGAAGGAGCTGGAGCAGTTTTGCCTTGAAGAATGGTCAAAAATCCCAGTGGCTAGATGTGCCAAGCTTACAGAGACATACCCCAAGAGGCTTGCAGCTGTAATTGCTGCAAAAGGTGGTTGTACAAAGTATTGACCTTCAGGTGGGGGGTGAATAGTTATGCATGCTAAAGTTTCCTGTTTTTCTTGTCTTATTTCTTGTTTGTTTCACAATAAAAAATATTTTGCATCTTAAAAGTGGTAGGTATGTTGTGTAAATCAAATGATACAACCCCCCCCAACTTTAATTCCAGTTTGTAAGGCAACAAAATAGGAAGAATGCCAAGGGGGTGAATACTTTCACATGCCACTGTATGTACAAAAAGTATCTCAGCAGATTTTGTGTGTTTTTGTGCGGCTTAATTAATGTGAAAATACATACATTTTTGTAGTAAAATATTCATAGTAAAATACATTTTTTGGGGACAAACTTCGGAACAATCTTTTGAAAGTTATTAGAGCGATGCATGATGGGCAATGGTGTTCAACACTGCCTTTTTTATTAAAAAAATAAAAAAATGTGTTAACAACCCAATATTGTTAATTAACCAGGTTGTCACCGAAATAATTCTAATAAAATAGTAGTCTTATGTTTAAAAAAATTTTTGTATTAATTCCAAAACTGTTTTCTTTGCTTGTTTTCAATTATTAATTTGGGATACTGGTGCACTTGCAGTCAGAAAGGCCATCTTGTCGTGTAGGCAACAGTAGGACTACACAATTTTCATAACGCATTTCATATTTTGTGGAGCCTTACATTACACAATTCTCTTCATAAAATGCATTTAATACAAGGCTTCACTTTTTCCAGAATACACACACACGCACACAAACACTTACACACTCTCACTTTGTTTGTACTCATGTTATAGTCAACTCTTGGCATTTTGTATGAATTCTTTTTTTATCAAATATTTGTATCTAGTTGACATGTATTCATGATCTTTAACTGGCTAAGTGTTTGTATGTCTCAGTAATGATTAACATGGTTAAATAGTCATAAATCTCTGCTTGTTTTAGCTTTTGATACATTTGGCATTTTTATACATATTCTGTATTTCCAGTGAAGAAAGCAATAATTAATCAACACACTCATGTAAATAAATGGACACTACCTGTTAAAAAACAAACAGAAATTGCTCTCTGTGAATAAATGGTGAGAAGCCATTTGGCTATGGGTTTCACAGCCAAATAATAATGATAGAAGTTATGAGAAGTTATCAGCTTACAAATGGTTTATTTACAACCTATGGTATATACGGGGTTGGGAACAGTGGCATGGGAAAGTCTGACATTAATTAAATAACCTAACCTTAAGCTATGTTCAATGTCAGCAGCAATTTCCATGCTCAGGGTTTCACAGCCCTATAACAATGATCCAAGTTACAGTACAAGTCAAACGTTTGGACACACCTACTCATTCAAGGGTTTTTCTTTATTTAAGACATCAAAACTAGGAAATAACACATACAGTGGGGCAAAAAAGTATTTAGTCATACTTTGTTATATAACCTTTGTTGGCAATGGGAGGAAAATGTCAAGAACAAAAAGCATTAATCGCTATGATGAAGCTGGCTCTCTCGAGGACCGCCACAGGAAGGGAAGATCCAGAGTTACCAGCCTTCAGAAACCAGCAATTAACTGCACCTCAGATTTCACCCCAAATAACTGCTTCACAGATTTCAAGTAACAGACACATCTCAACATCAACTGTTCAGGTGAGATTGCGTGAATCAGGCCTTCATGGTCGAATTTCTGCAAAGAAACCACTATTAAAGGACACCAATAAGAAGAGACTTGCTTGGGCCAAGAAACACGAGAAATGGACATTAGACCAGTGGAAATCTGTCCTTTGGTCTAATTAGTCCAAATTTGAGATTTTTGGTTCCAACCGCCGTGCCTTTGTGAGACGCAGATTAGGTGAACGGATGATCTCCGCGTGTGTGGTTCTCGCCATGAAGCATGGAGGAGGAGGAGTGATGGTGTGGGGGTGCTTTGCTGGTGACCACTGTCAGTGATTTACTTAGAATTCAAGGCACCCCATCAGGTTTGCACTTTGTGGGACTATCATTTGTTTTTCAACAGGACAATGACCCAAACACAGGGAGTGTAAGGGCTATTTGACCATGAAGGAGAGTGATGGAGTGCTGCATCAGATGACCTGGTCTCCGCAATCACCTGACCTCAACCCAATGGAGATGGTCAGCTTTGTGAACAAGTCCTGCGTTTTTGGTAACGGATGCTAATCTAGTTCCAGACACAGATTGATAGTTACCTTGTTACATGATGTGGAAGATGGCAGACGGAAGGGAGGGTGGTGCGACAGGTGCCGCTTCTCCTACAGATGCTGTTATTTTATCTAAAACATCAAGTGTAAGCCAACCCCAGCTAATTAACTAATGCAAAGATTTAAAGGGCAATTATGCATTTAGTCTCCAGTGCATTGCCATGATTGTCAGTTATGTAGCTGCTCTACTGATAGTCTCAGTGGGTCCTTGCTGGGATGACACAATCAATCTACTGCCGGAGAATACCAACACCAAACACATTGGTTCAGCGTTCCACGGGAGCGGACAGTGCACAACATACCATAATGTTCTGAATAATGGCCTACGTCTACCTAAGTCTACCTCACTCCCTATTCCACTGAACCGCTTCAGTAGTAAGGAGTAACAAACACAAGTCCAACATTTATCGGAAACGGTTAAACTACCTGTTCACTACAATCCTGCTATCCGGGGATGTGCAACTCAACCCTGGGCCTAACATCACTGAGCCAGCGAAAGCAGTGGATGGCCTTGTCCACTGATCGTCGCCACAGCAGAAGTGGTTGTGATCTGATTTGCCGAAGGGAGGGCAGGGGATGGCCTTGTAGGCATCCAGGAAGAGGGAATAGCAGTGAGTGTTTTCCCAGCGCTAGTACTACAGTCAATGTGTTGGCAGAACTTTGGTAGCGTTTTCCTCAAATTTGTTTTGTTAAAATCCCCAGCTGCAATAAATGTGGCCTCAGGATATGTGGTTTCCTGAGTAGTGTAGTTCCTTGAGGGCCGTCGTGGTATCGGCTTGAGGGGGAATATACACGGCTGTGACTATAACCGAAGAGAATTCTCTTGCGAGGTAATACGGTCAGCATTTGATTATGAGGTATTCTAGGTCGGATGAACAAAAGGACTTGAGTTTCTGTACGTTATCACAATCACACCATGAGTGGTTAATCATGAAACATACCACCGCCCTTCTTCCCGGAGAGGTCCTGTCTGCGCGAATTACTGAGAACCCAGCTGGCTGTATGGACAGGGACAGTATATCCGAAGAGAGCCATGATTCCGTGAAACCGAGTATGTTACAATCCTTGATGGCTCTATGGAAGGAGATCCTCACCCTGAGCTCGTCTACTTTATTGAACATTAGCAAGTAATATATTCGGAAGCGTAGGATGATAAAGTCTTTTCCGAATACCTCTTTTCCGCTGGCAGTGAAAAATTCTCAGTCTGAAGCAATTCGATTATGGGTTTCACATCCCTATAATAATGATGATACAAGTTATAGCACCTTAAAAAGGGTTTATTTACAACATCTGGGGTAAAACATGTTGGGCAAAGTGGAGAGTAGGAGAGTCTGACATATAACCCCTAACTTGGGTTCAGTCTTCGCCAATGCGAACCAAGAGGGGCCTAGCTTTGTCCTTCATGACTGGGAAAGGCCTCGATTCTAGGCTGTAGGAAATCCTATATCCATCTTATTAGATCGGAACAGGATGTCACACCCTGATCTGTTTCACCTGTCTTTGTGCTTTTCTCCACTCTCCTCCAGGTGTCGCTCATCTTCCCTATTATCCCCAGTGTATTTATACCTGTGTTCTCTGTTGCCAGTTTGTTTTGTTAGTCAAGCCTATCAGCGTTTTTCCCCATGCTCCTGTCTTTTCTAGTTCCTGTTTTCTAGTTTTCCCGGTTTTGACCATTCTGTCTGCCCTGAGCCTGCCTGCCGTTCTGTACCTTATGGACTCTGATCTGGATTACTGACCTCTGCCTGCCCTTGACCTGTCATTTTGCCTGCCCCCTGTTCTAGTAATAAACCTTTGTTACTTCGACACTGTCTGCATCTGGGTCTTCTCCTGAAACGTGATACAGGACGGATAAACAGTGATTCATATCACTGGTTTGCAACCTAAAAAAAGGATAGTTGTGTTTTGCTACATAACACACATGATTGGTCTACACATATGATGTGGATCATTGTCAGGTTATTAGATGTATAAGCTTTAGTAACAAAAGAACACCATAGTTATAATAACTCTTTAAACAGGTAGTTTCTAAATGTGTAGAATGTGTTTGTTTTGGGTCCACACTGGTAAGTTAAATTGTGTAAATTGTGGTCAGGGCATAACACTTTTTCATTCAGCTTCAGGCAACTTTGATGCACTGTAAGGCTTGATCACAACTGCAGTGACTGCTTCTGTCACGCCCATTGTTGCTTATCCATTGTACACTAGTTATATCAATGTAATTACGCCCAACACAATGTTGAAGAACAGAATGCTTCCCACCACTAGATCACATAACTAGACGTGATGTCACGCCCTGACCATAGTTTGCTTTGTATGTTTATATGTCTTGTTTGGTCAGGTTGTGATCTGAGTGGGCATTCTATGTTGTATGTCTAGTTTGTCTATTTCTATGTTTGGCCTGATATGGTTCTCAGAGGCAGGTGTTAGTCATTGTCTCTGATTGGGAACCACATTTAGGTAGCCTGTTTTGTGTTGGGTTTTGTGGGTGGTTGTTTCCTGTGTCTGTGTTTGTGCCACACGGGACTGTTTCGTTGCCAGTTCACTTTGTTATTTTGTATTTGTGTTCATGTTCAGTTTTCCCTATTAAAACATGGACACCTACCACGCTGCATATTGGTCCAATCCTTGTTTCACCTCTTCAGAGGAAGAGGAGGAAATCTGCCGTGACAGAACCACCCACCACAACAGGACCAAGCGGCGTGGTAACAGGCAGCAGCAGGAGAGGCAGCAGCAGCAGGACAGGCAGCAATATTTAGAGGCAGCACGGCGGCGCGGATGGAAGCCCGAGAGTCAGCCCCAAAAAATTATTGGGGGGGGCACACAGGGAGTGTGGCTAAGCCAGGTAGGAGACCTGTGCCAACTACCTGTGCTTACCGGAGAGCGAGAGGGACCGGGCAGGCACCGTGTAATGCTGTGGAGCACACAGTGTCTCCAGTGCAGGTGCATAGCCTGGTGCGGTACATTCCAGCTCCTCGGATCGGCCGGGCTAGAGTGGGCATCGAGCCAGGTAAGGTTGGGCAGGCTCGGTGCTCAAGAGCTCCAGTGCACCTGCACGGTCCGGTCTATCCAATACCACCTCCACTCACCAGCCCTCCGGTGGCAGCCCCCCGCACCAGGCTGTCTCTCCGTCATTTGTCTACAGGTGCTCCCACCTGTCCAGCGCTGCTAGAGCCTTCCTCCTTTCCAGCGCCGCCAGATTCTCCCGTCTCTCCAGAGCTGCTAGAGTCTCCCGTCTGTCCAGCGCTGCTAGAGTCTCCCTCCTCTCCAGCGCTGCTAGAGTCTCCCGCCTGTCCAGCGCTGCTAGACTCTCCCGCCTGTCCAGCGCTGCTAGAGTCTCCCGCCTGTCCAGCGCTGCTAGAGTCTCCCGCCTGTCCAGCGCTGCTAGAGTCTCCCGCCTGTCCAGCGCTGCTAGAGTCTCCCGCCTGTCCAGCGCTGCTAGAGTCTCCCGCCTGTCCAGCGCTGCTAGAGTCCCCCGCCTGTCCAGAGCTGCTAGAGTCTCCCGCCTGTCCAGAGCTGCTAGAGTCTCCCGCCTGTCCAGAGCTGCTAGAGTCTCCCGCCTGTCCAGAGCTGCTAGTCTCCCGCCTGTCCAGAGCTGCTAGAGTCTCCCGCCTGTCCAGCGCTGCTAGAGTCTCCCGCCTGTCCAGCGCTGCTAGAGTCTCCCGCCTGTCCAGCGCTGCTAGAGTCCCCCGCCTGTCCAGAGCTGCTAGAGTCTCCCGCCTGTCCAGTGCTGCTAGAGTCTCCCGCCTGTCCAGAGCTGCTAGAGTCTCCCGCCTGTCCAGAGCTGCTAGAGTCTCCCGCCTGTCCAGAGCTGCTAGAGTCTCCCGCCTGTCCAGAGCTGCTAGAGTCTCTCGTCTGTCCTGTGCCGGCAGTCTGCAAGGAGCCGGCAGTCTGCAAGGAGCCGCCAGAGCCGCCAGTCAGCCAGGATCCGCCAGTCAGCCAGGATCCGCCACAGCCGCCAGTCAGCCAGGATCCGCCACAGCCGCCAGTCAGCCAGGATCCGCCACAGCCGCCAGTCAGCCAGGATCCGCCAGTCAGCCAGGATCCGCCAGAGCCACCAGTCAGCCAGGATCCGCCAGAGCCGCCATTCAGCCAGGATCTGCCAGAGCCGCCATTCAGCCAGGATCTGACAGAAACGCCATTCAGCCAGGATCTGCCAGAGCCGTCAGTCAGCCAGAAGCTGCCAGAGCCGTCAACCAGCCTGAGCTCTCTCAGTCCCGAGCTACCCCTCAGTCCAGAGCTACCCCTCAATCCAGAGCTACCCCTCAATCCAGAGCTACCCCTCAGTCCAGAGCTACCCCTCAGTTTTTTTTGTAGGTCTTCTGTTTCCCCAGATTTATTGATGAATTAATTTCGCATCATGAAAATGTATCCCTATTCCTCAATCAAATACCTTCATCGATACCGCAAAAAATATCTGACAAATGCAGCGTTTTACTCCAATCTGGCAACCCTCATAAAATCTGACATAACACCAGCATCCCAAAGTATGAAGCGGAAAAAAAAGCATCTAAAACAGCATTAGCATTAATAAAAAGAAAAAGCTTACTATTATAAGTATTTCGGTGACAACCTGGTTGATTAACAATATCGGGTTATTTTTTTATATAAATAAATGTGGGACACAAAAAAAGGAAGTGTTGAACACCATTACCCACAATGCACTGCTCCAATAACTTTCAAAATATTGTTAAAGTTTACCCCCCCAAAGTCGTACAAAAATGTGTGTATTTTCACAAAAATGAAGCCACACAAAAAACCCAAAACGCAAATACTTGTACATATTTGCGCAAATTTAATGTGAGATTGTGTTGCACCCGTTACTGTCCCCATGTGTAATATCTGAGTGAAATAGGGAACCTGTCAATACATGTGTCTTTTGACTGCTGGGGAATTAACAGTATGACTACAGTATACATCCGCAACCATGAAAACTAGCATACACTACAGCTCTCTAGGACCCGTTTCTCAAGTTCACCATCATTTGTATGTCTAAAGTAGATAAGATTGACTTTCTCTCCAGTACAGAATATAATGGGTTGTTCAGGATCGATGAGGGAGAGAAGAAATATTCAGACAAAACTCTGAAAGAGCTGGAACTACAGTACCGCTATCTTTCTTTCTCTACTGTTTGGCTGTTTCTCCTTCTTACTCATTCTACTTCCCTGTCTCTCTTCTTTTCTCTGATTCTTTCTTCTGGCCTCTCACCTTCTCTCTCACACATCCTCTCTCGCTTCCTCTCTCCCTCGCTCTATTTCTTTCTGTCTCTCTCCTTTCCTCACTCCCTCCATCTTACTCCCTTTCTCCCTGAGTTGCAGAGGGCTGGCGGGCCTGTTTTATTTAATAACTCACTCAGGCCTCTGATCCACGGTTAATGATGGAGCCAGAAGCCCCCTCGGTACAAAACACACTCTGGCGGCCCCCATGCATCACTCCGCTCAGTTCTAATTGAGCACCACGAGCGCCAGTCGCACTGCAGACAGTGGGAGGGCTATAGGAGGCGAGGCGACTGGCAGCCGCAAAGCTGGAATGGCGGACAGGAACCCATAAAAGTCACAGAGGGGCCTGAGCCGTGCCAGAGGACATCAGAGTTGAGAGAGAGAGAGAGATCGAGATCGAGAGATCGAGAGAGAGAGAGAGAGAGAGAGGCTAGCAGAGATGACAGGCTGTGGAGCGTCTGATGTCATTTTGCCCGTCTGATCCGCGGGCTCCACTCGTCCTTGTGTTCCCGCTGATCACATAAAGCTGGACCCAGTTTCACATCACTCTGTATAACACTGCACTGTGATCAGAAGATGAATGGGGAAGCACTTGGAGAATCCATGAATACAGCACGCTGACAAATGGTGTGAGAGATGTGCTATGAATATAATTAACCAAGTTCAGTTGGTTGGAGAAGATTCTGGCAACAGCAAATCAATTTTGCGGGTTCAATTCCCGCATGGGCCACGTGTACTGACTGTGAATGGACTGTAAGTCGATGTAGATACGAACTTCTGGTAATGACTGTATTCAAATTATGCCGAGCCAATTTGAAGGCCTGAGGAACAGTTTGTGTCATTACTGTCATGGAAAGTAAAGTGTAACCAAGTTGAAGGAATTTACAGGGCCGTTTTCTGAGCTCGGAGATAACAATGTGTAGAGAGAGGCAAAGTGCAAAAGTTTGACCTAATGCAAGGTCAGTCAGAGTAGACTATGCTTGTGTCATTTGACCTGCAGGTTCTGAGGTTAGGGGATGAGGTTAGAGTTCACTGACCATTGCGGTCAATGGCGAAGGGTGTGTCGGAGGTGACGATGTCGTAGTTGCAGATCTGGCTGTACTGCGGGGAACAATCCTGGTCCCAGGCCTCCACCTGCAGGATGCTGTCGTAGATCTTCCCCTCCGTTACCGCAGCATGGTATACGGCCTCCCGGAACACAGGAGAGAACTCATTCACGTCATCCACCTGGATGTGAACCACCGCCCTGGATAGAGGGAGAGGGGAGTGAGTGAGTGAGTGAGTGAGTGAGAGAGCGAGAGAGAGAGAGAGCGAAAGGTGAGGGAAGGTAATGAGAGAGACCTTTGATGCTCTTTCTTCCAACAATAGGTAATAATGATAACACAATACTCAAATGACAAACATAAACAACAACACACAAACTCATTACCAGCTTAGGGAACATGAGAAAGAGAAACACCAGAGCAAGGGGGCATACAATACGTACAAGTAAAATCCTTCACTGTTTTTTACTGATAGTTGTGCTGTAAAAAATGAAGGTAGTGATGCAATGTTTTCGCACCAAAGCCATTGAGAGATATCCTCACCAAATCTAGGTTGGTTCGGGGCCTCTTCCTTTGTACTTTGTTTCAACAACCACAGGGCTGAACATACAGTAAGTCATATTTGAAATATCTCAGCATTATTATAATTTTTTTTTAAATCCAGTTTCTCAAACTCTACCTATAATTCTGCTGACAATGACCTTGTGACAAGAAGTGATGCTGCAACATGCCTTCCAAATTAAAGGCATTAACTTAATGACACCTACTTAGAATGTCCTGCAGTGATGCTGCTTAGCTGAGGCACACACGCGCACGCACACGCACAAGCACACACACACACAGCTTTCACACTCTCCACATACGTTGCTGCTACTCTTGTTTATTATCTAACCTGATTGCCTAGTCACTTTTACCCTTACCTACATGTACATATGACCTCAACCTCCTCGTACCCCTGCACATTGGCTTGTTACCGGTACTCCTTGTATGTAGCCTCGTTATTGTTATTTATTGAGGTACTATTTCCTATTCGCTCATTTTCTTACTTTGTAGCTCTGCATTGTTGGGAAAGGGCTCGTAAAGTAAGCATTTCACGGTAAAGTCTACACCTGTTGTATTCGGCGCACGTGACAAATACACTTTGATCTGGATGAAAATAAAACACACACTGGTTTTCACAGGTGCCCTATTTCACTCGGGAGACATTAATCAAAGATGACCAACCTGTGAAATCACTCCCACCCTCTCATGCCCATCTCTCTCTCTCTCTCTCTTTCTCTGTGCGACAATATCAGCCTTAGTCAGTGCACTAGAGCACAGCCTTCAGTAGCACTTCATCAGAGCAGGGCTATATAAGGCTTTATGTGAGACTGTCTGACTCATAAAGAGCCTTCGGGCCCTCATTAATGAAAATCATACCCAGGGCTAAACATTGAGCAGGTCTCAGCTGTTACGAGGACTACAGAAGGCTGCTATTGCACGGCGGATGTGCTCAGTCACTGTCTGTGATTACAGTACTGAGGATAACTAAAGACTCATATACTGGACGCTTGGCATGTAGTGTTGCACCCCCACCCCACCCTTTTGCCCTCAGAACAGCCACAATTTGTCGGGGCATGGACTCTACAAGTTGTCGAAAGCGTTCCACCGGGACTCTAGGCCCATGTTGTTTCCAATGCTTCCCACAGTTGTGTCAAGTTGTCTGGATGTCCTTCGGGTGGTGGACCATTCTTGATACACACGGGAAACTGTTGAGTGTGAAAAACCCAGCTGCGTTGCAGTTCTTGACACAAACCAGTTTGCTTGTATAACGCAACATTTGTACAAAAATCGATCTCACACAAAAAAAAGATCCAGCCAGACACACACATCCCCACTCCCCCCGACACACACACCAACCCCCCATCACACAGACCAACCCCCCTTCCTGACACACACTCCTTCCTTACTTGTGTGACTTCTTCCAGCTGACCCCGTTGGCCCCGGCCCCACAGTCGTAGGCCTGGATGACGAAGGTGTACTCCTTTTGGGTCTCACAGTCCACCAGGCCCTTGGCCCTCAGGACCCCCTCCCCTGACGTCTTGTTGAGGACCACCGCCTCGAACGGGGCCTCCTGCCCATGGATCATAAACGCACAGATCTCCCCTGCAAGGAAAATGAGGAGGAGGAGAAGGTGGGGAGGAAGTGAGGGGGAGAGAGAGAATTAATAGAGAGATAATGGACATGGTTTGTCACCTCGTTTTTCAGAGCTGGAAATGTGTCTCGGCGTGCCGCCACTCTGAACACTGTTATCGAGAACATGCATGTGTTTTTAGAGATGGTGGCAGAATACAGTTGAGCTGCTAAGAGACTGAAAGAGCTTTCTGCAGGTTGTAATCAACCTCAGTGGCATCATGTTGTGCCAGGCCAGACAGGGAGGAAGAAATGCAATTTGTGTTTGCTTGATTTTGCAATATTCCTCTCTCCAGGCCACCTTTCAAAAAAATTACGTTTTTAAGTCTAATGGTCCAATAGGAGAGAGATGCTGGTTTGCTATCTCGGTTTTTAATAGCACAAGTGGTATGACAATCAAATTAAATTGAAGTATGTTTAATTGTCTGCTGGATATGATGACACAATAATTAGCTTTTTTTTCTCTTTACCTTGTTGAATGAGTCAGATTGAAATTGTAATGCTCAGTCCTCCCGAATGTAAGCACGACCTTCCTAATGACAGTGTAGTGTCTTTGCCTTGTAAGGGTCTCTGGTTCAAGCCAGAGACCCTTAGTGCTAGTGACTATCGCCCACCTTCACTACACTGGTGTCAGATGTGGGATGGATAACTGGTTTCCTGCCATTGCAAGAATTGTGTGTCTTTTTATAGAGTAATGCTGGGAAACACTTTCTTGGTGAATGGGGTAGGGTAGTGGGGCGGCAGGGTAGCCTAGTGGTTAGAGCTTTGGACTAGTAACCGGAAGGTTGCAAGTTCAAACCCCTGAGCAGACAAGATACAAATCTGTCGTTCTGCCCCTGAACAGGCAGTTATCCCAGGCCGTCATTGAAAATAAGAATTTGTTCTTAACTGACTTGCCTAGTTAAATAAAGGTAAAGTAAACCACATCCATTGAAATTACACTTGGGGATCTTGTAAGGCATCCAAACATCTTAATGTAGTAGATTCACAAATCCCCCTCCAATATCCTCAACTTTTTTAGAAGTAATGCAATAGTGGGCAACACAGTCACAGTTCTGAACACAATGATCTTTGTCAGCATCTCTCGCTGACATAAATTAAATACGGGCCTGACACCAGACATGTGGTGTGTAGTCAAGAAGAAAATAACTACAGATATCCCGCTGACTACACCAACTCAATAATATACATCCTTTTTTCACTTTGGCTTTTTTATTGACGTTTCCGATTCTGGAACCAACTCTGTATTTCTGTTCTTTTCAGGGATTTGGGGAAATAGCCTTAGGGAACACACTCGCACCCCCGACCCTGTGACAGCCGATATTACTTCAACCTTAGCAGGGCGTCAGGAACAAAACCTGCCAAGGCTATCCCTCGTATGCACAAGCGCCACTGCCAAACTCAGATAAACCAAACTTTCTCTCTGTCTCTCCGCCTCAACTCCCCTGCATTTTTCATCCCTCGCTCTTTGTCTCCGTTTAAATATATATATATATATATTTAGAACCCATTCCACCCGCTCAAATCATCACAACTCCATTCGGAATGGTGAAATAACAATTTACCCTTCGCGGTCCATCCGTCCTCGCTGCTGCCTGGGCTTGTAGTTTACATTTCCCTTCTATATTAGGCCCCACAATGCCTTATCGAAATTAAACGACCGCCACAATGGGCGCGGAGCGGCAAGGTGCACGGAGGGAGAAAATAATAATCCAAACACAGCGGGTGGCGTGCGAGGGCAATGATAAGCACAGCGTGCAAATATTCTGTTAGATGGCGAGGGAGGAAAAGGGAGGCGAAGCCAATATGAAATATGAAAATAACAAACACAATCATACACCACATATAAAATACACAAACATACAGAATACTGGGAATAAAATACAAACATTTCCATTTAGTAGTTTGAGTCTGATGCAAAGCCATTTTTACACTCCATCTGCTTGACCGCAAATGCATTTGTCTGGATTACGTTTAGAGAGAGAGGCTGGAGGGGTCAGGAAACTATCAACGAGTGCAGTGAAGGAGACGTGCAATGTACAGGTAACTGGCAAAATTAAGGAAACACCAACGTAAAGTATATTAACACTAGAACCGCATGGCCTTTCAGCCTATAAATACCAGCTAGAGAACGTTGCTGGTTGTCCCCTTTAGTATATGCATCAGATATCAACCTACAAGGTGCAGCAAAAACCAACGCTTGATAAATAGTGCATAAACTGTTATAAAAGATTCGTTGCATGAAGAAATATTTGTGAAAATATATCAATAAATGTACAAAGTTATTTGTTCAGATAGAGTCAAGGATATGTTTTGTATAATTCTACATAGTTTTAGCAAAACGTAGGACAAATAGCCTATTTTCGTTTCCCTTACAATAAAAACATTACGGTGTAATCCAATTGATCAACTTTATTTGTAGATTCGATTAGTAACAGAGTTATAGTAATTCATAAAGTCCAGTTACAGCTTCTTTTGACAAAATAGAAACCAAAAATAGAATAATAATATAACCAGCCAGGTCACAGGTGAAATGATTTTCTGTATTCCTAAACAAAAGCCTCAGTGCATGAACAGCTGTAAAGGATGAATTGCATAAATAAATGACATGTTGTTATTTTTAGTTTATTCATCTTACTCGTTTTTTCTTGGTAGCCAGAGCAATGCTGCTGTCCAAGTGGTCATGTGCTGAACGCATGGGCAGCACAGAAATGTGGAAATAGAGCTGCACCTCTTGAATTTTGAGAGTTATTTGACAAAGGTAAGTGTCATAGACACTGCACAATATGCTCATTCTGATACTATAGAGAACTCAAAATGTTTTACCTGCATGTGACTCTGAAGGAGGATTTGATAAAGTGACGCTCCTTTCCTTGGGATCTGTCATTTACAAGATGTGCCCATCTCTTCGGTGTACAACATGACAACTGATAGGCCTAATATTGTCACACATCCGAGTCATTGTCAATGTAATCTTGTCTATAGGCTAACTCTTATTATGTGAGAAATTAGTTTAGGTACAGTTTAGATGTGCAGGCTCTCTGGCATCGTTTGTTTCCTGCTCATCAAGTTGGATAGAGTCAAGGATATGTTTAGCGTTATTCTAAAAGGCCTACTGCAACACATAGCACGTTGTCACTTCCCTTACAATGCATTTGATTGGTGATAGAGTTACAGTCAATAAAACAGTCCTGTAAAAATGCAATCTGTTTACAAAGTAAAAACGTAAAAGAGAACGGTATCAACCCCCCAAGACGCATCAAATGATTTTGCTGCCGATCAAAAGTCAGCGACACAAATTCACCATTTCACTATTGCCTTTCAATATGTAATCAGCCTCTTCACCTTCCTTATCATTCAAGTTAGGCCTAATTGAAATTCAACTGTAAAGTAAAGGCGCATAATTATCGCCCATTCTTCCATTTGTCACTCATTCAGTGAGGAGGGAGAGACGTATTAGTGCCTGGTTGCGTACCAACGTCCTCCAGCACACTGTGTGGCGGGTTAAGTCAGGAATAGGTGTGGGGGAAAAAAACAGGAAAAAAGGCTCTAAATACTTTTTTGTTTGGGATTTAAAAATTCGGACAAATGAGCAGCGTAAAATACAAACATTCAGGAAAAGTCAGAGAAGTAGCATGACATGGCCTTTTTTTATTTTTTATTATAAAATCTAACATCAGTGGCCACTATTCCACTGTTAATAGGGCATTGGGCCACCATGAGCCACCAGAACAGCTTCCATGCACCTTGGCATAGATTCTACAAGTGTCTGGATGCGACACCATTCTTCCACAAGAAATTCCATAATTTTGTGTTTTGTTGATGGAAAACACTGTCTCAGGCGCCACTCTAGAATCTCCCATATGTGTTCAGTTGGGTTGGAATCTGGTGACTGAGATGCAGGTTGGCATTTATTGCTGTGAGTCTTGCCCTGGAGGCATCTCTGCAGAGTGGTCACTAGCTGACACAGCCACAAAGTCATACAAAAGGATTTTAAAACCAACCCTAACCACACTGCTAATGCTAATGCCTACCCCTAACCTTAAATTAAGACCAAAAAGCACATTTTTGTTATCATGAATTTATACGATATAACCAATTTTGACTTTGCAGCTGGCCTATCTAGCGGAAACTGCTCAGTTCTGCCTCCAGGGAAAGACTCATGAAAATAAATGTCAACCTGTGACTGAGACAGACAGACACACACCCTTTATATCCCCTATGCTCCTTTGAGGCCCCTCTTTCATTGTCACTGAGATCTCTTCTTGTAGCCATGGTAGCCAAAATAATGGGCATTTTTATACATGACCCTTAGCATGATGGGATGTTAATTGCTTAATTAACTCAGGAACTACACCTGTGTGGAAGCACCTGCTTTCAATATTGTTTGTATCCCTCATTAACTCAAGCCTTTCCTTATTTTAGCAGTTACCTGTATGTGTAAATGATAATGACAGACAGACGAAGAGATTTCAGGGAAGAAGATTCCTATCGTGTCAGCAGAAGTGCACTTTGCATCTCTCTTAAATGCCACTTAGATTGCCTCTCAAAAGCACTGCCAAAAGATGTGCTCTAGTAGTCTACTATTGACTCTGAATCGTACCGTTTTGGGCCTGAACTCTTCGGTATATACAGTATCTTATGGGAAGTGGCTGTTTTCACGGTAAATGTGAAAATATAAAGATTTGTCAGGGGATTTGATAGAGTGCCAAGGTGTTTGAGAAGTGCTGTAGGGACGAGTGGGAGTCAGCAGAAATGATTCCGAGAAAAGTCAATCAAATTGAGCTTGTTTAATATTGAACATTCTGAGTTAGAAAAGAGCATTTGCTTTTAGAATGCCAGGTGGCATCAAAGCTCACCTCTAATTGAGCCTCTGAAATATTAAAACCAAGTCGTACTCCACAGAAATGTGTTTAGCAAAGATCAGGTTATGGTGCATTGGATTGTTCTTTAAAAAAAAAATCTCTCCCCCTATGTCACCATCTAAGGAAGATGAGAACTCAACATTTGCAGCAGGCTGTGCAGAGTTTGCATCTGTCATTCTGATATAGGACATTGACACACAAAACTCTGAAGCTGTCTTGATTTATGTTTTGAATTCAAGTCTTGTTCTTCCTCTTTGGACTTTCTTGGAAGTTTTCTGTTTAATACTTCAAAGTAATTGGTGCAAATACTGAGCTTGCCCATCTGGTCCGGCCTAGGGTGTCTATCTAGAACAGTGACCTCGCAAAATCATCCCTATGTCCAATTCCCTCCTACTGAGAAACAGACTACTTCATCCACCATGTTAATTCTCCTACTTTTAATCAAATATCATATTAGATTCGCTCTCGTGGTGTGTGTTTTGTCTCATCGCGAAGATGGCTTCGTGTGTGTAGTGTAGTGTGTGTGTGTGTGGAGTGGGTGGGTGGGTGTGGCTGGGAGGCTGATTAAAATGCGGGTCTCTCTTGGCAGACCCCATAGGCTTAAAGTCTTGATTTCGCTCATTCTCTCGCCTCTCAGCTAGTCATCTAACACTCTCAGATGAACCCACGTCCCCTTCTTTAATTACTTGCTGGATTACGCTTCTAGTCGCTAATGACCTGCTGCTAGCGCTCACACACTCCCAAACCTGGGATCTAACACGGAGGCAGGAGGAAGAGGAAGATGATGAGTTTCAGGAGTTTGCGCCTCGCCACATTTTCTCTGAGCTCGTCTAATTTAGTTGATTCTGTTGATTTGTTCTGTATTTTTTTCCACTCTGCGTCTGGATAATGAGTGGCCTAATGAAGTACGGACTGCTGCTAGCGAACAGGTCAAACCTATATATGTACATTACATTGATATGTGAGGTAAGACACCCGACTTTGGAGGAGAATGGTTTAGAAGATAGGCTACCCCCCAACAGCCTATTAAAGGGATAGCACACACACACACACACACACACAGCCCGAAGGCAACGCCATGACTCAAACAGTCTATGACCTTATAAAATGTCTCATCTAACAAAAACATTTCTACAGCGGCTCCTCGTCGTTTCCTTTCTCACAATAACAACCCACCCTTTCTGCAGATCCCCTTCAGTCCTCCATACTATCATAAGGTATTGGCTTCACCAGAAGACCATGAGCAGTGTCTGTTGCCAGTCACGGTAGACAATGTATTAGAATCCCATTAGGCTATTTCATTAAGATAGGGGGGACCTCCTAATTGCATTTGGGAGATAGCAAAGGCAACCGTGTGACCCGTGCCACTTATAAACAGCTCAGCAATACACACGCACACCCTAACACACACACACACACACACACACACACACACACACACACACACACACACACACACACACACACACACACACACACACACACACACACACACACACACACACACACACACACACACACACACACACACACACACAAACACACACTGAGACACACGCCAATGGATGTTGGGTGTTAATTGAATTGCATCAAATCGAAAGCCTTGGGATGATAGCAACTGTAGGACAAGTATGATTTTAACGGAGGAATCAGGTACAGTAGTATGATACTTCAACACAAAGAACTGATATGTTTGTTTACCAAACAATTCAGGTGTGAAGGCTGTGTAAAATAATAGGAAGAAAAAAAAGAGGTCATTATGTGTGTTTATTGTTTATTGGAATCTGTTTTAGCCTATTGGATCACTTGAATGACAAAGACACCGAGCAAAACAAAATTATTGGAAATTACAAACTGTTTTGATGATTAAGACCTGTCCGAGTTTCGCCGGGGCCTGAGCCAGTTCCAATCTCTGTGAGTGTCCCAATGGACCACAGAGAAGGAGGTAGTGGGTGTGAATCAGGTGCATCAGGAGTTGGAGGAGAAAGAGAGAGAGGGTGAGAGAGAGAGAGAGAGAAAGAAAGAGAGCGGGATAGAGAGAAGGGGGGGGGGTGTAGAGAAAGAAAGAAAGAAAGAAAGAGGGATAGAGAGGGGGGGTAGAGAGAGAGAGAGAGCCTGAGCCCTGGGTACCTAGCTCATTGATTTACAGCATGAAGAGAGGGAAAATCAGGGAGCGTGAGAGAGACAGGGAAAGAAAGTTGGAGGGATTAAGAGAGAAATTAATAAATATATAATATATATACATATATATGGACATATACACTGCTCAAAAAAATAAAGGGAACACTAAAATAACACATACTAGATCTGAATGAATGAAATATTCTTATTAAATACTTTTTTCTTTACATAGTTGAATGTGCCGTACCCTTATTCTACTCCTCCTATGTTCCTCTGGCGATGTAGAGGTGAATCCAGGCCCTGCAGTGCCTAGCTCCACTCCTATTCCCCAGGCGCTCTCTTTTGACGACTTCTGTAACCGTAATAGCCTTGGTTTCATGCATGTTAACATTAGAAGCCTCCTCCCTAGTTTGTTCTATTCACTGCTTTAGCACACTCTGCCAACCCGGATGTTCTAGCTGTGTCTGAATCCTGGCTTAGGAAGACCACCAAAAATTCAGACATTTTAATTCCAAACGACAACATTTTCAGACAAGATAGAACTGCCAAAGGGGGCGGTGTTGCAATCTACTGCAAAGATAGCCTGCAGAGTTCTGTCCTACTATCCAGGTCTGTACCCAAACAATTTGAACTTCTACTTTTAAAAATCCACCTCTCTAAAAACAAGTCTCTCACCGTTGCCGCCTGCTATAGACCACCCTCTGCCCCCAGCTGTGCTCTGGACACCATATGTGAACTGATTGCCCCCCATCTATCTTCAGAGTTCGTGCTGCTAGGCGACCTAAACTGGAACATGCTTAACACCCCAGCCATCCTACAATCTAAACTTGATGCCCTCAATCTCACACAAATTATCAATGAACCTACCAGGTACCTCCCCAAAGCCTTAAACACGGGCACCCTCATAGATATCATCCTAACCAACTTCCCCTCTAAATACACCTCTGCTGTCTTCAACCAAGATCTCAGCGATCACTGCCTCATTGCCTGCATCCGTAATGGGTCAGCGGTCAAACGACCTCCACTCATCACTGTAAAACGCTCCCTGAAACACTTCTGCGAGCAGGCCTTTCTAATCGACCTGGCCGGGGTATCCTGGAAGGATATTGATCTCATCCCGTCAGTAGAGGATGCCTGGATATTTTTAAAAAATGCCTTCCTAACCATCTTAAATAAACATGCCCCATTCAAGAAATTTAGAACCAGGAACAGATATAGCCCTTGGTTCTCCCCAGACCTGACTGCCCTTAACCAACACAAAAACATCCTATGGCGTTCTGCATTAGCATCGAACAGCCCCCGTGATATGCAGCTGTTCAGGGAAGCTAGAAACCATTATACACAGGCAGTTAGAAAAGCCAAGGCTAGCTTTTTCAAGCAGAAATTTGCTTCCTGCAACACTAACTCAAAAAAGTTCTGGGACACTGTAAAGTCCATGGAGAATAAGAACACCTCCTCCCAGCTGCCCACTGCACTGAAGATAGGAAACACTGTCACCACTGATAAATCCACCATAATTGAGAATTTCAATAAGCATTTTTCTACGGCTGGCCATGCTTTCCACCTGGCTACTCCTACCCCGGACAACAGCACTGCACCCCCAACAGCAACTCGCCCAAGCCTTCCCCATTTCTCCTTCTCCCAAATCCATTCAGCTGATGTTCTGAAAGAGCTGCAAAATCTGGACCCCTACAAATCAGCCGGGCTAGACAATCTGGACCCTTTCTTTCTAAAATTATCTGCCGAAATTGTTGCCACCCCTATTACTAGCCTGTTCAACCTCTCTTTCGTGTCGTCTGAGATTCCCAAAGATTGGAAAGCAGCTGCAGTCATCCCCCTCTTCAAAGGGGGGGACACTCTTGACCCAAACTGCTACAGACCTATATCTATCCTACCGTGCCTTTCTAAGGTCTTCGAAAGCCAAGTCAACAAACAGATTACCGACCATTTCGAATCTCACCATACCTTCTCTGCTATGCAATCTGGTTTCAGAGCTGGTCATGGGTGCACCTCAGCCACGCTCAAGGTCCTAAACGATATCTTAACCGCCATCGATAAGAAACATTACTGTGCAGCCGTATTCATTGATCTGGCCAAGGCTTTCGACTCTGTCAATCACCATATCCTCATCGGCAGACTCGACACTCTTGGTTTCTCAAATGATTGCCTCGCCTGGTTCACCAACTACTTCTCTGATAGAGTTCAGTGTGTCAAATCGGAGGGTCTGCTGTCCGGACCTCTGGCAGTCTCTATGGGGGTGCCACAGGGTTCAATTCTTGGACTGACTCTCTTCTCTGTATACATCAATGAGGTCGCTCTTGCTGCTGGTGAGTCCCTGATCCACCTCTACGCAGACGACACCATTCTGTATACTTCCGGCCCTTCTTTGGACACTGTGTTAACAACCCTCCAGGCAAGCTTCAATGCCATACAACTCTCCTTCCGTGGCCTCCAATTGCTCTTAAATACAAGTAAAACTAAATGCATGCTCTTCAACCGATCGCTACCTGCACCTACCCGCCTGTCCAACATCACTACTCTGGACGGCTCTGACTTAGAATACGTGGACAACTACAAATACTTAGGTGTCTGGTTAGACTGTAAACTCTCCTTCCAGACCCATATCAAACATCTCCAATCCAAAGTTAAATCTAGAATTGGCTTCCTATTTCGCAACAAAGCATCCTTCACTCATGCTGCCAAACATACCCTTGTAAAACTGACCATCCTACCAATCCTCGACTTTGGCGATGTCATTTACAAAATAGCCTCCAATACCCTACTCAACAAATTGGATGCAGTCTATCACAGTGCAATCCGTTTTATCACCAAAGCCCCATATACTACCCACCATTGCGACCTGTACGCTCTCGTTGGCTGGCCCTCGCTTCATACTCGTCGCCAAACCCACTGGCTCCATGTCATCTACAAGACCCTGCTAGGTAAAGTCCCCCCTTATCTCAGCTCGCTGGTCACCATAGCATCTCCCACCTGTAGCACACGCTCCAGCAGGTATATCTCTCTAGTCACCCCCAAAACCAATTCTTTCTTTGGCCGCCTCTCCTTCCAGTTCTCTGCTGCCAATGACTGGAACGAACTACAAAAATCTCTGAAACTGGAAACACTTATCTCCCTCACTAGCTTTAAGCACCAACTGTCAGAGCAGCTCACAGATTACTGCACCTGTACATAGACCACCTATAATTTAGCCCAA
This sequence comes from Oncorhynchus kisutch, assembly GCF_002021735.2. Classification (NCBI taxonomy): domain Eukaryota; kingdom Metazoa; phylum Chordata; class Actinopteri; order Salmoniformes; family Salmonidae; genus Oncorhynchus; species Oncorhynchus kisutch. Next base: position 11,949,187 of record NC_034203.2, read on the forward strand.
ACAACTACCTCTTTCCCAACTGTATTTAATTTTTATTTATTTATTTATTTTGCTCCTTTGCACCCCATTATTTTTATTTCTACTTTGCACATTCTTCCATTGCAAAACTACCATTCCAGTATTTTACTTGCTATATTGTATTTACTTTGCCATCATGGCCTTTTTTGCCTTTACCTCCCTTCTCACCTCATTTGCTCACATTGTATATAGACTTGTTTATACTGCATTATTGACTGTATGTTTGTTTTTACTCCATGTGTAACTCTGTGTCGTTTTATCTGTCGAACTGCTTTGCTTTATCTTGGCCAGGTCGCAATTGTAAATGAGAACTTGTTCTCAACTTGCCTACCTGGTTAAATAAAGGTAAAATAAATAAAAAAAACTAAATCACACAAAAATGATCAATGGAAATCACATTTATCAACCCATGGAGGTCTGGATTTGGAGTCACACTCAAAATTAAAGTGGAAAACCACACTACAGGCTGATCCAACTTTGATGTAAAGTCCTTAAAACAAGTCAAAATGAGGCTCTGTAGTGTGTGTGGCCTCCACGTGCCTGTATGACCTCCCTACAATGGCTGGGCATGCTCCTGATGAGGTGGCGGATGGTCTCCTGAGGGATCTCCTCCCAGACCTGGACTAAAGCATCCGCCAACTCCTGGACAGTCTGTGGTGGATGGAGCGAGACATGATGTCCCAGATGTGCTCAATTGGATTCAGGTCTGGGGAACGGGCGGGCCAGTCCATAGCATCAATACCTTCCTCTTGCAGGAACTGCTGACACACTCCAGCCACATGAGGTCGAGCATTGTCTTGCATTAGGAGGAACCCAGGGCCAGCATATGGTCTCACAAGGGGTCTGAGGATCTCAACTCAGTACCTAATGGCAGTCAGGCTATCTCTGGCGAGCACATGGAGGGCTGTGCAGCCCCCCCAAAGAAATGCCACCCCACACCATGACTGACCCACCGCCAAACCGGTGATGCTGGAGGATGTTGCAGGCAGCAGAACGTTCTCCACGGCGTCTCCAGACTCTCTCACGTCTGTCACGTGCTCAGTGTGAACCTGCTTTCATCTGTGAAGAGCACAGGGCGCCAGTGGCGAATTTGCCAATCTTGGTGTTCTCTGGCAAATGCCAAATGTCCTGCCCGGTGTTGGGCTGTAAGCACAACCCCTACCTGTGGACGTCGGGCCCTCATACCACCTTCATGGAGTCTGTTTCTGACCGTTTGAGCACACACATGCACATTTGTGGCCTGCTGGAGGTCATTTTGCAGGGCTCTGGCAGTGCTCCTCCTGCTCCTCCTTGCACAAAGGCGGAGGTAGCGGTCCTGCTGCTGGGTTGTTGCCCTCCTACGGCCTCCTCCACATCTCCTGATGTACTGGCCTGTCTCCTGGTAGCGCCTCCATGCTCTGGACACTACGCTGACAGACACAGCAAACCTTCTTGCCACAGCTCGCATTGATGTGCCATCCTGGATGAGCTGCACTACCTGGGCCACTTGTGTGGGTTGTAGACTCCGTCTCATGCTACCACTAGAGTGAAAGCACCGCCAGCATTCAAAAGTGACCAAAACATCAGCCAGGAAGCATAGGAACTGAGAAGTGGTCTGGTCACCACTTGCAGAACCACTCCTTTATTGGGGGTGTCTTGCTAAATGCCTATAATTTCCACCTGTTGTCTATTCCATTTGCACAACAGCATGTGAAATGTATTGTCAATCATTGTTGCTTCCTAAGTGGACAGTTTGATTTCCCAGAAGTGTGATTGACTTGAAGCTACATTGTGTTGTTTAAGTGTTCCCTTTATTTATTTTTATTACACATATGGAGTAACCAAAAACGTTTTAAACAAATCAAAATATATTTTATATTTGAGAATATTCAAACCCTTTGCCTTGATGACAGATTTGCACACTCTTGGCATTCTCTCAACCAGCTTCATGAGGTAGTCACCTGGAATGCATTTCAAATAACAGGTCTGCCTTGTTAAAAGATCATTTGTGGAATTTCTTAATCCGTTTGAGCCAATCAGTTGTGTTGTGACAAGGTAGGGTTGGTATACAGAAGATAGCCCTACTTTGTAAAATACCAAGTCCATATTATGGCAAGAACAGCTCAAATAAGCTAAATTAAATAACAGTCCATCATTACTTTAAGACATGAAGATCAGTCAATACAGAACATTTCAAGAACTTTGAAAGTTTCTTCAAGTACAGTCGCACAAACCATCAAGCGCTATGATGAAACTTGCTCTCATGAGGACTGCCACAGGAAAGGAAGACCCAGAGTTACCTCTGCTGCAGAGGATGAGTTCATTAGAATTAACTGCACCTCAGATTGCAGCCCAAATAAATGCTTCACAGATTCAAGTAACAGGCACATCTCAACACAACTGTTCAGAGGATTCTGCGTGAATCATGACTTCATGGTCGAATTGCTACAAAGAAACCACTACTAAAGGATACTCATAAGAAGAATAGACTTGCTTGGGTCAAGAAACATGAACAATGGACATTAAACTGGTGGAAATCTGTCCTTTGGTCTGATTAGTCCAAATTTGAGATTTTTGTTTCCAACCGCCGTGTCTTTGTGAGACGCAGAGTAGGTGAATGGATGATCTACGCTTGTGTGGTTCCCACCATGAAGCATGGAGGAGGAGGTGTTTTATTATTTTTTATTTCACCTTTATTTAACCAGGTAGGCTAGTTGAGAACAAGTTCTCATTTGCAACTGCGACCTGGCCAAGATAAAGCATAGCAGTGTGAACAGACAACACAGAGTTACACATGGAGTAAACAATTAACAAGTCAATAACACAGTAGAAAAAAAGGGGGAGTCTATATACAATGTGTGCAAAAGGCATGAGGAGGTAGGCAAATATTTACAATTTTGCAGATTAACACTGGCGTGATAAATGATCAGATGGTCATGTACAGGTAGAGATATTGGTGTGCAAAAGAGCAGAAAAGTAAATAAATTAAAACAGTATGGGGATGAGGTAGGTGAAAATGGGTGGGCTATTTACCAATAGACTATGTACAGCTGCAGCGATCGGTTAGCTGCTCAGATAGCTGATGTTTGAAGTTGGTGAGGGAGATAAAAGTCTCCAACTTCAGCGATTTTTGCAATTCGTTCCAGTCACAGGCAGCAGAGTACTGGAACGAAAGGCGGTCAAATGAGGTGTTGGCTTTAGGGATGTGTAATGGTGTGGGAGTGCTTTGCTGGTGACACTGTCAGTGATTTATTTAGAATTCAAGGCACACTTAACCAGCATGGCTACCAAAGCATTCGGCAGCGATACGCCATCCCATACGGTTTGAACTTAGTGGGACTATCTTTGGTTTTTCAACACGGCAATGACCCAACACACCTCCAGGCTGCGTAAGGGCTATTTGACAAAGAAAGAGAGTGATGGAGTGCTGCATCAGATGACATGGCCTCCACAATCACCCGACCTCAACACAATTGAGATGGTTTGGGATGAGTTGGACCGTAGAGTGAAGGAAAAGCAATCAACAAGTGCTCAGCATATGTTGGAACTCCTTCAAGACTTTTGGAAAAGCATTACTCATGAAGCTGGTTGAGAGAATGCCAAGAGTGTGCAAAGCTGTCATCAAGGCAAAGGGTGGCTACTTTGAAGAATAAATTTTTTGGTTACTACATATTTTATTTCATCGTTTTGATGTCTTCACTATTATTCTACAATGTAGAAAATAGTACAAATATAGAAAACCCGTGAATGAGTAGGTGTCCAAACTTTTGACTGGTACTGTATATGGAGAGAGAGAGAGAGCGAGAGGGAAGGAGAGCTAATGCAGCTATAAATAGCTCTACCGGGCATGCCTCCCCTGAGTCTGTCCCCCTGTTTGCCTCTCCTCCTCCCTCTCCGGATGACCTCTGGTCAGGGGGCATCAATTATTTAGCTGTCAAAGTTGGCATCCAGGTGCTCCGCTCATCTCATCTCATCCCTTCCCGTCCCCCTCCCTCTCTACCCTCTGCATTCTACATTCCTCTCGTCTCTCTGCATCCTCCTCTCTAATCATCTACTTACTTTCAATTCTCTTTTCTTCTCTACATCCTCCTCTGCTCTTTCTTTCTCTCTACCTCCTTCACTTCCCATCTCCTCTCTACCTCCTTCATTCCACATCTCCTCTCTACCTCCTTCCCTCCCCATCTCCTCTCCACTTCCTTCCCTCCCCATCTCCTCTCTACCTCCTCCCCATCTCCTCTCTACCTCCTCCCCATCTCCTCTCTACCTCCTCCCCATCTCCTCTCTACCTCCTCCCCATCTCCTCTCTACCTCCTTCCCATCTCCTCTCTACCTCCTTCCCTCCACATCTCCTCTCTACCTCCTCCCCATCTCCTCTCTACCTCCTTCCCTCCACATCTCCTCTCTACCTCCTTCCCTCCCCATCTCCTCTCCACTTCCTTCCCTCCCCATCTCCTCTCTACCTCCTCCCCATCTCCTCTCTACCTCCTTCCCTCCACATCCTTCCGTCCCCATCTCCTCTCCACCTCCTTCCCTCCCCATCTCCTCTCTACCCCCTTCCCTCCACATCTCCTCTCTACCTCCTTCCCTCCCCATCGCCTCTACCTCCTTCCATCCCCTCTACCTCCTTCCATCCCCATCTCTTCTCTACCTAATCTCCCTCTCTTTTTGCCTGTTCTCTCCTCTCCCTCCATCTCCGCCCCAACTGAACCTGCTGCCCCCCACAGCCGCTTGGTTTCCTCTTGGCGGCTACACACTGACAGCTCCCACATCTCCGGGGGTCACAGTGTCACCGAGACAGGGTTTCCTGAACGCCAGGAGCCCCTCGCTCAGGGATGCCCATTAGCCGGGACTTGGTACCTCTGCTGAGCAGAGGTACAAAGCCAACAGCGATTAGATTAGAACAGAGGCAGAGACAGAATGTGAGCACTGAGCTTTTGAGTCTCTCATGACAGCAGTGCCATGTACAGTGTACGCCTGTGTAGGTTTAGGTTTGTGTAATTTACTGTGACTTGGGTTGATACAATTGTGGAATGGCTGTCCCTTATGGGTATCCATGGTTGCCTTTGACAAAACAGATGTCAGCAATCATGCTGAGAGATGACCACTGGTATACTGAATGCAATAACCTATACTGTTGAGGTATAGACTACGTACGTATTGTTGTCACCTTGCACATCAATGACCACGTTTACGTGCGCACAGTATTCCGGAAAGTAGATCATATCTCGCTTAAGGTCTTATTCGGGATAAGCTGTTTACATGCAACTTTGATATCCCCCTCACGAGTATCCCTGTATCCACAAATAAAAGGTATATTCCTCCTTTACATTGTTATGGGTTCAATGGAATAGTAAGTGAAATACGGACACTGACTGTAGGCCTGTAACCTCTCACATGTAGCGTGATACAGCACTTTACTTTTTACACATTGTGTTATGTACTTTTTACACATTGTGTTATGTACTTTTTACACATTGTGTTATGTACTTTTTACGCATTGTGTTATGTACTTTTTACACATTGTGTTATGTACTTTTGACACATTGTGTTATGTACTTTTGACACATTGTGTTATGTACTTTTTACACATTGTGTTATGTACTTTTTACACATTGTTTTATGTACTTTTTACACATTGTGTTACACTGTAATGTCAAAGTGGAAGAGAAACTATATGAATTAAAAAATATATATGAAAAAGAACACACTAATATATCGTGATTACATAAGTATTTCAACCCCTGAGTCAATACATGCTAGAAACACATTTGGCAACGATTACAGCTGTGAGTGTTTTGGGGTAAATACCAAAGAGCTTTGCATCACTATTTGCCCAATGTTTATTTTTTTCAATTCTTCTAGCTCAGTCAAGTTGGTTGTTGATCATTGCTAGACAGCCATTTTCAAATCTTGCCATAGATTCTCAAGCCAATTTAAGTCAAATCTGTAACTAGGTCACTCAAGAACATTCAATGTCGTCTTGGTAAGCAACTCCAGTGTATATTTTACCTTGTGTTTTAGGTTATTGTCCTACTGAAAGGTGAATTTGTCTCCCAGTGTTGAAAAGCAGACTGAACCAGGTTTTCCTCTAGGATTTTGCTTGTGCTTAGCTCTATTCCATTCATTTTTGTCCTAAATAACTCTCTAGTCCTTGATGATGATAAGCATAGCCATAACATGATGCTGCCACCAACATGCTGGAAAATATTAAGAGTGGTACTCAGTGATGCATTATGTGGGAATTTCCCCAAACATAACACTTTGTATTTAGGTAAAAAAAAGTGAATTTCTTTGCCACGTTCTTTGCAGTATTACTTTGGTGCCTTTTTGCAAAGAAGATGCATGTTATAGAACATTTTATTCTGTACAGGCTTCTTTCCTTTCACTATCATTTGATCGGTCCTCAGTTCTCATATCACATCCATTACCTATTAAAATCACAATTGGCCTCTTGGTGAAATCCCTGAATGGTTTCCTTCCTCTCCGGCAACTGAGTTAGGAAGGACGCCAATATCTTTGTAGTGACTAGGTGTATTGATACACCCTCCAAAGCGCAACTGATAACTTCACCATGCTCAACGGAGTATTCAGTGTATGCTTTTTTTATTTGTACTAATCCACCAATATGTCAAATCAAATCAAATTGTATTAGTCACATGCGCCGAATACAACAGGTGTAGACATTACAGTGAAATGCTTACTTACGAGCCCCTAACCAACAGTATAGTTTAAAAAAAATACATATAAGAATAAGATATAAAAGTAACAAAGTAATTAAAGAGCAACAGTAAAAAAATAACAATATATTCGGGGGGGGGGGGGTTCCGGTACAGAGTCAATGTGTGGTGACACCGGTTAGTTGAGGTAGTATGTACATGTAGGTAGAGTTATTAAAGTGACTATGCATATATGACAACAGAGAGTGGCAGTGGTGTGGAGGGGGGAGGGCGGACAACGCAAATAGTCTGGGTAGCCATTTTGACTAGATGTTCAGGAGTCTTATGGCTTTCAGGGTAGAAGCTGTTTAGAAGCCGATTGGACCTAGACTTGTAGCTCTGGTACCGCTTTCCGTGCGGTAGCAGAGAGAACATTCTATGACTAGGGTGGCTGGAGTCTTTCACAATTTTTAGGGCCAATGCCAAATCTTTTCAGTCTCCTGAGGGGGAATAGGTTTTGTCGTGCCTGACTGTCTTGGTGTGTCTTGGTCTTCACGACTGTCTTGGTGTGCTTGGACCATGTTAGTTTGTTGGTGATGTGGACACCAAGGAACGTGAAGCTTTCAACCTGCTCCACTGCAGCTCCGTCGATGAGAATGGGGGCGTGCTCGGGTCTCTTTTTCCTGTCATCCACAATCATCTCCTTTGTCTTGATCACGATGAGGGAGAGGTTGTCCTGGCACCACACGGCCAGGTCTCTGGCCTACCACGGTTGTGTCAGCAAATGTAATGATGGTGTCGTGCCTTGCCGTGTAGTCATGAGTGAACAGGGAGTACAGGAGGGGGCTGAGCACGCACCCCTGAGGGACCCCTGTGTTGAGGATTAGCATACATTCTCGCATCACACAAAGGTGTTCATTTTGTCCAGGTGGGAAAGGGCAGTGTGGAGTACAATAGAGATTACATAATCTGTGTATCTGTTGAGGCGGTATGCAAATTGGAGTGGGTGTAGGGTTTCTGGTATGATGGTGTTGATGTGAGCCATGACCAGCCTTTCAAAGCACTTTAAGTCTATGGGTCGGGAGTCATTTAGGCAGGTTACCTATCTATGGTGGTCTGCTTAAAACATGTTGGTATTACTGACTCGGACAGGGAGAGGTTGAAAATGTCACTTGCTAGTTGGTCAGCGTCCTGGTAATCTATCTGGCCCTGCGGCCTTGTGAATGTTGACCTGTCTAAAGGTCTTACTCACATCGACAGCGGAGAGCATGATCACACAGTCTTCCGGTACAGCTGGTACTCTCGGGCATGTTTCAGTGTTGTTTGTCTCAAAGCGAGCATAGAAGTAGTTTAGCTCGTCTGGAAGGGTCGTGTCACTGGGCAGCTCTCGGCTGTGTTTCCATTTGTAGTCTTTAACGGTTTGCAAGTCCTGCCACGTCCGATCAGCATCAGAGCTGGTGTAGTACGACTCGATCTTAATCCTGTATTGACACTTTGCCTGTTTGATGGTTCGTAGGAGGGCATAGGGGGATTTCTTATAAACTTCCGGGTTAGAGTCCTGCTCCTTGAAATTGGCAGCTCTAGCCTTTAGCTCAGTGCGGATGCTGCCTGTAATCCATGACTTCTGGTTGGGGTATGTACGTACGGTCACTGTGGAGGCGACTTATTGATGAAGCCAATGACAGATGTGGTGTACTCCTCAAAGCCATTGGAGGAATCCTGGAACATATTCCAGTCTGTGCTAGCAAAACAGTCCTGTAGCTTAGCATCTGCTTCATCTGACCACTTTTTTATTGATCTATTCACTGGTGCTTCCAGTGAATTTTTGCTTGTAAGCAGGAATCAGGAGGATGGAATTATGGTCAGATTTGCCAAATGAAGGGCGAGGGAGAGCTTTGTATGCGTCTCTGTGTGTGGAGTATAGGTGGTCCAAAGTTCTTTTCCCTAAGGTTGCACATTTAACATGCTGATAGAAATTTGGTGAAACTGATAGAAGTTTCCCTGCATTAAAGTCCCTGGCTACTAGGAGCGCCGCCTCTGGGTGAGCATTTTCTTGTTTGCTTATGGCAGAATACAGCTCTTTCAATGCCTTCTTAGTGCCAACCTCTGTCTGATGTGGTAAGTAAACAGCTACGAAGAATACAGATGACAACTCTCTCGGTAGATAGTGTGGTCTGCAGCTTATCATGATATACTCAACCTCAGGCGAGCAATAGCTCGAGACTTCCTTAGATATAGTGCACCAGCTGTTATTTACAAAAATATATAGTCCACCGCCCCTTGACTTACCAGACGCTGCTCTTCTATCCTGCCGGTACCTTGTATAACCAGCCAGCTATACGTTGATATTGTCGTCATTCAGCCACGACTCCATGAAGCATGAGATGTTACAGTTTTTAATGTCCAATGGTAGCTTAATCTTCCCCATAACTCGTCGACTTTATTGTCCAAAGATTACATGTTTGCTAGCAGAATTGAGGGAAGTGGGGGTTTATTTGATCGCCTTCGAATTCTCAGAAGGAAGCCCGCTCTCCAGCCTCTCTTTCTCCGCCTCCTCTTCACCCAGATCACGGGGGTCGGGGCCGTTCCCGAGGGAGCCGTATATCCTCCGGCTTGGGCTCATCAGAGTCGTGAAAGAAGAAAAAGGATTATGCTAGTCCGTGGTGCATAATCGCAGTCCTGATGTCTAGAAGTTATTTTCTGTCATAAGTGACGGTAGCGGCAACATTATGTACAAAAGAAGTAAAAAAACAAGTTACAAACAACGCAGATAAACTGACAAAAAAACTCAATCGGTTGGGGGCACGTAAAACGTCCGCCTCCTTCTCCGGCCCTTCTTTGTGAGGCATTGGGAAACATCCCTGGTCTTTGTGGTTGTATCAGTGCATGAAATTCACTTCTCGACTGAGGGAACTTACAGATCATTTGATGTGTGTTGTGCATAGATGGGGTAGTCATTCAAAAAGCATGTTAAACTCTATTATTGCACACAGAGTAAGTCCACACAAGGTATTATGTGACTTGTTAAGCAAATGTTTTACTCATACATTTATTTAGGCTTGCCATAACTAAGGGGTTGAATACTTATTGACTGAACACATATCAACTTTTAAAAATATATATCCACTTTGACGTTATGGGGTATTGTGTCTAGATCAGTGACACAAAATCTCAATTTAATCCATTTTAAATTCAGACTAACACAACAAAATGTGTAAAAAGTCAAGGGGTGTGACTACGTATTTTCTGTAGAAACTGTATATAATGAACTATTGCAGAATTATGCATTTCTTGCACTAAAATTATAATTTTGTCTCAGGAACAGCAGTGGAGAAATATGATTTCTTTCTTTCACCATCTCTTGAGAAAATGTGAATGTACATGGGTTATGGGTTATCTTGGACACTGTTATGCAAGCGGACAGTATTTCAACCACATAAAATATGCTCCCGAGACCAACTGAAAGTCTTATCAGAAAGGTGTTTAATTGTTTTCTCAGCTTTTAATTTCCTTTCAACCGGTCAAACTGTTGACATTTGGCACCTTACTAACCTTTCCACTGTTTTGAAGTTATTGCGTTTTCTCCCTGATCCCTAAATGAAACAGACAACTTTACCAGTGTTAACTAGATTACTAATGCATTCATTCTATCGATTTAAGAAATTTTTCTGGTAAGCACTACTTTATTTAGTCTTCTGGGGCAACAAGTTATGACAGAATAGAAGCTGCTATAGTTGAAAAACAAATAGCCTACAAAATGTCGGAATTTATAATATGAACTACCAAATTATAAGCAGAGTGTCACGTCCTGACCTTAGTTCCTTTTTTATGTCTCTATTTTAGTTTGGTCAGGGCGTGAGTTGGGGTGGGCATTCTATGTTATAGTTCTATGTGTTTGGCCTGGTATGGTTCCCAATCAGAGGCAGCTGTCAATTGTTGTCTCTGATTGAGAACCATACTTAGGCAGCCTGTTTTCCCACTATGATTTGTGGGTAGTTGTTTTCTGTCTGTGTTTCACCATACAGAACTGTTTCGATTTTCATTGTTTCACTTTAGTGATTTTGTAGTCAGTGTTCAGTTATATTTCATTAAAATGGACACTTACCACGCTGTGTTTTGGTCCGATCTTTCCTACTCCTCATCAGATGAAGAAGAGTCTTGTCTAAATTATGGGTGAAAGTAGTCAGTAAGCTCTACGGTCCAGCACGGCGTATCAGCAAAATGTATTATTATGGAAATATTATGGTGGGTCGAACTGCACAGGTAAACTACTTTTTTAAAGTGATTTGTTTGACAATCAGATGAAAACATCACACAACACCCATGACATGCGAAACTGAGCCTGTGCATACCGCAAAAACAACAGTAAACGGGACCAAATGTTTACATGCCACAGTATCCTATCTAAGATCAGTATATCCCAAGCATCTTTTCCAGGTTCCTCATAACTAGAATACAAGCTTTTTCGGGTTATTGTAAATGGGATATGATGTCAACTCAAAAACAGAATACTTGAATAATCCTGAATAATAATGGGAATATGCAAATGCATCGCTCACACCCCGAATCCTTTATTCATTCAATCATCTTGTTGTCCCCAACGAGGAAATTAGGGAAGGGACTGTGGATCCGTTAGTCACACAAGATTTCTCAGAAAGCACTGACCCAATTTTGACGAAAGTTGGGTGAATGATGCGTCTTGCAATTTAAGATCCGGCATTTACTAAATGACACTGATTGGCCCAAGGTGAGTCATTGTAATTAAAAACTTATTCCGGATCAGTGGGACGCTACAACACCCGGTGAAATTGCAGAGCACCAAATTCAAATAAAATTACTATAAATATTAAACTTTCATAAAATCACAAGTGCAATACATCAAAATAAATCTAAACTTGTTTTTAATCCAGCCGCCGTGTCATATTTCAAAAAGGCTTTACGGCGCAAGCAAACCATGTGATTATCTGAGGACAGCGCCCCGCATACCAACACATGAAAAACATATTTCAACCAGGCAGGTGCGACACAAAAGTCAGAAATAACTATATATTTTATGCCTTACCTTTGAAGATTTTCTTCTGTTGGCACTCGAAAATGTCCCAGAAACATCACAAATGGTCCTTTTGTTCGATAAATTCCTTCTTTATATCCCCAAAATGTCAATTTATTTGACGCGTTTGATTCAGAAATACACCGTTTCCAACTCGCCCAACATGACTACAAAGTATCTAATAAGTTACCTGTAAACTTAGTCCAAACATTTCAAACAACTTTCCTAATCCAACCTTAGATATCCTAAAACATAAATAATCAATCAAATTTAAGACGGAATATACTGTGTTCAATAGCGGATAAAAACAACGTGGAGTGAGCTCCAGTTCACGCGCGCCAAACTGAAGAGTCCACTAGGCTTGACACTCACAATGAACAGCCCTACTTCTTCATTTCTCAAAAGAAAAACATCAACCAATTTCTATAGACTGTTGACATCTAGTGGAAGCCATAGGAACTGCAACCAGCTTCCTCATAAATATAGTTTCCCATAGAAACCTAATTGAAAACACAGTGACCTCAACATTTATTTTCCCTGGATGGTTTGTCCTCTGGGTTTCGCCTGCCAAATAAGTTATGTTATACTCACAGACATAATTGTAACAGTTTTAGAAACTTTAGAGTGTTTTCTATCTACATCTACCAATTATATGCATATCCTAGCTTTTGGGCCGGAGAAACAGGCAGTTTACTTTGGGAACGCTTTTCATCCAGACGTAAAAATACTGCCCCCTATCCCAATGAAGTTAATATGGGATCGGTGTCCCTATACCGGGACGGTTGTTGCTGACATGTGCTAATGTGACTAGAATGACGTTGCAAGTAACATCCAACTTTCCAGGACATAGACATGTCTTCTATGTGCAGAAAGTGTAAATTCTTGTTAATCTAACTGCACTGTCCAATTTACAGTAGCACAACAACACTTTTTTTATCATGACACTTGGTTTGATACATCCACATCTGAAGGTAAATAATGTACTTACATTCAGTGATCTTGCTCTGACTTGTCGTCCTGAGGGTAGCAGAGATAAAAATCTATCATAGTTTTGTTTGATAAAATCCATTTTAATATTCAAATGTAGGAACTGGGTTCTAAAGTTTGAACCCCTGCTGTTTCTGGATTGTGCATTTGTAAAAAGTGCATCTGTAAAAGTTTGAGGGTTTTAGGTGACAAGCCAAATATCTTCAGAGGTTGAAGAGGTTATTTTGCGCCTTCTTCACCACCCTGTCTGTGTGGGTGGACCATTTCAGTTGGTTTGTGATGTGTTGCATGAAATTCAACTTCTGGAGAAGTGTGAATGCGATCTGTAAAATGGTTCCAGTAGGTTTAATAATCATTATATCTCTGAGCAGTAGAACAGTGAATGGACATTCCCCATTTCTCTTTATATTGGATCTTTATCCAGCTCCTGTGAAAAGTTTGTATATGCATAAAACCCTCCATAGTCTATGTTGCCATGTCTGTATTATACTCCCACGGGGAGCAATTATGGTGCCTGTAACTGTATTTAGACATAGTCTATATACAACAAGTTGTTGTTTAGTTTTTAGTAGAATTTGATTCGAAATATACGCTGTCTTTTTAGATAATTTAATCTTATTGACTACAATTTACGGTAAGCCTAGCCCATATATCGGCGTAAATGGTATAGCCTATGTTTAACAATGTTTTCTATATTGAAGCAATGCATTTAGAACAATGTGGACTGCAAACATGTTCAACATATTTTGCAAATATTGTGCAGGCTATTTAGCAAGCTAGATGATAATGGACTAACAATCAAATTGGAGTTGATGACAACGCAATACATGAAAGACCGACCGTAAATACCCAACTTGAAGCAACTACATATTTAGCAATTGGAGCACGTTCTGATTGGCCAGTGAGGGGCCTTGAAACACCCACAACTTGTTTATTCATAAAACCAAGCCCTTTCGCGCCACCGCCTGAAACGGCGCCCATAATTATGGTTTTGAAAATAGCAACAATATTAATGACACACCCGGAACCTAAAGTGCTTCTGCCAGCGGATAGGTTTACCATTGCGTTGGGCCCTAGGACAGTGAACAATAGGACAGTAGGACAGTAATCAACAGAAACTACGGCTCTCAGGACTTTGCACAAAAAGGGAACAGTAATTCACATCAATTCCCTCTCTCCTCGTTTCCTCTGTTGCTATTAGACCACTATCCTCCCAGGATAGAAAACGCACTGCAAACCTTTGCCAGCCCTTTCAGCCTCATACATCTCTTTTTCCATCTCCTGCAGTCTCTCACTAATGAGAGCACTCTTCTTATCTCACTTTCTCTCTTTTTTTCTCTCTTCTCTCAATTTTTACTCTCCCTCTGACTTTATAACCCACTTTTCTCCCTTCAGCTCGTTCTCCCCCATACGTCTCTTTCCCTATCTCATGAACTCCACGTTTCTTTATTCTTCTCCATTTCTCTCTCTCTCTCTTTATCGTTCCTATCGCGAGGGGCTTTATGGGGTGATCCAGACAGATGGTTCCTCATCAGCAGTCGCCCCGGCAGAGGTCGAGGGGATAAGATTTAGCACTTTTAGTTCTAATTAGACTGCAGTGAAGGGGCCACATAGGGGCTCAGGAACTGGACAGGGATAGAACACGGAGCCATTGAGCCAGGCTCCACTTGAGAGATATGAATCGATGAAGCGACGGCACAGATGTGCAAAGTCATAACGAGCCTGAGCATTGATGTGGCGTTTCTTAATTTGCATGTGTTGACACAGAAAAATCACATTAGCTAGGCTAACGTGTGAGTTAGTGTACAACAGGGGTATTCAACTACAGACGAAGTCGTAAGTTTACATACACTTAGGTTGGAGTCATTAAAACTAGTTTTTCAATGACGCAAGTCATTTTTCCAACAATTGTTTACAGACAGATTATTTCACTTATAATTTACTGTATCACAAATTCCAGTGGGTCAGAGGTTTACATACACTAAGTTGACTGTGCCTTTAAACAGCTTGGAAAATGACAGAAAATGATGTCATGGCTTTAGAAGCTTCTGATAGGCTAATTGACATCATTTGAGTCAATTGGAGGTGTACCTGTGGATGTATTTTAAGGCCTACCTTCAAACCCAGTGCCTCTTTGCTTGACATCATGGGAAAACCAAAAGACATCAGCAATTTCCAAATACCACGTTCATCAACGTACCACGTTCATCTGTACAAACAATAGTACGCAAGTATAAACACCATGGGACCACGCAGCCGTCCTACCGCTCAGGAAGAAGATGCGTTCTGTCTCCTAGAGATGAACGTGCTTTGGTGCGAAAAGTGCAAATCAATCCCAGAACATCAGCAAAGGACCTTGTGAACATGCTGGAGGAAACAGGTACAAAAGTATCTATATCCACAGTAAAACGAGTCCAATATTGACATAACCTGAAAGGCCGCTCAGCAAGGAAGAAGCCACAGCTCAAAACCGCCATAAAAATGCCAGACTACGTTTTGCAACTGCACATGGGGACAAAGATCGTACTTTTTGGAGAAATGTTCTCTGGTCTGATGAAACAAAAATAGAACTGTTTGGCCATAATGACCATCGTTATGTTTGGAGGAAAAAGGGGGAGGCTTGCAAGCCGAAGAACATCATCCCAACCATGAATCACGGGGGCGGCAGCATCATGTTGTGGGGGTGCTTTACTGCAGGAGGGACTGGTGCACTTCACAAAACAGATGGCATATGAGGGAGGACAATTAAGTGGATATATGGAAGCAACATCTCAAGACATTGTTCAGGAAGTTAAAGCTTGGTCACAAATGGGTCTTCCAAATGGACAATGACCACAAGCATACTTCCAAAGTTGTGGAAAAATGGCTTAAGAACAACAAAGTCAAGGTATTGGAGTGGCCTTCTCAAAGCCCTGACCTCAATCCCAAAGAAATGTTGTGGGAAGAACTGAAAAGGCGTGTGAGCAAGGAGGCCTACAAACCTGACTCAGTTACACCAGCTCTGTCAGGAGGAATGGGCCAAAATTCACCCAACTTATTGTGGGAAGCTTGTGGAAGGCTACCCAAAACGTTTGACCCAAGTTAAACAATTTAAAGGAAATGCTACCAAATACTAATTGAGTGTATGTAAACTTCTGACCCACTGGGAATGTGATGAAAGAAATAAAAGCTGAAATAAATCTTTCTCTCTACTATTATTCTGACATTTGACATTCTTAAAATAAAGTGGTGATCCTAACAGGGAATTTGTACTAGGATTAAATGTCAGGAATTGTGAAAAACTGAGTTTAAATGTATTTGGCTAAGGTGGATGTACATTTCCTACTTCAATTGTATATTCTTATGGGGGTCCAAGTTAATACCAGGGGCCAGCGGGGGGCCAGACATTTTCGACATTGCGATTATTCTTCAGAAGATCTTTATCAAAATCAAGGCATACCCTATAAAGCACTTAAATGTTGCTAAAAGTACATTAGGCTTAGGTTATTTTAAAGTTTCTATGAACACAAAGCATTTTCTTATTACTGCCCTAACACACAGATAAGTTATAACATGGACCAGCAAGCTATTTGTTTCTCTATTTTAGGACACACGTGTACAAATCATTTAAGGAAACGTTTGAATCTGGCCTTATTGCCATTATCTCAATTACAGCTATAAAATATATGACAATCACATTACCCAAAATAAAACAAATGTCAGTATGCTTTGAATTAATTTCCCCAAGTTATTAGATGTTTTTTCTCACACTGCCTTTCACATGTCTTGCGAGCGTCATAAAGAGAAACAGAAGGAACGTACGTGTTCCTGAGGAATCTTAGCGTTCAGGGATGGGGTCATCAGAGCTCATAGGCCAAACTGTTCAAATGCTAGAGCCAAAAGTATAGGAAGAAAAAAAATCAACATGTCACATTAGCGCAAAAAAAAAAAAACTAAAACTGCTAGCAGCGCAGTATATGGGACCTTAAAACTGGGCACAGTATATGGGGCCTTAAGAGGACTGGTGAGGGGTGCTATTTTGGGGCGCTAAATGCCTACTGTCTCACACATCCCGTGGCTCCATCTCCAGCCGACCCTGCATTTTAAGAGCATTGGCGCTCTACAAGTACCACTGCATTATTGATGGACAAGCAGAGGTAGGCTTTATAAAGACAGAGGGAGAGGGAAAGAGAGAGGGAGTAACAGGTAGAGACAGAGCCAGACGAAACACAGCCACAGCAAGAGAGGAGAGGGGGGGTTGGAGAAGGGATGAGGAGAGAGAAGGGTAGAAGTAAAGGGAGTACGAGAGAGAGAACGCATGAAATGGGTAAAAAATATGAGTGAGGGGAAAATACTGTAGCTTGCACAGCTTTGCAGTGGGATTCCTCTCATGGGATTGTGTGCCAAGTGACAGACACAATGTTAGGTGAATGCACATCTGTGCACACTCCCACACACAGGAATATATTTTCAGTGTTCATGCATTGTTAGCTAAGAAACACAGTACTCTTGCTTTGTCAGTCCTGCCCAGCCCTCGAGCAAACTATCAACCTTGACACATGCACATACCGTAATGATCTTGTAATTGGAAAAGTTTGAAAAACATGTCTCGCTCACTCAACGCACAACCTTATAGAAAGAAAAAAAACACACGATTTCCCATGTGGAAAATCACATGATTTCACATGTGACATTTCCACATGTTTTGCATGTGAAATCCATGTGATGGAACACTTCTCATGTGATGAGGTGGATTTTCACCCCCCTCACATGAGATTTTACAGGTGATGTCCTGCAAACAAAAAATTGTCTTTATGATACACTCACAGCCCTTCAACTTGTATATTTGACCACATTGAGTGTTTATTTATACAGAAATTATTTTTCAACATGTCCTTCCCTGGGATTTGAACTCACATCCTCTTGGTTCACTGCATTCCAATCTTCCTGCTACTCCACCATATCTGTGTCGGTAATTGATTTTGCCTGTATTCCTTAACTTTGGACTTCAAAGGAAATCTCAGCTTTGTTAAAAAAAACACACTCAAGAAAAATAATTATATTTATCACAGTAATTCAGGAGTAACATTAAAACAGAATATTATGCCTCACCAACATTAGACAACTATACAGAAAACCCTCAAATTGCTGAAATAAGTCAATTAAATCAATCTTTGAATAGTCAGAATAACTGATAGCACTAAAATAGCAGTGTAGATGGCACTCTTTTTCTAAGTGGTAATGAATATGTGTGGTAACACTACAGACTTTGTGGCCCAGCAGAAAGGTCAAGGTAACATTATTCGGAAGTTGAGAGTTCAAATCCCAGGTTCTGTTAACTGAAAAGAAATTGCACATATGTAAACGTGGTTGTGATCCCATTTCATTCTTTAGCTGAACAGCAAAAACACATGTTTTCACACGTGAAGTGTTCCAAAAAACACATGCACTATATATACAAAGGTATGTGGACACCCCTTCAAATGAGTGGATTCAGCTGTTTCAGCCAAACCTGTCGCTGACAGGTGTATACAATCAAGCACACGTCCATGCAATCTCCATAGACAAACACTGGCAGTAGAATGGCCTTACTGAAGAGCTCAGTGACTTTCAACATGGCACCGTCATAGGATGCCACCTTTCCAACATGGCACCGTCATAGGATGCCACCTTTCCAACAAGTCAGTCAGTCAAATTTCTGCCCTGCTAGAGCTGCCCCGCTCAACTGTAAGTCCTGTTATTGTGAAGTGGAAACGTCTAGAAGCAACAAAAGCTCAGCCCGCGAAGTGGTAGGCCACACAAGCTCACAGAACGGGGCCGCTGAAGCACGTAAAAAATCCTCTGTCCTCGGTCACAACACTCACTACTGAGTTCCATACTGCCTCTGGAAGCAACGTCAGCGCAAGTACTGTTCGTTGGGAGCTTCCTGAAGCCTCACACAAGCCTAAGATTACCATGCACAATGTCCAACCGCCATACCCTTTCACAACCACTGTGGAGTGAGTGTCAGTACTATGTATCTATGCTATGTGTAGTCAACTAGTATAATTAGTGTTTGAGAAGTAAATATGGTGAATATTATTAAGGCTCTGGTCTTCTAAGATACAAACGAGTATACAACAAAAAAGATAACTACACAATTAATTAAGTATAGTGTAGATAATCATTGTATCATCTAAACTGCTGCAAAATATATTTTCCATCACCAAAAGTGTTGTATTTTCAGCTGTTTGAAACTGGTATACAAAACAGAAAATAAAACACTCAAAAACTAAACTTAAGGACGGGAGCTTAGAAATAGTGCTCATAGAACATATCTACCACTTCTTAGACTTGTTTTCAATGAGAATGGCAGATCTATAACACACATTTCTATGGGAATTTGGTCAGGTCGCACAAAAAGTTACAT
Organism: Oncorhynchus kisutch; assembly: GCF_002021735.2. NCBI lineage: Eukaryota > Metazoa > Chordata > Actinopteri > Salmoniformes > Salmonidae > Oncorhynchus > Oncorhynchus kisutch. The sequence goes on from NC_034203.2 coordinate 11,968,265, forward strand.
ATTGCAGCTTTAAGATGGTTACTAGTTGTAGATTTACCGTATTTTCACCACAACTAGACAAAAACCTCCAGGGGACCAGTATTCTAAATGACATTTGACATCTCGGCTTTCAAATATTGTCACGTGTAGTTTTGTGTTCTCACATGTTGACATTTGGTATCCCCGTTTTGTCACATTTATTTCACATGAGATCGTGTTCTAACGTTGCTTCACATGTTATCACATTTACTTCACATCAAATCACATGTGATCACATGTGATTACAATGCCACATTTCTGTGGTTTTTCCGTAAGGGCACACAACAACAGCCTGCTACCAAGAGGTATGTGTCAAAGACAAACTTTTCAATCTATTTTGATATCACACACTTGCAAGTGAAAAACAGTACATTTGAAAAGGGCATTGTGTGGGAACAGTTTTTGGAAATTTATAAAATCCAGCCATATCTCATATTATAATAAATGGTGAAACTGTTTGGTGTGGAGTTTGTCTATAATTGCGAGTTTGTCTGCTTCTCCAATATCTGTGACACAATTATTGTATAGAGAGGGTCTCCAAATACCAGGCACCTGAAATAGTTTGCTCTGAAAACCATCTTCAAACTATATCCATGTTTATCAAGTACCAGAAAACGGTTTGGTCCATGTTAAAGTCATCTCACAGGTGACGTCTTTTGGAAATCCAGCCAGATAAACCCACAACTCAACGGTGTGGCTTAGAACAGGGCCCCAGATTGTGATATTAATTGAAGGTGGCTTCTGTTTCTGTCAGAGACATAAATAAACAAAGGAAGACAGACGATCCCCCATATTGGCACTGACATTAATATTCGTTTCCCAACTCAATAAACTCTGTAGCTATATCTCTCTGACTGTAGTTGGTGTGGGTGTGTTGGGAACTAGACACGTGGCCACATATTGTTTTTTTATATATATATATATTTCTTTTTATTATGGATCCCCATTACAGCTACTATTCATGGGGTCCAATCACAGATTGCACAGTTACATACAATACAACAGTTCAGGACACAACACATTATTACACACTATTCTACCATAGCATAATCTACAATACGAAAATCAATAATACGGCAAAATAACAATATCAAATGTATGTGTGTGTCAGCATGTGTGTGTCTGTCTCTTGTCTCTTCATAGTCCACGCTGTTCCATAAGGTGTAGTTCTATCTGTTTTTTAAGATCGGATTTTACTGCTTGACTGAGTTCCCTGATGTGGAATAGAGTTCCATGTAGTCATGGCTCTATGTGGTACTGTGCGTTTGCCGTATGTTCTGGACTTGGGGACTGTGAAGAGACCTCTGGTGGCATGTCTTGTGGGGTATGTATGGGCGTCTGAGCTGTGCACTAGTCGCTTAAACAGACAGCTCTGTGATTTCAACATGTCAATCAATACCTCTCACAAAGACGAGCAGGTCGAATTGTAGTTGTAACGTCTCTCTTTGTGGCACTTTACCATAAGACTGGACAGTAGTCCAGGTGTGACAAAACTAGGGCCTGTAGGACTTGTTTTGTTGATTAGCGATGTCAAGAAAGCATTCCTTTCCCCATCTTAGATACCGTTGCATCAATATGTTTTGACCATGACAGTTTACAATCCAGGGTTACATCAAGCAGTTTAGTCCTACGCTTGCTCAATTTCCACATTACTCATTGCAAGATTTAGTTGAGTTTTAGGGTTTAGTGAATGATTTGTCCCAAATACAACGCTTTTAGTTTTTTTTTAAATACTTAGGACTAGCCTATTTCTTGCACTGGAAATCCAAAGAGCAAATAGATAATAGGTACAAAATACTGATGTCTATGATTGACAGACTGACTTGAAAGTACCATAGTATCTTGGACCTTTATCACTGTTTCCTCGATCTGCGGTTGTAGCACAGTAGAGCTAATTTCCTCTCATTATGAATGTTACTATTATTCTGTAATTGGTATTGTAGTGTTTTCCACAAGCACATAGTGTAGCCAGTCAAATAGAAAAATAGCCAGCAACGTGCCCCAGGGCCGAAATACACAACAAAATTATTGAGTACTTTATTGAATTTACCTCCCAGATAAGAAACATTTGTTGCAGAAAGACATGATTTTACAATTAAAATCACTGAAAATGTATGAATTCAGTTTATTGTCAGTTGCTTCGGATATCGTCTCGGTCCCGCCCTATATGATCAGGTCTATTTTCTAAGTAAGAGAACATTAAAGACTTTCTCTTGAGATGAATGTCTTATTTACAGTTTTACTACAAGATATGAATTGTCACAATGATGTTTGTTCTTCAAATGTAGATAGTCCACATTATCATGAAAAAATGTATTAAAAGGTTGAATTGAAAAAACAAAAGGTCGGAAATCTTTCTGATTTGACATTAAATTAATTAGAAATTAACATCAAGTAGGGCTCTATAAATTCTGAGAAAAACAAATTGCCTGATTTTGTTTTGTTCTTTCCTAAATTCCATTTTCTTTGTCTTGTTTTTCCAGTTGTAATTTTTTTTCCCTTTTTTAATAGAAAAGCATCAGGCCTCCTGAGTGGTGCAGTGGTCTATGGCAGTGCATCACCATGATAGCTGTGCCACTAGAGATCCTGGTTCTAGTCCAGGCTCTGTCACAGCCAGCCAAGACCGGGAGCACCATGGGGCAGCGCACAATTGGCCCGGTCCGGGTTAGGGGAGGTTTTGTCCGAAAGGGATGTTCTTGTCCCATCGCGCACTAGTGACTCCTGTGGTGGGCCGGGCGCAGTGTATGGTGTTTCCTCCGAAACATTGGTGTGGCTGGCTTCCAAGTTAAATGTGCGTTGTGCCAAGAAGCAGTGCGGCTTGGCTGGGTTGTGTTTTGGAGGACGCACGGCTCTCGACCTTCGCCTCTCCTGAGTTGTAGAAAAAGGGGTATAAAAAAAATCCAAGTCCACAACAATGCTTAACAGGAGACCACTTTTGAGGTCTAGGAAAAATTGGAGAAATGTACAATTGATGTTTGGGTTTAGTTACCCTGTAATTCAAGTGAGCACCTAGCAAGATTCTGTTGTTTAGCTGTGTTTTTTTGTAGCGCACATGTGATGCGAGAGTTTGCAAAACAAATACCCACTGGATTGATGAAAATAATCATGATATCATTCTGTCAGGTACAGTAAGCATACAGTGGGCTACTTTGTTAATTGAGAAGGTTTTAGAGAAAAGCCTTTCCATCTACCAGAAGACTTTTCATTATCGTCATCGCTATCGGCGATGTGGTAGTGGAAGACGCTAAGTGGTAGACGCGCAAACACACAGACAGAGGTATTCTTGTTGCTTCTTCAAAAACTTGAAGGAAATACAAATCTCTGATGCATTCTGTTCATGTCTTATGATAAACCTGGGCAAATTAATACATTTTCAATACATTTAGTTGATTTCCTACAAAGCCAATACATTTTAGAAAATTGTGGAATTACATTTTAATGCCTGGATTCCGTGAGGGCCCTAATTATCATATTTGGACCAGAATGCTTCTCTCCACTACCTATTGATGCTGCCACCACCATGCTTCACCGTAGGGATGGTTCCAGGTTTCCTCCAGACATGACACTTGGCATTCAGGCCAAAGGGTTAAATTTTGGTTTCAGCAGACCAGAGAATCTTTTTCGGTGCCTTTTGGCAAACTCTATGCAAGATGACGCCGACAGAGATGGTCGCCTCGCTTCAGGTCCTTAGGAAACTATGCAGTAATTTGTTTTTTTCCTGTATTATTTCTTACATTGTTAGCCCAGAAAATCTCAAGTTTTATTACATGCAGCCAGGAAGAAGTATTGGATATAAAAGCGATGTCAACTCACCAACATTACGACCAGGAATACGTCTTTCCTGAAGCGGATCCTTGGTTTGGACCTCCACCCTGGACATGGGATCTAATCCCAGAGGCCGACCCAAAACAATGCGGTCGCCGCAGGTCAGACTTAGAAGGCGAGCACACCATCAACCACTACCGAGTAAATTACTCGCCAATATCCCATTTCTAGACAACAAGGTGGATGAAATTAGGGCACGAGTTGCCTTCCAGAGAGACATCAGAGATTGTAACATTCTATGTTTCACGAAACATGGCTCACTCGGGATATGTTGTCAGAGTCGGTACAGCCACCCAGTTTCTTCATGCATCGCACCAACAGAGACAAACATCTCTCTGGTAAGAAGAAGGGCAGGGGTGTATGCCTTATGATTACCGACTCATGGTGTAATCATAACAACATACAGGAACTCAAGTCCTTTTGTTCACCTGACCTAGAATTCCTTACAATCAAATACAATCGATTATAGTCACAGCTGTGTATATCCCCCCCAAGCAGATACCTCGTCGGCCCTGAGAACAAGGCTCCCTAAATTCTATCAGCATATCGAATGCGCGACACGAGCTGGTAGCATTCTGGACCATTGCTACTCTAACTTCTGCGATGCATACAAAACCCTCCCCCGCCCTCCCTTCAGGAAATCTGACCATGACTCCATTTTGTTGCTCCCATCCTATAGGCAGAAACAAAAAACAGGAAAAGCATATGCTCAGGTCTATCCAACGCTGATCTGACCAATCACATTCCACGCTTCAAGATTGCTTCGATCATGTGGACCGGGATATGTTCTGGGTAGCCTCAGACAATAAAATTTAAGTATACGCTGACTCTAATGAGTAAGTTTATTAGCAAGTGCATCGGAGATGTTGTACCCCCTATGACTATTAAAACCTTCTCTAACCAGAAACCGTGGATTCATGGCAGCATTCGTGCAAAACTGAAAGTGTGAACCACCGCTTTTAATCATGGCAAGACGACTGGAAACATGACCGAATACAAATGTTGTAGTTACTCCCTCCTCAAGGCAATCAAACAAGCAAAGCGTCAGTATAGAGACAAAGTGGAGTCGCAAGTCAACGGCTCAAACACGAGGCGTACAGTTGAAGTCGGAAGCTAACATACACCTTAGCCAAATACATTTAAACTCAGTTTTTCACAATTCCTGACATTTAATCCTAGCAAAAAATCCCTGTCTTAGGTCAGTTAGAATGTGAAATGTCAGAATAATAGTAGAGAGAATGATTTATTTCAGCTTTTATTTATTTTATTTCTATGTCGATATAGGACTTGTTTTACTGTGGATATAGATACTTTTGTGCCTGTTTCCTCCAGCATCTTCCAGCTGTTGTTCAGGGATTGATTTGCACTTTTCGCACCAAAGCACGTTCATCTCTAGAAGACAGAACGCGTCTCATTCCTGAGCGGTATGACGGCTGCGTGGTCCCATGGTGTTTATACTTACGTACTATTGTTTGTAGAGATGAACGTGGTACCTTCAGTTATTTGGAAATTGCTCCCATGGATGAACCAGACTTTGGAGGTCTACTTTTATTTTATTTTATTTTGGAGGTCTTGGCGGATTTCTTTGGATTTCCCATGGTGTCATAATGGTAGGCCTTGAAATACATCCACAGGTCCACCTCCAATTGACTCAAATTATGTAATTTAGCCTACCAGAAACCTCTAAGGTCATGACATCATTTTCTGGAATTTTCCCAGCTGTTTAAAGGCACAGTCAACTTAGTGGATGTAAACTTCTGACCCAATGGAATTGTGATACAGTGAATTATAAGTGAATTTTTTTGGGGAAAAATGACTTGTACGAAGTAGATGTTCTAACCGACTTGCCATAACTATAGTTTGTTAACAAGAAATTTGTGGAGTGGTTGAAAAACGAGTTTTAATGACTCCAACCTAAGTGTATGTAAACTTCCGACCTAAACTATATGTGGCAGGGTCTACAGTCAATCACGGATTACAAAAAGAAAATCATCCCTGTCGTGGACATCGACGTCTTGCTCCCAGACAAATTAAACAACTTCTCTGCTCGCTTTGAGGACAATGCAGTGCTACTGATACGGCCCGCTACCAAAGCCTGTGGGCTCTCCTTCTCCGTGGCCAACGTGAGTAAAACATTTAAACGTGTTAACCCTCGCAAGGCTGCAGGCCCAGACGGCATCCCTTGCCGCATCCTCAGAGCATACGCAGACTAGCTGGCTGGGATGTTTACAGACATATTCAGTCAATCCCTATCACAGTCTGTTGCCTAAACATGCTTCAAGATGGCCACCATTTTTCTTGTTCTCAAGAAAGCTATGGTAACTGAACTAAATGACTATCGCCCCGTAGCACTCACTTCTGTCATCATGAAGTGCTTTGAGAGACGAGTCAAGGATCATATCACCTCCACCCTACCTGATACCCTAGACTCACTCCAATTTGCTTCCCGCCCCAATAGGTCCACAGACGACACAATCGCCATCACACTGCACACTGCCCTATCCCATCTGGACAAGAGAAATACCTATGTAAGAATGCTGTTCATTGACTACAGCTCAGCATTCAATACCATAGTACCCTCCAAACTCATCATTAAGCTCGAGGCTCTAGGTCTCAACCCCACACTGTGCAACTGGGTCCTGGACTTGCACGCCTCCAACTCAATCATTTGTTTTACAGTGACACTACAGTGGTAGGCTTGAGTACCAACAACGACGAGACGGCCTACAGGGAGGAGGTGAGGGCCCTCGGAGTGTGGTGTCACAAAATAACCTCTCACTCAATGTTTTCAAAACAAAGGAGATTATCGTGGACTTCAGGAAACAGCAGAGGGAGCACCCCCCCCCCCCATCCACATCAACGGGATAGTAATGGAGAAGGTGGAATGTTTTAAATTCCTCGGCGTACACATCACGGACAAACTAAAATTGCCCACCCACACAGACAGTGTGGTGAACAAGGAGCAACATCTCCTCTTCAACCTCAGTAGGCTGAAGAAATGTGGCTTGTCACCTAAAAACTCACAAACTTTTATAGATGCAGAATCGAGAGCATCCTGTCGGGCTGTATCACCATCTGGTACGGCAACTGTACCGCCCTCAACTGCAAGGCTCTCCAGAGGGTAGTGCGGTATGCACAATGCATCACCGAGGGCAAAATGTCCAGCCCTCCAGGACACCTACAGCACCCGATGTCACAGGAAGGCCAAAAAGATCATCAAGGACAACAACCACCCGAGCCACTGCCTGTTCACCTCACTATCATCCAGAAGGCGAGGTCAGTACAGGTGCATCAAAGCTGGGACCGAGAGATTGAAAAACAGCTTATATCTCAAGGCTATCAGACTGTTAAACAGCCATCACTAACATAGAGAGGCTGCTGCCAACATACAGACTCAAATCTCTGGCCACTTTAATAAATGGATTTGATAAAGGTATCACTAGTCACTTTAAATAATGCCACTTTAATAATGTTTACATATCCTACATTACTCATCTCATAAGTATATACTGTATTCTATACCATCTACCGCCTCTTGCCTATGCCGCACGGCCATCGCTCATCCATATATTTATATGTACATATTATTATTCATCCCTTTACATTTGTTTGTGTAAGGTAGTCGTTGTGAATCTGTTAGATTACTTGTTAGATATTACTGCATTGTCGGAATTAGAAGCATAAGCATTTCGCTACACTCGCATTAACATCTGCTAACCACGTGCATGTGAGTAATAAAATTTGATTTGATGAGTGGCTTCCATCAGGCCACTCAATCATAAAGGCCTGATTAGTGGAGTGCTGCAGAGATGGTTGTCCTTCTGGAAGGTTATCCCATCTCGACAGAGGAACTCTAGAGCTCTGTCAGACTGACCATTGGGTTCTTTGTCACCTCCCTGACCAGGGCCCTTCTCCCCCGATTGCTAAGTTTGGCAGGGCGGCCAGCTCTAGGAAGAGCCTTGGTGGTTTCAAACTTCTTCCATTTAAGAATGCTGCAGAAATGTTTTGGTACCCTTCCCCGGATCTGTGCCTCGACACAATCCTGTCTCGGAGCTCTACAGACCTCATGTCTTGATTTTTGCTATGACATGCACTGTCAACTGTGGGACCATTTTATAGACAGTTGTGTGCCTTTCCAAATCATGTCCAATGTATTGAATTTACCACAGGTGTACTCCAATCAAGTTGTAGAAACATCTCAAGGATGATCGATGGAAACAGGATGCACCTGAGCAAAATTTTCGAGTCTCATACCAAAAGGTCTGAATACTTTTGTAAATAAGGTATTTCTGTTTATTTTATTTTAGAAGCTGTCAGAGCAGCTCACAGATCTCTGCAGCTCTACATAGCCTATCTGTAAATAGCCCATCCAACTACCTCATCCCCATACTGTTATCTATTTTATAAATTTTTGCTCCTTTGCACCCCCGTATGTCTACTTGTACACTCATCTATCACTCCTGTATTTAATTGCTATATTGTAATTATTTCGCCACTATGGCCTATTTATTGCCTTACCTCCGTTATCCTGCCTCATTTGCACACACTGTATATAGACTTTTTCTACTGTATTATTGACTGTATGTTTGTTTATTCCAAGTGTAACTCTGTGTTGTTGTTTGTGTTGCACTGCTTTGCTTTATCTTGGCCAGGTCGCAGTTGTAAATGAGAACTTGTTCTCAACTAGCCTACCTGGTTAAATAAAGGTGTTCTCAACTAGCCTACCTGGTTAAATAAAGGTGTTCTCAACTAGCCTACCTGGTTAAATAAAGGTGTTCTCAACTAGCCTACCTGGTTAAATAAAGGTGTTCTCAACTAGCCTACCTGGTTAAATAAAGGTGTTCTCAACTAGCCTACCTGGTTAAATAAAGGTGTTCTCAACTAGCCTACCTGGTTAAATAAAGGTGTTCTCAACTAGCCTACCTGGTTAAATAAAGGTGTTCTCAACTAGCCTACCTGGTTAAATAAAGGTGTTCTCAACTAGCCTACCTGGTTAAATAAAGGTGTTCTCAACTAGCCTACCTGGTTAAATAAAGGTGTTCTCAACTAGCCTACCTGGTTAAATAAAGGTGTTCTCAACTAGCCTACCTGGTTAAATAAAGGTGTTCTCAACTAGCCTACCTGGTTAAATAAAGGTGTTCTCAACTAGCCTACCTGGTTAAATAAAGGTGTTCTCAACTAGCCTACCTGGTTAAATAAAGGTGTTCTCAACTAGCCTACCTGGTTAAATAAAGGTGTTCTCAACTAGCCTACCTGGTTAAATAAAGGTGTTCTCAACTAGCCTACCTGGTTAAATAAAGGTGTTCTCAACTAGCCTACCTGGTTAAATAAAGGTGTTCTCAACTAGCCTACCTGGTTAAATAAAGGTGTTCTCAACTAGCCTACCTGGTTAAATAAAGGTGTTCTCAACTAGCCTACCTGGTTAAATAAAGGTGTTCTCAACTAGCCTACCTGGTTAAATAAAGGTGTTCTCAACTAGCCTACCTGGTTAAATAAAGGTGTTCTCAACTAGCCTACCTGGTTAAATAAAGGTGTTCTCAACTAGCCTACCTGGTTAAATAAAGGTGTTCTCAACTAGCCTACCTGGTTAAATAAAGGTGAAATAAATTAAATATATAAATAAAAATAAATGTGCAAAAATGTCTAAAACCTGTTTTGGCTTTGTCATTATGGGTACATACAAATTACAGGACCCTCCCCTGTAATAGATTTTAAAAAATTGTAAACCCTCCCACTGACTGAAATTGAAAAAGCATGACCTTCCCACATTTTCCATCAGGTCACCGTTCTATAGATGTTCAACCATCCCTTAGTTCTGTCTGCTGACAGTCAGTGCACAGACAGAAGTGTAGATGAGGTCATTAATTAATATACTTTAAGGATACAATAGTAAAGTTCCTCTTTGAACTTATGGATACCATTTTTCTGTTGACAGGCAGGCCTTTGGTTTTGCCTGACAACTGACGACTTCCAAATATGGATGCCGCTACTTTTTACTCTAAACTATTCTATATGTCTGTGTTGACCTTTGTCAAATGACCTTTGATCTATTCCAATGAAAATACATGTTGTTCGTGAAACTTTGTTGTATGATTATTACCCAGCTAGCGTATAACGTTCTGAGAACCATATGTTTCTAAGAGCTTGGTGAGAGCGTGGTTGTCCGATGGTTATTTTGCATACAACCTTCCCACAACATTCTGAGAATGGTGCAGGATAGTTGATTGGCTTTGGAACGTTCTCAGCAAATTTAAGGAACTTGACCCCCAAAAACGTTAAAACATGGTTACATTTAATTTAAATTTTGATAATGTTCTACAACTAGTTTGACATTGGTAATGTTCTCAAATTGTTCCAGGAATGTTAAGAAATGATGTTCTTCTGTGGGAATTTCAGTACTTCAGCATAGCGTTTCCTACAGGTTTTTTCATGGTTCTATTTAAAAGGATACTTCGAGATTTTGGCCCTTGTCAACTTCCCCAGAGTCAAATTATGGATACCATTGTTATGTGTCTGTGTCCAGTATGAAGGAAGTTAGAGGTCGTTTTGTGAGCTAATACTAACTAGCATTAGCGCAATGACTAACCCACATGTTCTCAAATTGTTTCAAGAACGTTAAGAAACAACTTTCTTCTGTGGGAATTTCAGTACTTCAGCATAACGTTTTCTACAGGTTTCCACATGGTTCTATTTACAGTCATGTTCTCAAATTGTTCTAAGAATGTTAAGAAACACTGTTATTCTGTGGGAATTTCAGTACTTCAGCATAACGTTTCCTACAGGTTTCCTCATGGTTCAATTTAAAGTCATGCTCTCAAATTGTTCTGAGAATGTTAAGAAAACTTTCCATAAAAACCACAAGAAAACTGTAATAATGTTCAGAGAATGTTCTAAGAATGTTATTTAAAAACATATACATTGTTTTTAGCATCAACAACACTCTCACTATCCTCTATTTTGGTCAAGTTTATTCGCCACGCCTACTAAATGGCCACATCATGCCACCAAGGGTATTTTCACAGTCCCCAAATCAAGAACAAATTCAAGAAAGCGTACAGTATTATATAGAGCCATTATTGCATGGAACTCCATTCCATCTCATATTGCTCATATAAACAGCAAACCTGGTTTCAAAAAACAGATAAAGCAACACCTTACGGCACAACGCCTCTCCCTTATTTGACCTAGATAGTTTGTGTGTATGTATTGACATGTCGGCTACGTGTGCCTTTTCTAAATGTATGTAGTTCTGTCCTGGAGCTGTTCTTGTCTATTGATGTTCTGTATTATGTCATGATTCATGTTTCGTGTGGACCCCAGGAAGAGTAGCTGCTGCTTTTGCAACAGCTAATGGGGATCTTAATAAAATACCAAACACCAAATCTGATCTTAATGAGTGCTTGTTTCCTTTGAAATGGGGTCTGTTTGAATAGACTAAAAGGAACAGCTTTGTATACGTAAAAAAATATATGGAATGCTAGCTCCTTCCTGTTGGCGCAGTGGACTAATCCCATGGATAGGGAACATAGGCTTGAATCTCACTGATGCTGTGTCACAATAAAGAAAATGAAATGTGTTTGCATGATTAATGCCTAAAGAATTTCTATCTGTCCTTGGAATTCAAAAATATTTTCCCCAAATAAGCTAGCACTGTTATTACAAGTCTTATTGAAACCTTCAGTGAACGTTTTAAGGAAGTTATTCAAAAACATCAAAATAACCTTTAATTTCCGTCCTCAGAGTTAATAAAACCGCCAAGGAAAACTTTAAAGGAACCTGGAGAAAAACCTCAGAATTCTCAGATCCTCCCTGCAACCTAAAAATAAACGTTCCCAGAACAGGCCAAATTTTCACTTCTGTTCTCAGAACGTTTAAAAAACATTCAGTTTTACCGGTCAGGAAACCTATGGCTTTGTTCCCACAACCAATGTGAAACCAAAAGCATGCGTTCCCAGAACTTCCAAGGAACGAAATGTGCTAGCTGGGTATCTACTTGTACCATAAGAAGGTATCATGGCTAACAGCTCCAAGCTATAATTTTAACTGCGAAATCGCTGATGAGAAAGGCCTTCATGGCTATTGTTTGGAGTTAATTGCTACAGGAATTGTTTTATTAACTTTAGATCAGGCTGCTGTGAAACTCTTGGCAGATCTCCAGGAATGGAGTCAGATAGTAGAAAGCAATGGGGTGTGCGTGTGCGTGTGTGTGTGTGCGTGCATGTGCACGCGTTTGTGTATTGTGGAGATTAGAAGTCTATGTTTGACTGCACGTGTATGCTTGGTGTGTGTGTGTGCTTGGTGTGTGTGTGTGTGTGTGTGTGTGCTTGGTGTGTGATGGCCCATCCACTGACTCGTATGTGTCTTTTGTCATTTAACGATTGTCACTTCCTCTCACAACTTTCCCTGTTGTGGTCGAGTGAGCTAGACCTCTAGTCGTGGTCGCTGGGCTGGTGTGTGTGTGTGCATGTGCGTGGGTATTTGTGTGTGTGTGTGTGTGTGTGTGTGTCCTCGTGTATCTCCCTACTGAACCCAGTGGCCCATATCCTCTTCTCTCTCACTCTGTACTGTGGGAGCTGACAGAGGTCAGGGCCCTCAGCCACTCAGACATTTAGACTAAGAGGCTTGAGAAAGACTCCCTCTTGGAATGGCCAGGCTGTGATACTATGGAAGGGGACTTAGAAACATGGCAGGGACATGGAGATAGAGAGTCTTTAATTTCACCCTGGAGTGAAAGGCTTAGAACTCATGATCAGAATTGGAATTTCTTCCTCATGCTGAACTGCTCTAAGGGACATTTTCCTAGATATAGATTAAGGCTTGTCCTCAATGGCAAATCCCCATTAAAGGTGTTTTTTAGTCCAGGATTTGACTTAATCTATGCCTGGGTGTCTGGCCCTGAACGTCTAATTACTGTATAATCAAACACAAGCTTATTCTAACCCACAATATGCCAAGGTTTCCCTTTAGTCCTTCAAATATAGCCTGGCTAAACCAGACTGAATGTATTGTTCGGTCTGGTTAAACCAGGCTATTCCAAATCTCCCCTTGAGGTCAAAGGTAGAGGGCGTGTACTGTACTGTATATTACACTTAAACTGAAATCTTTACTGAAAGTCAACGGAGAGAGAGGGTTACTTTATGTCATGATGAGATTCATATAAAACACAGCAACACCCCCCCCCCCCCGTGAAGCGGGTTATGAATCAAGTTAAGCTGACTCTTTCGGTTAAATTATTTTTGATTAGAATGTTTCTTGACGGCGTAACATAGTGAGAAACGAAATGTTATTGTCACGTTCTGACCTTAGTTCTTTTGTTATGTCTTTGTTATAGTATGGTCAGGGCATGAGTTGGGTGGGCTGTCTATCTATGTTCGTTTTTCTATGTTGTGTTTTGTGTTTGGCCTGGTATGGGGCAGGTGTCGTTAGTTGTCTCTGATTGAGAATCCTACTTAGGCAGCCTTTTCCCACCTGTGTTTGGTGGGTGATTGTTTCCTGTTTTGTTGTTTGTGTCACCATTCAGGACTGTTTCGGCTTTCTGTTTTGTTGTTTGTGTCACCATTCAGGACTGTTTCGGTTTCCTGTTTTGTTGTTTGTGTCACCATTCAGGACTGTTTCGGTTTCCTGTTTTGTTGTTTGTGTCACCATTCAGGACTGTTTCGGTTTCCTGTTTTGTTGTTTGTGTCACCATTCAGGACTGTTTCGGTTTTCTGTTTTGTTGTTTGTGTCACCATTCAGGACTGTTTCGGTTTCCTGTTTTGTTGTTTGTGTCACCATTCAGGACTGTTTCGGTTTTCTGTTTTGTTGTTTGTGTCACCATTCAGGACTGTTTCGGTTTTCTGTTTTGTTGTTTGTGTCACCATTCAGGACTGTTTCGGTTTCCTGTTTTGTTGTTTGTGTCACCATTCAGGACTGTTTCGGTTTTCTGTTTTGTTGTTTGTGTCACCATTCAGGACTGTTTCGGTTTTCTGTTTTGTTGTTTGTGTCACCATTCAGGACTGTTTCGGTTTCCTGTTTTGTTGTTTGTGTCACCATTCAGGACTGTTTCGGTTTCCTGTTTTGTTGTTTGTGTCACCATTCAGGACTGTTTCGGTTTCCTGTTTTGTTGTTTGTGTCACCATTCAGGACTGTTTCGGTTTTCGTTTCCATTCACTTTGTTATTTTTGTATTGAGTCGTGTTCAGTGATTATTAAAGTATCATGGACACTTACCACGCTGCGTATTGGTCCGATCCTTGCTACTCCTCCTCGGAAGCCGCTACAGTTATGTGGTTATAGTGCATTTCCGATCTCTCTCAAAAAAAAAATGTACAACTAGGGATGTAATGATTATGATATTTTTGTTAACGATTAATCCTCATGTTTTTTTTGGCGCATGTAATGTATCATAATGAATATTTTTTTACATGATAGAAAATACTTAATGAATACAACACAGCTTTGGTGACACCCGCGACGCTTTTGACCTCTTGGAACTTTTGTAAAAGGATAATTCTCCTCTTGACCATCATACAGTTCTACTCGTGAAATTATGACCATCTTTACCCTCCTCATGTTAAAATGAAAATCTGATATTGGGTGAACTAGCCTATATCTACACCCCCCCCCCTCCCCTCCTAAAATGGATGTTTTATGATTTTTTTGTTGTTCATGGTTATTGTCCACATATTTGTATGTCATACGATTATAGGATTATTGTGCCAGCCCTAATATTATTGTGCCAGCCCTAATATTATTGTGCCAGCCCTAATATTATTGTGCCAGCCCTAATATTATTGTGCCAGCCCTAATATTATTGTGCCAGCCCTAATATTATTGTGCCAGCCCTAATATTATTGTGCCAGCCCTTTGTACAATAGATATTGAACTTGAACACTTGAATAATTCTGTGTCTAATTTCACTGATATGTCCTTATTATATTGAGATATAATTAATATAATGACAAACAGCACTGCCATTAAAACCAGGACTGAAAAGTTGTGATTTTTGAACAAACCTTCATAGTAAGAACCATTACCTGACAGAGTTACTAAATTGTTATTCAAATGGATTCAAATGTTACATTCACGTTTTGTCCTTTCAGACTTAATATCAGCCTTCATATAGTGAGTTTCCCCACTGAGCCAACAGCCGTTTCCCAGCCAATGTGTTTGCACACGCAGTGGTGAGAGAGCGCCCACGTGAGCTCTGGCGCGGGGGTGAGAGAGCGCCCACGTGAGCTCTGGCGCGGGGGTGAGAGAGCGCCCACGTGAGCTCTGGCGCGGGGGTGAGAGAGCGCCCACATGAGCTCTGGCGCGGGGGTGAGAGAGCGCCCACGTGAGCTCTCGCGCAGGGGTGAGAGAGTGCACTGCAGTGGACTTCGGTGTCAAACATGTCAGTGGTTTTTTTGACGTTCAAAAGAAAACCCACTGACACCAACACTTAGTCTCGACTCAAAAGGGTCGAGCACTGCACACCGTGGAACTTATCAAAGGAGGTAATGAAAAGTCAAATAAAAAAGTAAGTTCATGTCATCAAGTTTGGAGAAAATATCTTCACTTCTTCATCTGGCAAGCTGTAGCCCTCCCAATGAAAACATATTTTCTTGTAAAAATGTTCAGTTTGAAAAGGGAATTGACCCATTCCAATGATCGACGTCGGAGAGTGGCTGTAAGTATATGTTTGCCAGGTCTCTGACTTCATTTAGCTGAGCCCTGATTGATAGCTCCTGACATCCTCATCCATTGCTCTGTCAGTCGTTTAATATTGCCTTTCAAACGCACTTTGGCAAATTTTGTATTTTCTGTTCGCCCTCCCCTTGAAAATAAGGGATGGTTGGTGAGGTGTGGCAAAGGGCTTCTAAAACATGCTTCAGAAATGGGCATAGATTTTCGTTGAAAGGATGTAGAATGTGAGTTTGTGGATTTTTAGCTTTTGACCACAGAGTCATATCGTGTCATTAGTATTGCGTATAATACGTTGACTGTAGGCAAGGGGTTGAATAGAGTTAACTTGCCAAGTAAACATACTAAACAATTCAATCTCTATACATAACAGTTGTTCTGAGTCACTGGATATACAGTATGACTATTTAATGATTGGTCCTGATAGCCTACTTACCTTTTCAGACTCAAAGCACTTTGGGTAACCTAGTATTTAAACCCCAGTCCTAGACCACTCAGCCCTTGAAACCTTGTGGCAAGGGCACTACCATGAAGGTACTTATTCTACTCCTGCATTGACACAGTGATGTGACAGCACCTTCCTGGGCCAGAATTAATGAGAGAGACCTCTGTCTGCGTCGCCGCGTCATTCATCACTATGATCCAATGATCATTGGCTCATCAAATTACTGAACGTTAAGCAGGACATAAAGAAGGGTAATGGGCCGGAAATTTGTCAATTAGAAGCATTACAGCGCCATAATTGACCCCAGGTGTGTGTGTGTGTGTATTCTTTGTGTTTTTTAATTGGCCATGGGTTTGCCCACAAGGAGGGAATTTAATCGTTTGACCATTTCTCAGTTTCCACTTGGCGTAAATGGTCTCTAGAGAGAGAGAGAGTGTCGTCGTACGCCATGTCTGCTTGCTGCATGACAACAGAACCTTAGTCCGAGTGTGCGCTGAACACCGCTTTACAGTTGTCACTAAGCAACACGGTTCAAAACGCTACAGAATATATATTTATAGGTTAAATAGGGTCAGGAAAAACACAAAGCCCTTCCAATTAATCTTAGTTGAGCCGTGGTTGCGTCACATGTGGCTGCTTCTACCCCGGTGTCTCTGTTGACACGTGTTCATCTCAAAGTCTTCCAGGTTGAAGAAATGCCGAGTGAAAACGCTTTTGGCCTTTTCCATCTCGACGGGAGCAGCAACAGGAGGTTAAAACATCCATTAAGCCAATTGGATCTCTCTCTTCCAGTCGTTAAAGCACCAGAGAGAGGTTGCATCAAAACCCCTAATAAATCGAGTAAGCCACCAAAAGAACGTTTCCTCAAGCACCCAGAACGTGCAAACGGACGTCATACAAACGTTAGTCAAATGTCAGAGAAACTGCATGTCGCGTCTCAATATGCCAACCAAGTGGATCAAGGCCCACAGCTCAGGACCAGATGTCAGGTCCAACTGCTGTGACTCTGCCTCCACTGGTGTTGTCCATATTCCATCATTACCTGTCCCATTCAGGACTTCAATCTCCTTCCTCTCTGTACCCTGACACCACCAGCAGCACCAGTTATTACCCAGAAATGTTATTACCGTTCACTTCCACATGTCACACCCCAAAGACCTTCCCGGAAAAGCAATATGCTCTACGATAATACTAGAGCGAAATAAAATAAAAATGACATTTTCCCTCCAATTTGGGTCCAGTGTGGATTTGGTGGAGATGTGAGGTGACTTGGATGCAAGGATGATGAAGGGCTGAGGGAGGAGAGGAGGAGGAGAGGAGGAGGAGGTGGTGGGATATCGGAGGATAAAGTTGTGCTGAACATAGGTCCTACAGCGTTATTAGCCCATTTTACACTCCCGTGAACAAGGAAAATGGGCCAAGGGAGATATGCAAATATGCATCTAATAGGCCTGTCAGAGGTGAAACAGGGGGAAGAGCACAGTCAAAACCATGACAGCGAGGGGGGGGGGGAGAGAGAGAATAGAGAAGAGAGAAGAGAGAGAACAGAGAGAGAGAGAGAGAGAGAAGAGAGAGAGAAGAAAGAGAGAGAACAGAGAGAGAGAGAACAGAGAGAGAGAACAGAGAGAGAGAAGAGAGAGAGAACAGAGAGAGAGAACAGAGAGAGAGAGAGAACAGAGAGAGAGAACAGAGAGAGAGAGAGAGAGGAGAGAAGAGAGAGAGAACAGAGAGGAGAGAAGAGAGAGACAACAGAGAGAGAGAGAAGAGAGAGAGAACAGAGAGAGAGAGAAGAGAGAGAGAAGAACAGAGAGAGAGAACAGAGAGAGAGAGGAGAGAAGAGAGAGAACAGAGAGAGAGAGAGAGAAGAGAGAAGAGAGAGAGAACAGAGAGAGAGAAGAGAAGAGAGAGAGAGAGAAGAGAGAAGAGAGAGAAGAGAGAAGAGAAGAGAAGAGAGAGAGCACAGATTGGATTGGATTCGGCTGCCACCCTTGCACAGTTCATTAAGTCATTCGCCACGCATTATGCCTATGGGTCACTGCACTATCCTTGAGCAGGTCTTTTCAACCTTCAATAGAAATGAAGTCTTCTGTACTTCCTTCTCTCAGTATCGTGTTACTGTCTCAATTCTGTTGTCTGACACTGATATAGAGAATGGCCCTCTTCCCCAGCCTTCCTTTACACATTTTCTGTAGAGTAGTACTGTGTTGCAGCCTTAGGCCTTCATCCATGTATGCATGCAAGCACGCACACACAGTGTCTTGATGTTAAAGCTGATTTCTGATTTCTGACGATTTCGCTATGATAGACAACACTATATCTCACTGCGTTGAAGCAAATAACTTCCCCAAAATCTAGCCAGTGGTTCAGAAATACGATGCATGGTGCCTGCCCTGTCTGTGCAATTTTTAAACGGCTAATGTGATCGGCTAGGGGAGAAAGGGTGCTTAATGTGCTGAGAATGGGAGCCGACCTCATCCTGGTGTTTCAGAGATGTTCATGAAGAACCTGCTAGAGGAGCAGACAACCTCATAAGAGACCAATCACCAATCCCACACTCAAGCACACACTCGCATACACACACACACACACAAACATTGTTATGCACGCTCATGCACACACACACACACACACACACACCACTTATAGCTGGCCCCAACTTAAAACAGTGGTGGACAGGAAAATCGATGAAGAGCAAAAAATGATAACCTCTCTCAAATTGAAAATCATCAAAGGCAAAAACCTGCAGAGAAAAGGGTGGATGGAGAAAGAGATGAAGTGGAGTCCCACCATAAAATCATTAGGAAACTCACAAGGTCTGTGACACTGTAAGCGACATGATGCGGTTGTGATGACAGAACTGCAGCAAGCACTACTAGGATGGTAATTACCTTGGCCCTTCTTAAAGACCTAAGTTGGACTCTCACTGTCAATGGCACAGGCTAATGTTGATCAAATGTCATGGCAGTCATAAATGCAACTTTAGCCGTATTCACTGCTTATTGGATGGTATGGTGGTGTTACCGGGCTCACTTCTTGTCTAGCTAACTAACTAACTAACTAACTAACCAGAGATGGTACTGTAGGTCAAGTTGAACCAGAGAAACCTGGTTCTCTGGTTTGATACCCTCACAATACTAAGGCTTAGGGGGGCTGCTCAAAACAACAAAACTGCGCTAACGCACTAAAGCTAACTAAAGAAAACTCCTACCCAATGATTTCCCCATGTTATCCTACATGTTAGTCCTAGAGGATTGCTACAGTCAGGGCTCTAAACTGCGTTCAATTTGCTCGCATATGCTATGAAATATTTTGCTGTGTGACCAGGAGTTTTATTTTGGGAGCACTGTGCGACTTTGAAAAAAAATCTCCCAGATAATGATTGTTGTCATGATAATACTGTACCGTTGTTTCAGAGTGCCCTAGAGCGATAAGCGATTGCAGATTTTGTTAGCATCATGGTGTAATGAACACGAGGGAGACAGAGAGCTGGTTTCAAGCGCAAGAGTGCAGCAGGTATTTAATGAAAGGGACCATAGGAGGAGGCAGTTCGCTTGGTCCAGGGGCAGGCAGAAGGTCATACATGGTAGGTTCAAAATGGCAACAGTACAGGCAGGGAAAAGGCAAACGGCGTTGTGGGTGAGGCAGGCAAATACTATCATACATGGGTGGAGAGAATGATGGGGAAAAACAGCGCTCCGAAAAAGCGTGTCTCTTAAACAAACAATACCTCACAGTGATGGGGTGCAAGGAACTGAACTAAATAGTGTGGGATGATGACATGCAGGTGTGTGAACAGGTGATTAGAATTCCAGTGATTGGGATCTGGAGAGTGAGCTGGAAAGTGGGCTGCGTTCCGGGGATCTAAGTGTTTGGGAGTGTGAGACGTAAATTAGGCCTTACTGAATGATAAGGTGAAGAGGTTGATTTTAATTTAGAACAACAATTGTGTAATAATGAGTTTGTGTTTTGCCTATTTATCAAAGTTGGTGCTCATGTTATTAATTTGACCGCATGCCTTACGGGATGATACCATTCACTTTTACATTTTACTTTGTAAAAATAAGCTGTTACAGGACTGTTTTATTTACTATAACTCCATTACTAATCACATTTATACACGGCGAAACGACAGCATAATATGTGTTGCAGTAGGCCTTTAGAATAATGCAAAACATGTATTTGACTCAATCCAAGTTGATGAGCGAGTCGAACCAAACGATGCTAGTCAGCCTGCACAGCCGGCCCATCTAAACTACACCTAAATTATGCCGAAACTAATTTCACACATAATAAGACTTAACCTATAGACAAGATTATCATTGACAATAGCCTGATGAGTGACAATGTTATCAGTTGTCAAATTGTACATTGTATAAAGAGATGGAAGCATAACTGACAGATGGAGGGAAAGGAGCATCCCTTTACCAAATCCTCATTCAGAGTCACATGCAGATAAAACATTTTTATTTCTATATACTGTAGTATCAGAAAGATCATATTGTGCAGTTTCTATGACACTTACCTTTGTCAAATAACTCTCAAAATTCAAGAAGTGCAGCTCAATTTCCAAATGTCTATACCTGCACTGTCCATGCATTCAGCACATGATCACTTGCACGGCAGCATTGTCCTGGCTACTAAGCAAAGACAACATAATAAACTTTAAAAAATGCTATTCTGTTTTCTTTTAAATACATTTTCTTATTTCTACAATGTTTCTTAAAAGGTTCTGCGTGGTCAATCCAATATCTGCAGTGGCCGAACAGCATTTACAGTGATATGGCCTGCAGAAGGCAGGGCATCCATACTTCGTGCGCTTTGCGTAGCAGAGCAGCGCTGTCGAGCAGAGCTGCTATGAATGAAGTTGTCAAGGAAGTGAGTTTATACAGGACCTCCCGCACCAAACCTACAGTCAACCAATGTGGAGCCGTACGAAGTTTCGCATTATTACAACATTTGGGAGGCGATGCGGTATGGAGCTCAATTTAGCCTCTGCATGCCTACGGAGGCGCCTAAATTGCATCACACTCACCATACGGAGCCTCCGACTTTTAGACCTGCCAAAACCAAATTATAATGGACTTCTTCGTGATGGACTTGAACTAGTGTTTTTTCATTTTTACTTGTAGCCTAGAGTAACATAAACAAATTAAAATGCTATTATGTTCTTTGAAATAACTGTTTTTGAGTATTCTAATATTACCTAAGACCTTTATAAACACAACCAGATGATTATTCTTCAGATAGCATATATGACATCTATTTATTAGACTCTTGGAATGTTGGTGGGTCGTGGGCTGGAAGTATCAAAAATTGGCTTTAGGCCTAAGTTTTTCACTAGGACTTTGTAGAATTATAGAAAACATATCCTTGACTCTAAACAAATAACTTTTGTTAAATTTTTACATGGATATAGTGCCATGAATATTTCTTCATGCAAGTCATGCTTCACATGACTACCACTATTTACAAGCGTTGGTGCTTATGTTTGTGCACCTTGCGGGTTGATATGCATCTGATGTGTATAAAAGGGGACGCCCGGGCAACGTTCTCTAGCGGGTCGTTTTAGGCTGAAAAGACAGGCAGTTCTCGTGTTAATGACTGGTATATGGCCACCGGACCATTTACATTGACACCCCCCCCACCCCTCCATTTGTTTTGTACACTGCTGCTACTACTGTTTATTATCTATGGATAGTCACTTCACCCCTACCTACACACCGCACACTGACTCGGTACCGGTACTGTAAGGAGTGCTCTGAGAGTCGGGAAGCAATTTTAGGGAGTTGAGTGTTTTAATAAATAAACAAAAACAAAAACACAACCAAAGCACCGACATGAAAACAGAGTCAATAACACTTGAAGGAAGAACCAATGGGATTGACAGATATAGGTAAGATAATCAAGGAGGTGATGGAGTCCAGGTGAGTGTCACAAGGTGACAGGTGCGCGAGACGATGGTGACAGGTGTGCGGGACAATCAGCAGCCTGATGACCTAGAGGCCAGAGAGGGAGTATACAATTGAAGTCGGAAGTTTACATACACTTAGGTTGGAGTCATTTAAACTTGTTTTTCAACCACTCCACATATTTCTTGTTAACAAACTATAGTTTTGGCAAGTCGGTTAGGACATCTACTTTGTGCATGACACAAGTAATTTTTCCAACAATTGTTTACAGACAGATTATTTCACTGTATCACAATTCCAGTGGGTCAGAAGTTTACATACACTAAATTGACCGTGCCTTTAAACAGCTGGGAAAATTCCAGAAAATGTCATCATAGCTTTAGAAGCTTCTGATTGGCTAATTGACATAATTTGAGTCAATTGGATGTGTACCTGTGGATGTATTTCAAGGCCTACTTTCAAACTCAGGGTCTCTTTGCTTGACATCATGGGAAAATCAAAGAAATCAGCCAGACCTCAGAAAAAAATTGTCTGGTTCATCCTTAGGGAGCAATTTCCAAACACCTGAAGGTACCACGTTCATATGTACAAACAATAGTACACAAGTATAAACACCATGGCGCCATGATGCAGCCGTCATACCGCTCAGGAAGGAGACGCGTTCTGTCTCCTAGAGATCAATGTACTTTGGTGCGAAAAGTGCAAATCAATCCCAGAACAACAGCAAAGGACCTTGTGAAGATGCTGGAGGAAACAGGTACAAAAGTATCTATATCCACAGTAAAACGAGTCCTATATCGACATAACCTGAAAGGCCGCTCAGCATGGAAGAAGCCACTGCTCCAAAACTGTCATTAAAAAGCCAGACTACGGTTTGCAGCTGCACATGGGGACAAAGATTGTACTTTTTCAGGAAATGTCCTCTGGTCTGATGAAACAAAAATAGAACTGTTTGGCCATAATGACCATCGTTATGTTTGGAGGAAAAAGGGGGAGGCTTGCAAGCCGAAGAACACCATCCCAACCATGAAGCACAGGGGTGGCAGTATCATGTTGTGGGGGTGATATGCTGCAGGAGGGGCTGGTGCCCTTCACAAAATAGATGGCATCATGAGGGAGTACAATTATGTGGATATATTGAAGCAACATCTCAAGATATCAGTCAGGAAGTTAAAGCTTGGTCACAAATGGGTCTTCCAAATGGACAATGACCCCAAGCATACTTCCAAAGTAGTGTCAAAATGGCTTAGGACTAGGCCCCTTTTTTCTCAATTTCCACCTGAATGACATGTCCAAAGTAAACTGCCTGTTGCTCCGGGCCTGAAGCCAGGATATGCATATAATTGGTACCATTGGAAAGCAAACACTTTGAAGTTTGTGGAAATATTAAAAGTATGTAGGAGAATATAACATAATAGATATAGTAGGAGAAAATCCAAAGAAAAACCAACCTGAATAAAAAAAATTGCGCTTACAATGGAAAGTATAGGGGCATACTGAATTCAAGCTCCCAGGATGCAATTCCTATGGCTCAGGTGTCAGCAGTCTATGTTCAAGGTTTCAGGTTTGTAACTTCCAAAACGAATAAAAAATATTAGTTTTAGTACAGGGACACAGTCTTGAAAATCTGTGTATGCGTGCACAATGAAGACAGAACAGTTTCCTATTGAACATTTTAGGGTATATGAGAAGTAAATAGAAATTAATTTTGACTTGTTGAAACAAAGTTTAGGGGTAGATTTGCAGATACCTTCCTTTGCATGTTGAACCGAGTGGATCACTCAAATCGATGGTGCCAACTAAACAGACTTTTTGGGAAATAAAGAAGGATTTTATATAACAAAACAACACTACATGTTATAGCTGGGACCCTTTGGATGACAAATCAGGAAGATTTTCAAAAAGTAAGTGAATATTTAAATCGCTATTTGTGAATTTATGAAACCTATGCCGGTGGAAAAATATTTTGATGTGGGGTGCCGTCCTCAAACAATCGCATGGCATGCTTTCCCTGTAATGGCTACAGTAAATCGGACAGTGCAGTTAGATTAACAAGAATGTAAGCTTTCAACTGATATGACACTTGTATGTACCTAAATGTCTAACATTCATAATATTTATGATTATTTATTTGAATTGCGTGCCCTCCAGTTTCACCGGAAATGTTTTACTTGAGTTTATTTGGTAAATATTTTCTCACCTCTTATTGAACTGCACTGTTGGTTAAGGGCTTGTAAGTAAGCATTTCACTGTAAGGTCTACACATGTTTCTACACATGTGTAGATGGCAGGTAGCCTAGTGGTTAGAGCATTGGACTAATACCCATAAAGGTTGCAAGATCGAATCTCTGAGCTGATAAGGTAAAAATCTGTCGTTCTGGACCCTGAACAAGGCAGTTAATCCACTGTTCCTAGGCCGTCATTGAAAATAAGAATTTGTTCGTAACTGACTTGCCAAGGTAAAAAAATAAAATAATTATAGGTCATATTTCATAGAAATCTGGAAACACTGGACAGTTACTTTAAGAATGTTCTAAAAAAAAAAGGCAGCCATAGTGGTGCCCAAAAGGCTAATGGTGCCCAGTCATTCTGAACGGGGGCTAATGACTGTTTCACCTAAATTACACTGCTAAAGTACGCAAATCATCTGTAGAAAACAACTTTGCCATCATTATAATGTTGTCAAATTTGCTTTAGAGAGATGGCATTAGTTACCATTAGCTAGCAAAGTGAGTCAAAAACAGCAAGCAATCGTAACAGCAGCTAGCTACTGTAATATCTGGTGCAGTCTCCTCAATCTTAGCTAGCCAAAAGTATCTAAAGTCAACCTGGCGACATCACAACAATGACAAAAGGTGTTCCTACTAATTATTTGGTTCCCTTTGAAATGGCATCGTGTTTCCAAGCCACTATAATGCACTTTAGATGAAATCTTCATTAGTGCCCAATGAGAATGCGTTGAGTAGAACCTTCAGTTGGGCATCAGTCCTTAAGAGAAAGTTCCAAACAGTGTTGCGACAAAAAGTGCAACCCATGAATAGTGTGATCATGTGCTTTGAATGGGGAGCATCCAAAGCAAAATGGCTGCTATGATTTTTTTGGTTTACATGCTACGAGTAGAAGTTACCTGCCTAGTGCCTCTAGGCACAGACCTAGGGTCAGCTTACCCTCCCGCAATCCTAACCTTAGCCATTGGTAAGAAAACACAGAACGGACCTTAGATCCCTATTAGATAACAAATTATATCAGGAGTAACCTACTTTGGTGATACATCAGTGATGGATGAAGCGAGATGCCCCCACACAATGATAAGAACATTAAGACCTGATGAAAAACGGTACATGGGCCAAATGCAATCCATTGTAGTCAGTGCGGACCTGAGCAAGCCATTGTCCTTATGACAAATCATCACCACTTACACTGAAAACACATACTCGGACACACACACTGCAAAGTGCACACATGCACACACGCACGTGTGCTGCACATACACACTCACGCACCTTTACAACAACAAAAACTGCAGTGTGCACAGAATCATGCACCTTGAAACATTGCGTAAAGGCTACTGCATGAACACAGTCCTTCTGTTCAACTTCCAATTCTAACTCTACAAAGTTACGACAGTATCTCTGTGAATGAGCTCTTTCAACACTGACAACAGTAATTTAGTGATTTGACCATGGAAGATGGAACAGACCCACACGGGGGTGGGCAAACATTCTGTCTCGAAGGCCACATCGGGATTTTGAAATTCAACGGGTTGCATAGATTTTTGGGGACCAATTTGTTTGTCAAAATCTATTTGTGTCCATAAAAAGGCAAGTTATTTGAAAATATATAGGTCCATTAGAATTATTTACATATTTATATATAGTTTTAGATATTCAACTGTGGCCTGGAGTGTTTTTTAACCCCCCCAAAATTATTTATCTCCTCCCCAAAAAACTCAAACCTCCGGATTGAATGGGCTCACGGACCGTATTCTGCCCACAGGCCTTAGTTTGCCCCCCTAAAGACGAGACAGATATACTTATTTTTGGTCTCTTTGTCAAACAAATAAAGGCTATAGTGTCTGTCTGGGTGAATTGAGCCAGAATCTATTCAGTAGGGAATACAATTATGCAAGCCTTGCTCAGGATGACATCACCGTCTAAAAACAGACTACAGTACCTCCAGGTAGCCAACTGGTCTTTAATCCAGCTTGACTTTGAACCCTGAGACTCTAAGAAACACAGAAGTCTCATTAGAGCTAATCCTCTAACCTTTGATCTAATTTATTACAACCAGCTCTGATTAAATTCCTTTCAAAGGATCAGATATTTAAGACATTATTAATACATAATCTGACATAGCATTTCAATCTGGGGAATGTGATTTTATGATTTAATCAACTCTTGTCTCGACTTGCTAGGCGAGACACAGTCACCTCCAAAAAAGACTGTATCAAATAAATTATACAGATACTGAGCTATATTGTAGGGCGGCAGGTAGCCTAGGGGTTAAGATTGTTGGGCCAGTAACTGAAAGGTGCCGGCTCGAATCCCTGAGCTGAGTAGGTCACAAATCTGTTGATGTGCCCTTCAGCAAGGCACTTAACCTTAAGTCCTGCAAGTCACTCTGGATAAGAGCATCTGTTAAATGATGAATAAAAAGGGAAGTTGTATGTGCAAAAAAAATGGGATAATTATTTTATACTAATACAAGTTATTTTTGTACAAGTCATAAAGTCAACTTTTTTTAAATGTCCTCCTGTTTCACTAGGTCCCATGTTGCTCAGTTGGTAAAACATGGTGCCTACAGAAACAGGCTTGTGGGTTCAATACCCACAGGGGGCCAGAATGAAAATGTATGCAATCGCTACTGTAAATTGCTCTGGATAAGAGTGTCTGTTAAATAACTCAAATATGAACGTAATAAAAATGAGGTAAAATCAGTTTATCACCGTGGGGAAAGGCAAAACACACAGGTGAAAAGAGACAAATGGTTGTTGACCTCCATAAAAGCAAGGCAATGTGTTGAAAACAATAGCTAAAAAATGAAATGTTTCACTATTAGGGCAATATTGAAGAAGTTTAAAACCACTGTAACAGTGGTGAACTTGCCCTGGTTGTGAAGATGATGGTTTTGGAGGCAAAGAGAAGTCCAAAAGCCAAAGTTGGTAAAAATCACAGAATTCGGTCGCATCTTGGGTTTACCAAGTCTCTTAATCTACAATCAGACGCGGAGGTGTGCGGGGAAAAAAAGCCTTTATTGAGAGTGACCAACAAACATAAACACCTGGAGCGTGCTAAATGCTATTGGCACTTGAATTGAAAGCAAAAATAGAGGTATTTGGCAATGCACACCGGTGGTGGGTTTGGCCTCGAAAGGAAGACGCAGAAAATAACCTCATACATAGTATTGTATATGGTGGTGGATGTTATGGCACTGTTTTGCTTCCACAGATCCTGGGCCCTTGTTAAGGTCAACGACATCATGAACTCTACCAAGTACCAGCGCAGCTAACACATACTGTAACCATATGCTTCTTAGAGCTTGGGAAGAGTGTGGTTGTCCTATGGTTATTTTTTTGCATACAACCTACCCACAGCTTTCTGGTAACGCTGCAGGATAGTTGCTTGGCTTTGGAACATTCTCAGCAGATGGTAGCAGATTACTTTAACAGAATGTTTCCTAAAAGTTCAAACATGGTTACATTTCATTTAAATTGTGGTTCTATTTAAAGTCATGTTTTCACATTGTTTACGAGAACATTAAGGAACAACTTTCTTCTGTGGGAATTTCAGTACTTCAGTACTTCAGCATAATCCATGAGTACAGACTGAAGGATATCAAGATTCTGTACTGAGGAATGGTATAAGATCCATCCCATTTTGTTTTCCAATCTCATAAAACAAAGAAAAAGTCTCAGTGCCATTTTCCATGCAAGGGAATGGTGCACAAAGTATTGAAAACAGGGGTGCCATTTTTTTTTTTTTTACAATCAAATTCTCCTTCTCTGAGCAATTGTATTAGTATAAAATAATAAAATGTTCAATGTTTTTGTAGCATATAATATACCTCAGTATTTGCATAATTTATTTTATACAGTCTTTTTTGCTCATCTTTATCAAAGGTGCCAATAATTTGAGGTGACTGTATATAAGGGAATGGAAGAGATGGATACTTAGTCAGTTGTACAACCGAATGCATTCAACTGAAATGTGTCTTCCGCATTTAACCCAACCCCTCTGAATCAGAGAGGTGCGGGGGGGCTGCCTTAATCAACATCCACGACCGTGGTTGGTATTATTAATGGGGACAAGGGGGAAATCACTCTGAAGGTTTTGCTACGCTGCCTTAAAGAACCACAACTTATACCATTATCAACATAGCATTCAGAGTGCTGTTTATATGCATTAGTACAGTATGACTAAATGTCACCGATTTTCTACCAGCGGGTGGGTAATTGATGCTATTGCCTCAACTTGTGGGAAGTACCTTTGAGAAGGAGGAACAACTGCAAACACATGAACCACACATGAACAATCAGTTGCTACACGACTACAGAACCACGACAGCTATGACCGTAGAGTTAAGGTCAAAGGCAGGGTCAGGCTCCAACCTTATTGACCCTTTACACTCGTACCCGTATACAAGTTGCAAGGGAGGCTGCTGAGGAGAGGACGGCTCATAATGGTGGCTGTAACGATATGGCATTAAGCACATGGAAACCAATTAAGGTGCACCCAACCTCCAGTGACGGGTTGAACATTTTCGATTTGGGCACTGATAAATTCCTAAATTGGAATGCAGCGGCTGTACAGTAACATGCTACACATGAAGTAAGAGCTCAGGCTCTGCTCTTCCCAGCGCTGTATGGGTTTTGACTGACAGCCGTTCTGAACTTGAGCACCTCGTGCGACAAGAAGTTGCTCCCATCCCCCCGCACATTTTTTTGATGTCTGAATGAGGGAAATGCTGTAAATTAAGAGGACTATGTATTTTGAAAGATGAGACGTTGAGGATTATAATAAATACTGCCTTGATGTCATACCAGCAAGCCAAACACCCCTCCAAATGTGCATTTCACATTTCCATATCATAAAACTCACGTCATATACAGTGTCTTATCACTATGTTTGATGTAGCCTACAGTTACAAGATGACATGGTGTCATACCCTTGGTTGTTCTGAACAGAATGAGTCTATGTTTGTCTACTGTGAAGAAAATTTGCCTCAGCACACACACCTGAATGCACTTAGGACTCCTTTCTATGGGCACCGACATTATGATTGGTTTCCCTGAATTGCATTGTGTAAAACGAACACTTATCGTATTTTATAACTTAGCTAGTCATGTTGGCAATAGAACAGGTTTTCAAATAATGCCCACCTGACGCAGAATGCAATTTAAAATGGACAGGTTTTGGATCGCGTTAACAACATTAATTTGTGCCTTCGGGAAAGTATTCAGACCACTTGACTTTTTCCACATTTTGTTACCTCCCTCGTCAACCTACACAAAAAAAAGACATCATGACAAAGAAAAAACTTCTATAAGTGTATGAAAAAAACCTGAAATAATCACATTGACATAACTATTCAAACCATTTACTCAGTACTTTGTTGAAGCACCTTTGGCAGCGATTACAGCCTCGAGTCTTCTTGGGTATGACGGTACAAACTTGGAACATCCTGTATTTGGGGAGTTTCTCCCATTCTTCTCTGCAGATCCTCTCAAGCTCTGTCAGGTTGGATGGGGAGCATTGCTGCATAGCTATTCAAAGATGTCTTCAGAGATATTCAAACAGGTTTAAGCCCGGGCTCTGGCTGGGACACTCAAGAACATTCAGAGACTTGTCCCGAAGCCACCCTGCGTTGTCTTGGCTGTGTGCTTAGGGTCGTTGTCCCCTTCGCCCCAGTCTGAGGTCCTGAGCAGGTTTTCATCAAGAATCTCTCTGTACTTTGCTCCGTTCATCTTTGCCTTGATCCTGAGTAGTCTCCCAGTCCCTGAAAACATCCCCACAGCATGATGCTGCCTCCACCACGCTTCACCGTAGGGATGGTGCCAGGTTTCCTCCAGAAGTGACACTTGGCATTCAGGCCAAAGAGTTCAATCTTGGTTTCATCAGACCAGAGAATCTTGTTTCTCATGCTCTGAGAGTCTATGGGTGCCTTTTGGCAAAATCCAAGGGGGCTGTCATGTTGCTTTTACTGAAGAGTGGATTTTGTCTGGCCACTGTACCATAAAGTCCTGATTGGTGGAGTGCTGCAGAGATGGTTGTCCTTCTGGAAGCTTCACCCATCTCCACAAAGGAACTCTAGAGCTATATCGGAGTGACCATCGGGTTCTTGGTCAACTACCTGACCAAGTCCCTTCTCCCCTGATTGCTCAGTTTGGCCTTGCAGCCAGCTCTAGGAAGAGTCTTGGTGGTTCCAAACGTCTTCCATTTAAGAAAGATGGAGGCCACTGCGTTCTTGGTGGACCTTCAATGCTGCAGACATTTTTTTAGAGGACAAACTTTCCCAGATCTGTGCCTCGACAAAATCCTGTCTCGGCACTCTAAAGACAATTCCTTCGACCTCATGGTTTGGTTTTTGCACTGACATGCGCTGTGAACTGTGGGACCTTATATACAGTAAATGGGTGTGTGCCTTTCCAAATCATGTCCAATCAATTTAATTTACCACAGGTGGACTACTGTATATATACAGTTGAAGTGGAAGTTTGTAAAGACTTAGGTTGGAGTCATTAAAACTCCTTTTTTCAACCACTACACAAAATTTCTTGTTAACAAACTATAGTTTTGGCAAGTCGGTTAGGACATCTACTTTGTGCATGACACAAGTCATTGTTCCAAAAATTGTTCATAGACAGATTATTTCACTTATAATTCACTGTATCACATTTCCAGTAGGTCAGAATTTCCAGCTTGGAAAATTCTAGAAAATTATGCAATGGCTTTAGAAGCTTCTGATAGGCTAATTGACATCATTTGAGTCAATTGGAGGTGTACCTGTGGATGTATTTCAAGACCTACCTTCAAACTCAGCGTCTCTTTGCTTGACATCATGGAAAAATCAAAGAAATCAGCCAAGACCTCAGAAAAAAATAGACCACCAGCAATTTCCAAACGCCTATAGGTACCACATTGATCTGTACAAACAATAGTATGCAAGTATATACACCATGGGACCACACAGCCGTCATACCGCTCAGGAAGAAGATGCATTCTGTCTCCTAGAGATGAACGTACTTTGCTGCGAAAAGAGCAAATCAATCCTAGAACAACAGCAAAGGACCTTGTGAAGATGCTGGAGGAAACAGGTAAAAAAAAGTATAGAAAAGCCAGACTACAGTTTGCAACTGTACATGGGGACAAAGACCATACTTTTAGGGGAAATCTCCTCTGGTCTGATGAAACAAAAATAGAACTGTTTGGCCATAATGATCATCGTTATGTTTGGAGAAAAAAGGGAGATGCTTGCAAGCCGAAGAACACCATCCCAACAGTGAAGCACGGGGTGGCATCATGTTGTGGGGATGCTTTGCTGCAGGAAGGACTGGTGCACTTCACAAAATAGATGGCATCATGCGGGAGGACAATTATGTGGATATATTGAAGCAACATCTCAAGACATCAGTCAGGAAGTAAAGCTTGGTCGTAAATGGGCCTTCCAAATGGGCAATGACCCCAAGCATACTTCCAAAGTTGTGGCAAAATGGCTTGAGTACAACAAAGTCAAGGTATTGGAGTGGCCATCACAAAGCCCTGACCCCAATCCTGTAGAACATTTGTGGGCAGAACTGAAAAGGCCTGTGCTAGCAAGGAGACCTACAAACCTAACTCTGTTACGCCAGCTCTGTCAGGAGGAATGGGCCAAAATTCACCAAACTTATTGTGGGAAGCTTGCGGCGCTGACAGAGATGGCTGCCTCGCTTCGCGTTCCTAGGAAACTATGCAGCAATTTGTTTTTTTACGTGTAGTTTCTTACATTGGTACCCCAGTTAATCTTAGGTTTTATAACATACAGTCGGGTGGCACTACTGGATATAAGAGCAATGTCAACTCACCATCATTACGACCAGGAATACGACTTTCCCGAAGCGGATCCTCTGTTTTGCCCACCACCCAGGACAATGGATCGGATCCCAGCCGGTGAACCAAAACAACGTCACCATAAAAGGGACAGACTAGGCGGTCTTCTGGTCAGGCTCCGGAGACGGGCACATTGCGCACCACTCCCAAGCATACTACTCGCTAATGTCCAGTCTCTTGACAACAAGGTTGATGAAATCCGAGCAAGGGTAGCATTCCAGAGAGACATAAGAGACTGTAATGTTCTTTGCTTCACGGAAACATGGCTCACTTGAGACACGCTATCGGAGTCGGTACAGCCAGCTGGTTTCTTCACGCATCGCGCCGACAGAAACAAGCATCTTTCTGGTAAGAAGAGGGGCAGGGGGGTATGCCTTATGATTAACGAGACGTGGTGTGATCATAACAACATACAGGAACTCAAGTCCTTCTGTTCACCTGACTTAGAATTCCTCACAATCAAATATCGACTGCATTATCTACCAAGAGAATTCTCTTCGATTATAATCACAGCCGCATATATTCCCCCCCAAGCAGACACACCGACGGCCCTGAACAAACTTTATTTGACTCTATGTACACTGGGAACCACATATCCTTAGGCTGCATTCATTGTATCTGGGGATTTTAACAAGGCTAAGGATTGTTGTCCCTGTACAGGACCCAAAATCAGCGGAAAATTCAGAGCGCCACCTTTAGTACTCGATAAAACTCAAACTTTCATTAAAACACACATGCAAGGTACTCAATTAAAGCTACACTAGTTGTGAATCTAGCCAACATGTCAGATTTGTAAAATGCTTTTCGGCGAAAGCATGAGAAGCTATTATCTGATAGCATGCACCCCCCGAAATACCTGAACGAGACCTAAACAAAAGATTTAGCGGTAGCCGGCACTACACAAAACGCAGAAATAAAATATAAAACATTCATTACCTTTGACAAGCTTCTTTGTTGGCACTCCTATATGTCCCATAAACATCACAATTGGGTCTTTTTCCCGATTAAATCGGTCATTGTATACCCAAAATGTCAATTTATGAAGGCCGGTCTGATCCATGAAAATTCACCTTTACAAGACACAACGTCACTTTTTAAAATTAAAAAAGTTGCCTATAAACTTTTACAAATCACTTCAAACTACTTTTGTAAACCAACTTTAGGTATTAATAAACGTTAATAATCGATCAAATTGATCACGGGGCGATCTGTATTCGATAGCAGCAAGTCTTGAAATCATCGTCCATTTTTTCACTTTCATAACTTCCTCCGGTGCACCCCAAGACATGAAGTGCCTATACGTCATCCCACCAAGGATAAACCAGCAATGAAATGCCAGTACTGACGACATCGTGTGGAAGCTGTAGGCATTGTAAACGGAACCTCATCTATTTTCTATCGCCTTAGACAATACATTGACTGGCGGATGAATATATTTTTTTGTGTTTTTGGTGAACAGTTTTCCCTGGGATTTTTACTCCTAAACACGTTCTGTTATAGCCACAGACATGATTTAACCAGTTTTAGAGACTTCAGAGTGTTTTCTATACACACATACTTATCATATGCATATACTATATTCCTGGCATGAGTAGCAGGACGTTGAAATGTTGCGCGATTTTTAACAAAAAACTGCGAAAAGCTGCGAAAATTCGCATCATCCATAACAGGCTAATCTGAAAACAAGACTCCCTAAATTCCATCAGCATATCGATTGTGCTACCAGGGCTGGTAAAACCCTGGATCATTGATATTCTAACTTCAGCGACGCATATAAGGCCCTCCCCGCTCCCCTTTTGGAAAAGCTGACCACGACTCCATTTCGTTGCTCCCAGCCTATGGACAGAGGCAAAAACAGGAAGCTCCCGCGCTCAGGTCTGTTCAACGCTGGTCCGACCAATCTGATTCCACGCTTCAAGATTGCTTCGATCATGTGGATTGGGATATGTTCCGCATTGCGTCAAACAACAACATTGACGAATACGCTGATTCTGTGAGCGAGTTTATTAGCAAGTGCATTGGCGATGTCGTACCCACAGCAACTATTAAAACATTCCCAAACCAGAAACCGTGGATTGATGGCAGCATTCACGTGAGACTGAAAGCCCGAACCACTGCTTTTAATCAGGGCAAGGTGACCGGAAACATGACTGAATACAAACAGTGTAGCTATTCCCTCCACAAGGCAATCAAACAAGCTAAGCGTCAGTATAGAGACAAAGTAGAGTTGCAATTCAAAGGTTCAGACACAAAAGGTATGTGGCAGGGTCTACAGTCAATCACAGATTACAAAAAGAAAACCAGCCCCATTGCGGACCAGGATGTCTTGCTCCCAGACAGACTAAACAACTTCTTTGCTCACTTTGAGGACAATACAGTGCCACTGACATGAACCGCTACCAAAACATGTGGACTCTCCTTCACTGCAGACGACGTGAGTAAAACATTTAAACGTGCTAACCCTCGCAAGGCTGCAGGCCCAGACAGCATCCCCAGCCGTGTCCTCAGAGCATGTGCAGACCAGCTGGCTGGTGTGTTTACAGACATATTCAATCAATCCTTTTCCCAGTCTGCTGTTCCCACATGCTTCAAGAGGGCCACCATTGTTCCTGTTCCCAAGAAAGCTAAGGTAACTGAGCTAAATGACTACCGCCCCGTAGCACTCACTTCCGTCATGAAGTGCTTTGAGAGACTAGTCAAGGACCATATCACCTCCATCCTACCTGACACCCTAGACCCACTCCAATTTGCTTACCGCCCTAATAGGTCCACAGACGACACAATCGCAACCACACTACCCTGGGTCTCGACCCCGCTCTGTTCAACTGGGTCCTGGACTTCCGGACGGGCTGCCCTGGTGAGGATAGGTAACAACATCTCGACCCCAGCTGATTCTCAACACTGGGGCCCCACAAGGGTGCGTTCTGAGCCCTCTCCTGTACTCCCTGTTCACCCACGACTACGTGGCCATGCATGCCTCCAACTCAATCATCAAGCTTGCAGACGACACTACAGTGGTAGGCTTGATTACAACGACGAGACTGCCTACAGGGAGGAGGTGAGGGCCCTCGGAGTGTGGTGTCAGGAAAATAACCTGACACGTCAACAAAACAAAGGATATGATCGTGGACTTCAGGAAACAGCAGAGGGAGCAGCCCCCTATCCACATCGACGGGACAGTAGTGGAGAGGGTAGTAAGTTTTAAGTTCCTCTGCGTACACATCACAGACAAACTGAATTGGTCCACCCACACAGACAGCGTGGTGAAGAAGGCGCAGCAGCTCCTCTTCAACCTCAGGAGGCGGAAGAAATTTGGCTTGTCACCAAAAGCACTCACAAACTTTTACAGATGGACAATCGAGAGCATCTTGTTGGGCTGTATCACCACCTGGTACGGCAACTGCTCCGCCCACAACCATAAGGCTCTCCAGAGGGTAGTGAGGTCTGCACAATGCATCACCGGGGGCAAACAGGAGGGCCATAAAGATCATCAAGGACAACAACCACCTGAGCCACTGCCTGTTCACCCCGCTATCATCCAGAAGACGAGGTCAGTACAGGTGCATCAAAGCAGGGGCCGAGAGACTGAAAATCAGCTTCTATCTCAAGGCCATCAGACTGTTAAACCTCCACCACTAACATTGAGTGGCTGCTGCCAACATACTGACTCAACTCCAGCCACTTTAATAATGGAAAAATGTATGGAAAAATGTATCACTAGCCACTTTAAACAATGCCACTTAATATAATGTTTATATACCCTACATTACTCATCTCATATGTATATACTGTACTCGAAACCATCTACTGCATCTTGCCTATGCCGTTCTGTACCATCACTCATTCATCTATTTTTATGTACATATTCTTCATCCCTTTACACTTGTGTGTATAAGGTAGTAGTTGTGAAATTGTTAGATTTTAGGCTAGATTACTCGTTGGCTATTACTGCATTGTTGGAACTAGAAGCACAAGCATTTCGCTACACTCGCATTAACATCTGCTAACCATGTGTATTTGACAAATAAAAAGTGATTTTATTTGTGGAAGGCTACACAAAATGTTTGACCCAAGTTAAACAATTTAAAGGCAATGTTACCAAATACCAATTGAGTGTATGTAAACTTCTGACCCACTGGGAATGTGATGAAAGAAATAAAAGCTGAAATAAATAATTCTCTCAACTATTGTTCTGACATTTCACATTCTTAAAATAACGACGTGATCCTAACTGACCTAAGACAGGGAATTTTTACTAGGATGTCAGGAATTGTGAAAATCTGAGTTTAAATGTAGTTGGCTAAGGTATATGTAAACTTCCGACTTCAACTGTATATAACGTGAGACAAATACCCTGGTTTATTCCTTTTATTTCTGCTACAATGCCTCACATGAACTCATAGCACACTCCATCTCTTAAAAAATGCTTGTAAAAACCTGAAAAATGTGGAGAAAAACTTGCATAAATAAGGTCTGCGAATAATTCAAGGCCGAATAACCCTGTAGTAGGAGCTGTGAATCACATATCCGTAGACGGTGTGGATATATATTAATACCGTCTCCTTTCACTTCATAAGGAATTAGAAGCCAATGGAAGTTATATTGCTCCTGACCCCTGGAAATATAATGATACTGTGCAATGTAAAAGGCCTAGCTTGCCCAATGAAAACAATAGTCATGTATTGTTTTTGATGACCTAGCCCAAGGGTTCCCAACCCTGCCCCACTTTTAATCAATGTTTATTATAGGCTGTATTAAATACACAACCAGCTTGGTTTTGTTTCATTTGAGGGACCTACGACCCCAAGAATATTTTACCTGCATTTCTATGTAGTTCAACAACACTCATTACATATTTTAGATAATCATTATCATTAACTAGCCTATAAAAAAAATAAAAAATAGATATAATAATAATAGATAGTGAAAATAAAGTCTATACCCGATTTTCCCCAAATGTTTATTCCGCTACCAATTATGTTTAATGATTTTTCTGAACGCTCATTTTGAATGATTTCTTACAGAAAGTAAATAGATCAATTGAGAGTCACACATTGTAAAATATTACATCCCAAGGAAAGTCCAATTCATTTTTACTCCTCAACTTCAGAAGGTCGTAGCTCAGCTTCTGATGTTCATAGTGGCAAACCAGAAATATTCCCCTGTGCATCAGAGTCGTGTCTTCCTACAGCATTGTACTGCTTGTTTCTAAAGCATGACAGATTTGTTCATCCATTTAGATCAGTATAAATGATTGTGAATTGTTAAAAAAATAAATAATAATAATAAAATAAACGTTGGCATTACAACCGTATGGGGGTTGCTCCCACTAGGTTGGGAACCCCTGACCTACTGTGCATTCGGAAAGTATTCAGACCCCTTCCCTTTTTCCACATTTTGTTACAGCCTTATTCTAAAATGGATTAAAACTACAAACAATACATCATAATGACAAAGCGAAAACAGGTTTTTAGAAATGTTAGCAAATGTGTAGAAGAAAACCAGTAATACCTTGAAAATTGACTCGAAATTGAGCTCAGGTGCATCCTGTTTCCATTGATCATCCTTGAGATGTTTTTACGACTTGATTGGAGTCCACTTGTGGTAAATTCAATTGATTGGACATGATTTGGACAGGCTCACACCTGTGTATATAAAGAGTAAACGTAAAGATACCTTCATAGAAAATGACAAGTAAAAGTGAAAGTCACCCAGAAAAATACTACTTTAGTAAAAGTCTAAAAGTATTTGGTTTTAAATATACTTAAGTATCAAAAGTAAATGTAAAAATATACTTAGGTACCAAAAGTAAAATTATAAATCATTTAAAAATAGTTTATAATAAGAAAATCAGACGGCATAATTCTGTTGTTGTTTTTTATTTATGGATAGCAAGGGGCACACTACAACATGCAAACATCACTTACAAACTAAGCATTTGTGTTTAGTGAGTCCTCCAGATCAGAGGCTGTAGGGATGACCAAGGATGTTATCTTGATAAGTGAATTGAATCCACTTTCCTGTCCTGATAAGCATTGAAAAGGTAGCAAGTAAAAAGTACATAATTTTGGGGGGGAATGTAGTGAAGTAAAAGTAAAAGTCGTCACAAATATAAATAGTAAAGTAAAGTACAGATAAAGTCGGAAGTTTACGTACACTTAGGTTGGAGTCATTAAAACTAGTTTTTAAATTAACCACCAAATTTCATGTTAACAAACTATAGTTTTGGCAAGTCGGTAAGGACATCTAAACGACACAAGTAATTTTTCCAACAATTGTTTACAGACAGATTATTTCACTTATAATTCATTGTATCACAATTCCAGTGGGTCAGAGGTTTACATACATTAAGTTAACTGTGCCTTTAAACAGCTTGAAAAATTCCAGAAAATTATGTCATGGCTTTAGAAGCTTCTGATAGTCTAATAGCTAATTGATATCATTTGAGTCAATTGGAAGTGTAGCTGTGGATGTATTTTAAGGCCTACCTTCAAACTCAGTGCCTCTTTGCTTGACATCATGGGAAAATCAAAAGAAATCAGCCAAGACCTCAGAAAAAAAATGGTAGACCTCCACAAGTCTGGTTCATCCTTGGGAGCAATTTCTAAACGCCTGAAGGTAACACGTTCATCTGTACAAACAATAGTACGCAAGTATAAACAACATGGGATCACGCAGACGCCATACCGCTCAGGAAGGAGACGCGTTCTGTCTCCTAGAGATGAACGTACTTTGTGCGAAAAGTGCAAATCAATCCCAGAACAACAGCAAAAGGACCTTGTGAAGATGCTGGAGGAAACAGGTACAAAAGTACCTGTACCTGTTAGCCACATCGACATAACCTGAAAGGCCGCTCAGCAAGGAAGAAGCCACTGCTCCAAAACCGCCATACAAAAGACAGACTACGGTTTGCAACTGCACATGGGGACAAAGATCGTACTTTTTGGGGAAATGTCCTCTGGTCTGATGAAACAAAAATAGAACTGTTTGGCCATAATGACCATCGTTATGTTTGGAGGAAAAATGGGGAGTCTTGCAAGCCGAAGAACATCATCCCAACCGTGAAGCACGGTGGTGGCAGCATCATGTTGTGGGGGTGCTTTGCTGCAGGAGGGACTGGTGCACTTTACAAAATAGATGGCCTCATGAGGAAGTACAATTATGTGGATATATTGAAGCAACATCTCAAGACATCAGTTAAAGCTTGGTCACATGGGTCTTCCAAATGGACAATGACCACAAGCATACTTCCAAAGTTGTGGCAAAATGGCTTAAGGAGAACAAAATCAAGGTATTGAAGTGGCCATCACAAAGCCCTGACCTCAATCCTATAGAAAATTTGTGGGCAGAACTGAAAGCATGTGCAAGCAAGGAGGCCTCCAAACCTGACTCTGTTACACCAGCTCTGTCAGGAGGAATGGGCCAAAATTCACCCAACTTATTGTGGGAAGCTTGTGGAAAGCGACCCGAAATGTTTGACCCAAGTTAAACAATTTAAAGTCAATGCTACCAAATACTAGTACTTTAAAGTATTTTCATATTGCTTTTTGCACTTTAAATCTCTACAGAAAACTGAAATCCAGCAATTGTCCTCTTATTAATGCTCATAGCGAGTCTTGAAATCAGTATCTTGGAATTCCAGGCTGAATCACTTGAAACTAACTTGAAACACAGCTGAATTCAGTCTGGATTTCCAGACTGTTAAATCAGGTGGATGAAAACCTAAATAACAGTCAAAAGGTCTCTGTTACTGTGTTCCTCTCCGTTTGAATGGCTTACGTGGGCTGAGAGTTGAGTTGGTGTCAGAATCAGACGCAGGCCCCTGAAGACACGGCCGTCCTTTTGAAGTACATCACCTGTGTTTCATGTCCGGGGCCTGCCTCACTTCACAGGCAGCGAGTGGGGAGATTAAATAACAGAGCACAAAAAGGAAAGAGAGCGGGAAGGATGGATAAATGGCGGAACAGAGGGATCTTTTCCTCCTCTGACAGGCTCAGGCAGAGGGAGGGAGGGAGGGAGAGAGAGAGCCAGGTACCTGAGGGGTTTTATCACTACCCCTTCAACGTTCTCTCACA
Source organism: Oncorhynchus kisutch (assembly GCF_002021735.2). Taxonomy (NCBI): domain Eukaryota; kingdom Metazoa; phylum Chordata; class Actinopteri; order Salmoniformes; family Salmonidae; genus Oncorhynchus; species Oncorhynchus kisutch. The sequence goes on from NC_034203.2 coordinate 12,008,282, forward strand.
TGAGAAACAAAACTTGTGATCCCTCCCTTCACAGCGGGAGATACAGGAGCGGTCCGTCTCTCCTCTACTTTGTGTGCAGTGTTTCCCCTATATTCATTTTTATTTTATTTTAATCAAGCTTTATTTTTATAGCACATTTTAGACATAAATGCAACGCAAAACATGAATAAAAAACAATGAAAATAAAAACAGAAATATTTATTACACAAACATAAGAGGATAAAAAACAAAATAATAACAATAAAAGTCAATGACAACAAAAAATCACCCTAAGGAAAAGCAAAGCTAAAAAGGTGTTTTAAGATCTCTTTTAAATATGTCCCCAGTTCTGGCCCCCCTCAGTTTCCCTTGCAGTCCATTCCAGAGGCTGTGGGCATAGTAACTAAAAGCTGCCTCTTCATGTCTCTTGGTCCTAGGCTTTGGGATAGTTAAAAGGCCGGTGCCAGAGGACCTGAAGGACTTACTGGGTACATAACTCAAAAGCATGTCTGACATGTACTTTACAAGGGTGCACAATTGTGGATTGATTTAAAAACCAAATCATCTTAAAATGAATTCTGAAACTCGCAGGCAGCCAATGCAGACTTTAAAACCAGTGTAATGTGTGCTCTCCATCTGGCCTTGGTCAGTACCCATGCGGCAGCATTTTGTGTGCTTTGCAGTTGACCAATCAATGGCTTTTTTGTGTAGACCAGACAGGAGAGCATTACATTAGCCAAGCCTGCTTGTAATAAAAGCATGGACGAGTCTCTCTGTATCATCCTGAGATAGAAACGGCCACACCTTCGCAATGTTCCTCAGGTGGTGTGTGATTCGAAGTTGAGTTCAGAATCTAAAATGACACCTAGGTTTTTTTACCTGGTGTTTTATCTTTATTGCCTGTAAATGAAAATGTGCGGCCAGATTCTCTCTCTGTCCTTTGGCTCCAATAATTGTTACCTCAGTCTTGTCTTGATTTAGCTGGAGGAAGTTGTGAGCCATCCAATTATTTCAATCACTAATACAGTCTAATAATGTAAATCGTATTGTATATAGTCTGCGTAACAGTGGAAATACTGTGATTTCTTATAACGCTGCCAAGGGGTAACATACAGAGCATTCGGAAAGCATTCAGACCCCTTCACTTGTTCCACATTTTGTTTCAGCCTTATTCTAAAACGGATTACATTTGAACAAATTCTCATCAATCTAAACCCAATGCAACATAATGACGAAGCAAAAACAGGATTTTATAATTTTGCGCAATATTATTAGAAATAAAAAACAGAAATATCTTATTTACATTAGTATTCAGACCCTTTGCTATGACACTCGAAATCGAGCTCAGGTGCATCCTGTTTCCATTGATCATCCTTGAGATGTTTCTACAACTTGATTGGAGTCCGGCCTGTGGTAAATTCAATTGATTGGACATGATTTGGAAAGGCACGCAGTATTTTGATGTTTGGATGAAAAACGTACCCAAATTAAACTGCCTATTTCTCAGGTCCAGAAGCTACAATATGCATATGATTGATTAGGATAGAAAACACTCTAAAGTTTCCAAAACTGTCAAAATATTGTCTGAGTATAACAGAACTGATATTGCAGGCGAAAACCTGAGGAAAATCCAACTAGGAAGTGCCTCTTATTTTGAAAGCTGTCTGTTCCATTGCATGCCTTCTCTCCATTTAAAGGGATATCAACCAGATTCCTTTTCCTATGGCTTCCACATGGTCTGAACAGTTGTTAGACATAGTTTCAGGCTTTTATTCTGAAAAATGGGCGAGAACGATCACATCGCATCAGTGGATGGCTGAGTGCCAGCAGCATTTTGCATGTGCCAACAGAGTGGAGCAGACATTTTCTCTCTCACTCCTACTGAAAAAGCTAAGGTCCGGTTGAAATATTATTGATTATATATTGTAAAAACAAACTGATGATTGATTATAAAAAACGTTTGACATGTTTCTACGAACTTTACGAACACTATTTGGAATTTTCGTCTGCCCCACCGTGACTGCTCGAGCCTGTGGATTTCTGAACATAACGCGCCAACCAAATGGAGGTATTTTGGATATAAAAATAATCTTTATGGAACAAAAGGAACATTTATTGTGTAACTGGGAGTCTCGTGAGTGCAAACATCCGAAGATCATTAAAGGTAAGCGATTCATTTTATTGCTTTTCTGACTTTCGTGACCAATCTACTTTGCTGCTAGCTGTTTGTAATGTTTTGTCTGCTGAGAGAGATGTCCTTACATAAACGCTTGGTATGCTTTCACCGAAAAGCTTTTTAAATTTTTTTTATCTGATACACCAGGTGGATTAACAACAAGCTAAGCTGTGTTTTGCTATATTGCACTTGTGATTTCATGAAAATGAAATATTTTCAGTAATTTAATTTGAATTTGGCGCTCTGCATTTCAGCGGATGTTTACGAAAATGATCCCGCTGACGGGATGGGTGCATCAAGAAGATATGGTCCCACAGTTGGGGGGCATGTCAGAGCAAAAACCAAATCATGAGGTCAAAGGAATTGTCCGTAGAGTTCCGAGACAGGATTGTGTCGATGGACAGATCTGGAGAAAGGTACCAAAAAATGCCTGCAGCATTGAAAGTCCCCAAGAACACAGTGGCCTCCATCATTCTTAAATGGAAGAAGTATATAACCACCAAGACTCTTCCTAGAGCTGTCCGCCCGGCCAAACTGAGCAATCGGGGGAGAAGGGCCTTGGTCAGGGAGGTGACCAAGAACCCAATGGTCACTCTGACAGAGCTCCAGAGTGGGATAAATTACCCAGATACAGGTGTGCCAAGCTTGTAGCGTCATACCCAAGAAGACTCGAGGCTGTAATCGCTGCCAAAGGTGCTTCAACAAGGTACTGAGTAAAGGGTCTGAAAACTTATGTAAATGTGATATTTCAGTTGTTTATTTTGAATACATTTGCCAAAATGTATAAAGATCGGTTTTTGCTTTGTCATTATTGTGTGTAGATTGATGATGGGAAAAAACAATGTAATACATTTTGTAATAAGGCTGTAAAGTAACATAATGTAGAAAAAGTAAAGGGTCTGAATTCTTTCTGAATGCACTGTATATAAACTGAACAGTACTGGACCCAAACCTTGTGGAACGCCACACGTGGTATCTGTTTTTGAGTTATGTTCAGCAAGGGTGACAAAAAACTATTGACCGGTTAAATAGGTCCTCAACCAATTTAGAACCGGAAAAGCCAACCCACCTCTCTAGTCTGTCTAGAAGGACATCATGGTCAACAGTGTCGAATGCAGCACTTAAATCCAAAAGTACAAGGACAGAGAGCTGTATGGCATCTGTGTTAGCGCTAAGATCATTTACCACTTCAATTAAGGCTGTCTCTGTGCTGTGGCACGTAAACCAGATTGGAACTTTTTTTTAAACAGTTGGCACGTAAAAAAATGATTTAGCTGTTTGAATAACCATTTCTCCAGAATTTGCTTCACCTCCTAAGTATCTTTCTTTCCAATTTCCGCCTAGAATGACATACCCAAATCTAACTGCCTGTAGCTCAGGCCCTGAAGCAAGGATATGCATATTCTTGGTACCATTTGAAAGAAAACACTTTGAAGTTTGTGGAAATGTAGGAGAATATAACACAATAGATCTGGTAAAAGATAATACAAAGAAAACAAACCGTTCTTTTGTATTTTTTTTGTACCATCATCTTTGAAATGCAAGAGAAAGGCTATAATGTATTATCCCAGCCTAGGTGTAATTTAGATTTTGGCCACTCGATGGCAGCAGTGTATGTGCAATGTTTTAGACTGATCCAATGAACCTTTGGATTTCTGTTCAAAATGTTGTATCAAGACAGCCCAAATGTGCCTAATTTGTTAATTAAGCGTGCCTTGAATTCTAAATAAATCGCAGACAGTGTCACCAGCAAAGCACCCCCACATCATCACACCTCCTTTTCTTTTTATTTTTATTTCACCTTTATTTAACCAGGTAGGCCAGTTGAGAACAAGTTCTCATTTACAACTGCGACATGGCCAAGATAAAGCATGCTTCACGGTGGGAACCACACACGCGTAGATAATCCGTTCACCTACTCTGCGTCTCATGAAGACGCGGAGGTTGGAACCAAAAATCTCACATTTGGACTCATCAGACCAAAGGACAGATTTCCACTCGGTCTAATGTCCATTGCTCGTGTTTCTTGGCCCAAGAAAGTCTATTTTTGTTATTGGTGTCCTTTAATAGTGGTTTCTTTGCAGCAATTCGACCATGAAGGCCCGATTCATGCAGTCTACTCTGAACTTGAACTCTATGAAGCATTTATTTGGGCTGCAATCTGAGGTGCTGCTAACTATAATGAACTTATCCTCTCAGGGCCTTCCTTTCTTGTGGCGGTCCTCATGAGAGCCAGTTTCATCATAGCGCTTGATGGTTTTTGCGACTGCACTTGAAGAAACCTTCAAAGTTCTTGACTGACCTTTATGTCTTAAAGTAATGATGGACTGTTGTTTCTCTTTGATTATTTGACATGTTCTTGCCATAATATGGACTTGGGTCTTTTACCAAATAGGGCTATCTTCTGTATACAAATCCACAAATTAACTTTTAACAAGGCACAACTGTTAATTGAAATGCATTCCAGGTGATTACCTCATGAAGCTGGTTGAGAGAATGCCAAGAGTGTTCAAAGCTGTCATCAAGGCAAAGGGTGGCTACTTTGAAAAATCTAAAATATATTTTGTTTTGTGATATATTTTCTTGGTTACTACATGATTCCATATGTGTTAATTCATAGTTTAGATGTCTTCACTATTATTCTACAATGTAGAAAATAGTAAGAATAAACAAAAACCCTGGAATGAGTACTGTAGGTGTGTCCAGACTTTTGACTGGTACTATATATGCCAAGTTGCTTTCTCAGAAAATCATAATGGATCTGCAACTTTCTCCACAATTGCCTTTCTGCAATTTCTCTTAAGTTGATTTGTTTCCTCACTCAACCAAGGGGCTCTCTGTTTGAATGTGGCATTTTCAACATCATTGGAGCTATGGCCATTAATAGCTATGGCTATTAATTTGCTATGAAAGTTATCAACTAAATCATCACAAGAGGAAGACAGAATAGGTGATGGTGTATTGTTTATACACTAAATAAAATCTGTAGCAACTTCAGAAGTACAATAGCCCAGTAAAGTCCATAGAGTCCTAAAGATTCATGAATTCAATCGCCTTGGAGTCAGTTTCTTCAACATGAATATTCAACATGAATATTAAAATCGCCCAACACAATGATTTTATAATAGTTCTCAAGGACAATAGACAATAGTTCAGAAAAATCTGTAAAGAAAGTGGGGCATTGCTTTGGTGGCCTATACAGAGCCAGGACTGGTGGCTGACATTTAAACAGTATAGCATGATGTTCTAAAGATCCAAAGTCGCCAAATGAAATGTCCTTACAGGTGAGAGCATTCGTAAAAATAGAGATGGTCCTCCCACCCATTTCCTCTTTTCCGATAGAGTATGAAAAGCTGTAGTCTGGGGGATGCTTCAAAAAGAGTGGCACTACAGTCTGAAGACAGCCATGTTTCTGCGAGAAACATGCAATCAACTTTGCACCCAGTAATTTAGCAGTCTATGGAAACAGCTAGCATGCCAGTCATTCCTTCAAACTGCACACAGACATACAAATTGTATCCATGAGATTATCGGACTCTGGGTAAGGAGGAAATCCTTTACGTTCAGAGTGACAAGTTACAACATACAGTTTAAGTCGGAAGTTTACATACACTTAGGTTGGAGTCATCGTTTTTCAAATGTCTTGTTAACAAACTATAGTTTTGGCAAGTCGGTTAGGACATCTACTTGTGCATGACTACTTTGTGCTGTCATCTACTTTGTGCTGTCTCCTAGAGATTAACGTACTTTGGTGCAGTGCAAATCCATCCTAGAACAACAGCAAAGGACCTTGTGAAGATGCTGGTGGAAACAGGGACAAATGTCCACAGTAAAACAAGTCCTATATCGACATAACCTGAAAGGCCGCTCAGCAAGGAAGAAGCCACTGCTCCAAAACCGGCATAAAAAAGCCAGACTACGGTTTGCAACTTCACATGAGGACAAAGATCATACTTTTTGGAGAAATGTCGTCTGGTCTGATGAAACAAAATTAGAACTGTTTGGCCATAATGACCATCATTATGTTTGGATGAAAAAGGGGGAGGCTTGCAAGCCGAAGAACACCATCCCAACCGTGAAGCACGGGGGTGGCAGCATCATGCTGTGGGGGTGCTTTGCTGCAGGAGGGACTGGTGCACTTCACAAAAGATGGCATCATGAGGGATGACAATTATGTGGATATATTGAAGCAACATCTCAAGACATCAGTCAGGAAGTTAAAGCTTGGTCACAAATGGGTATTCCAAATGGACAATGACCACAAGCATTCTTCCAAAGTTGTGGCAAAATGGCTTAAGGACAACAAAGTTAAGGTATTGGAGTGGCCATCACAAAACATTGACCTCAATCCTATAGAAGATGTGTGGGCAGAACTGAAAAAGCGTGTGCGAGCAAGGAGGCCTAAAAAGCTGACTCAGTTACACCAGCTATGTCAGGAGGAATGGGCCAAAATTCACCCAACTTATTGTGGGAAGCTTGTGGAAGGCTACCCTAAATGTTTGACCTGAGTTAAACAATTTAAAGGCAATGCTACCAAATACTAATTGAGTGTATGTAAACTTCTGACCCACTGGGAATGTGATGAAAGAAATAAAAGCTGAAATAAATCATTCTCTCTTCCGACTTCAACTTTGTATTTGTGGCAAACAGAGCGAGCCCTGCCACTGCATGCTCCTCATCAACTCCCTACAGTGCTGCAGTGGCACGCATCAGTTATATTTCCCTTGGACCTCCCCAGCAAAGAGCACCAGACACCATCCCGCTTCCTTTGCCACCTCTGTTCAAAAAATCCTAGGTGAAACACTAATATGTGTCTCTTCCTGTCTCTTTCATTGTTTTTCACAGGCCATGCCCGAAACCCGTCTTGCCTACTACGTACTTTAACTGCAAACTGTGTACTAATCGAGCTATGTACTATTTAGAATGCACTGTTTAGTGAAAACAAATGCAGCAAGCAACCAATAACAGCATATTAGGTTAATCTTATTGCGAATGAGTCATTTAACTGCTGATGATCAGCTATAGTCACACATGTGGGTCTCGAAATACCATTATTTTCCTCAATAGTGTGCAGGGAATTCTATTAGATGAAAAGCCGAAATGAGGATGACATCCTGGCAATTAAAGCATAATACATTTTTAAAATGTCACAATATAAAACAACATTTTTTCACATACCCCAAATTCCTACTATTTCTTTTCAAATTCTGACAGGATATAGAATGAATGATTCAGGAAAAGAGTCAGTTAGAGTGCTTTCGGAAAGTATTCAGACACCTTGACTTTTTCCACATTTTGTTACGCTACAGTCTTATTCTAAAATGGATTCAATTGGGGTTTTTTCCTCATGAATCTACACACGATATTCCAGAATGACAAAGCAAAAATTGTATGAAAAATAAAGTATATATTAAAAAAAATGGAAATATCACATTTACATAAGTATTCAGAACCTTTAGTCAGTACTTGGTTGGAGCACCTTTGACAGCGATTACAGCCTTGAGTCTTCTTGGGTATGACGCTACAAGCTTGGCACACCCTGTATTTGGGGAATTTCTCTCATTCTTCTCTGCAGATCCGCTCAATCTCTGTCTGGATGAATGGGTTGCGTTGATGCACAGCCATTTTCAGGTCTATCCAGAGATGTTCAATTGGGATCAAGTCCGTGCTCTGGCTGGGCCACTCAAGGACAATCAGAGACTTGTCCCGAAGCTACTCCTGAGTTGTCTTGGCTGTGTGCTTAGGGTCGTTGTCCTGTTGGACTTTTGAATTTTTTGTTGTTTCATATTATGTTACATTTTGGAAATGTATTATGCAGTAATTTGCAGGATGTCATACTAATTTAGTCTTTTCATCTAGTAGAATTTGCTGCACACTATTGAGGAAGATAATCGTATTTCGAGACCCACGTGTGTGTGACTGTAGCTGATAATCAGCTGAGGGGACACTGAGCGCTCTGGAGCAGGTTTTTATCAAGGATCTCTCTGTACTTTGCTCCGTTCATCTTTCCCTCAATCCTCACTAGTCTCTCAAACCCTGCCACTGAAAAACATCCCCACTGCATGATGCGGCCACAACCATGCTTCACTGTAGGGATGGTGCCAGGTTTCATCCAGATGTGACGCTTAGCATTCAGGCCAAAGAGTTCAATCTTGGTTTCATCAAACCAGAGAATATTGTTTCTCATGGTCTGTGATTCCTTTAGGTGCCTTTTTGAAAACTCCAAGCTGGCTGTCTGGTGCCTTTTACTGAGGAGTGGCTTCTGGAACTCTGGAGCTCTGTCAAGGTGACCATCGGGTTCCTGGTCACCTCCCTGACCATGGCCCTTCTCTGCCGATTGCGGTTTGGCCGGGTGGCCAGCTCTAGGAAGAGTCTTGGTGGTGCCAAACTTCTTCCATTTAAGAATGACGGCGGCCAATGTGTTCTTGGGGACCTTCAATGCTGCATACATTTTTTGGTACCCTTCCCCATTTCTGTGCCTCGACACAATCCTGTCTCGGAGCTCTATGGACAATTCCTTTGACCTCACGGCTTGATTTTTGCTCTGACATGCACTGTCAACTATGAGACCTTACATAGACAGGTGTGTGCCTTTCCAAATCATGTCCAATCAATTGAATTTATCACAGATGGACTACAATCAAGTTGTAGAAACATCTCTTAGATGACCAATGTAAACACTCAACTTCAAGTCTCATAGCAAAGGGTCTGAATACTTATGTAAATAAGGTATTTCTGTTAAAAAATACATTGAAATTTGCTAAATGTTCTAAAAAACTGTTTGCGCCTCATTATGGGGTATTGTGTGTAGATTGATGAGGAAAAACAATATTTAATCAATTTTAGAATAACGTTGTAACATAACAAAATGTGGAAAAAAGTGAAAGGGTCTGAATCCTTCCTGAATGCACTGTAACCCATGGGAAATCGAAAGAGGTATTTGAAGTGTCCAGAATTGCAATCACACCAGCCTACTTAAGAAATTGGAGTAATTAGCCAACCAGGATGCCTCAGGGGCAAATAATTGATTATTCAGTGCTAAACAATATCCAATTGGAAGTTCAGACGTCCAATCGAGAAATTCGATGTTGAATAAACTACGTTATTATTATTATTGAAAGGGAATAATTCTGTCAGCATACATTAAATCTCCTCAGAAAAATATACAATAAAATGTCAGTTGACAGAATTATTATATTTTACAAGAGAGATACTTCAACTGTTGTTATGACATCCTATAGTGTAGTTTGTGTATTTTACTGCTGTTACAGCCCACGTAATCCACATAATCCCGATCATTACTCAGGATCATTATATGATCGTTCAAAAATCCTTTGAACATCTTGTCAACAATAACAAGTATCAGTCTAAGCATCTGTTTGATATATGTGTACATGTGTAAAGTCTGGAAATCTATAGATTCCCCACTGCACATTTATCGTAGCTGTTACAGTGTGTGTGCGTGCGTGTGTGTGTGTCTGTGTGTATGTGTTTGCAAGCACATACATTTGCACCCACAAGTGTGTGTGCGTGCGCACGTACTCATGCATGTGAAACGTGCTAATGTGATTCGCAGACATTAACATCCTCCACCTTAAATGATTCAAATTATATGCCTCATGGGACCATGTGCTACAGGCATTAAAACATGAAAAACATCATAGCTGTGTCTGACATGGCTATATTGACGACGTAGTGCACCCATAGGGCTCAGGACAAAAGTAGTGCACTAAATAAGGAATATGGTGCCACTTTGGATGGAGCCCATAAGACTCATCAACAGTCTATTAACCGACAAACATGCAGATAAGGATTTTATTTAATCATGCTGTCTTCATAATCAAACCATGTGGGAACATGATACTTTAACTGTTGCATGACAAACACTTGGCACAAATAGCCTGAGCTGCCAAGCTGAAAATGTGAAGTGGCATGGTGTGGTTTGAAAACAGTGACACTTATGAGCAGTGTAAAAATGTAGCCCCCAAAAATGTCAAACAAATTCATTTCCACCCCGTTCATTTTGCCTCATGGTTTATAAATAAGTCGTTTTTGGGGGGGAGGGTAGAAAGTATCAATTATGGTTGTTGTTGAAATTGAATATCTCTAGTCTGGAACTGTGTGCATTTGACACATTTCATTTGAGTGTGCATTCCCCTTACAAATGCACAACTTGTCATCCATAGCCACTGTCAAGGTTCTTTCATGATAACAAGACGGGTTTCTCTCCTCACTCTATTCCTCACGTTCACTTTCACTCACTAATTACCATTTCTTTCTCTCGCTCATTTCCCTCATTCTCTCTCTCTCTCTCGCTCTCTCTCACACACACACACACGAAACCATCCTCTTTCTCTAAACCACTCCCAATACTCTTTTTGTTCTCTAACCTTGCATGTGTGCGTGTGTGGAGGGGGAACTAACTTTACCGGGGGAACAATACGGAATGAGCATCCTCCTTTAGGAGAGATGAATGGACAAGAGGACTGGCGTAACTGCGATCCCCCAATAAAGAATTAGCCAATGACACTGCCTCTTTTCCTGTGGTCCCCCCTCCTCCCAGTCCCCAGTCACATCCCTCACACTGATTTGATTGAGAACGCTCTGTGCATACACAAGACCCACGCTCCTCCTCTCCGCAGGGGCATGGTCACGGCTCGCCCAAATAACCATTCATCTCCTCTCGTTCCTGTCTCACCATATATCATCGACTTTAGGCTCATCATTCTTTTACATCAAAGCGGAGCTGCTGTGAGAGGAGGATAGGGGGAGGAGGAAGGAGGAGGGAGGGATGGAGGAATGGCAAAGCACTTAACAATCCCCGTCCGTGTTCCCACAGAGCAATTAATGTGGTGCCAGAACAACGTCCCACTCCTTTCTCCACAGAAACAAAACCAGAATGGATGAGGGAGAGCAAAGCTGCATAAGTCACTGCCTGCTGCGGCTGCATGGGCTGGCTGGGCATTGAGGGAAAGAGAAAGAAAGGAGAGAGAGAATGGCTGGGATGGAGAGAGAGAAAAATCAGGGGGAATGCGAGAAAGAGAGAAGGAAAGAGGGAGGGAGGGAATGGGGGAATGAGAGGAAAGGAGGAAGACAATGATAGAGTGAAGAAGAACGGCAATAAGCGAGAGAGAGATAGTGAGGGAGTGAGAGAGAGAGACAGAGAGAGAGAGAGAGAGAGAGACATGGGTGGAGAAATAGAGAGAGGGAATGAGAAAAATGCAAAGGAGAACCCTAGACAAACAGAGTTGGAAAGGGCAAGAGTGAGACATGAAGAATTGAGGAGATTGAGAGAACAAAACCCGAGGAAAGACAGACTAGGACAGAGTGTCTTTTCTGCCAGCGTTTTTTCGAAAATCTCCTTGGTAGCCATTTTATGGGTTTCATTCATTAGCTAGGCGCCACGGAAAAGATAGGGAGAAATATCACAAGTCACCAAAAAAATAACACATCACCACTTTCCCTCTCCGTTGATATTTTACCAGTGGTGACCTTCTGGAGTCACAGAGCAGATTGTTAATCACAGAGAGAAATATTCACAAACCATTGGGTTTTTTGTTGACGCTTTTGTTGCTTAACCATTGGAATTTCACTGGCTTGGTCTCGGAGTTGGTTGCTGAGAGTTTGAAATGTGTCCCTAAACCAGCTCTGCCCTATATGCGGGAGATACTGTTAGTGAGAAAATGAATTGATTTAATTTTAGAATAATGATAACAAAAATGTAGGGGAAAAATCAAGGGGTCTAAATACCTTCCGAATTCAGTGTACATACAAGCGTTCCTAAAAAAAGTTATGAATGTATAGTCTTGCATGTACTCTATGATTCAAACCATTACAATGTTTTGAAAAGAAACTGTAATAGAAAAATAATGGCACCTAACATCAGTTCTCCACAGCTGTCAAGAGTGAAATTTAATTAGAGCTATTTTAATTTAATGATGTGTAAAGCAGTACCTATCACAAAGCCTCCTCGTTTTCCCGGGAGCAAAAAAACCCCACATTGTCTAATTATAAGTCACATGTCACTGTCACCTACCTGTGTGACACTGTGATTTAACTTCAGTCACAAGCCAGAGCCATGCACTCAACTGCAGGCCTATCATCATTTGATAGTGTATGTATTTAGGGAGAGGGTAGATGTTTCCCGTACAGTGCATTTGGAAAGTATTCACACCCCTTGAATTTTTCCACATTTTGTTACCTTACATCATTATTCTAAAATTGATTAAAACAATTTTCCCTCATCAATCTACCCCAAATACCACATAATGACAAAGCAAAAAAACTTTTTTTAGAAATATTTGCAAATGTATTAAAAATAAACAAAACAGAAATACCCAGACCCTTTGTTATGAAAGTCAAAATTGAGCTCAGGTGCATCCTGTTTCCATTGATCATCCTCGAGATGTTTCAACAACTTGATTGTGACCCACCTGTCGTATATTCAATTGGTTGGACATGATTTGGAAAGGCACACACTTGTCTATATAAGGTCCCACAGCTGACAGTGCATGTCAGATTAAAAACCAAGCCATGAGGTCGAAGGAATTGCCTGTAGAGCTCTGTGACAGGACTGTGTCGAGGCACAGATCTAGGGAAGGGTACCAAAAAATGTCTGCAGCATTGAAAGTCCCCAAGAACACTGGCCTCCATTGTTCTTAAATTAAAGAAGATGGGAACCACCGAGACTCTTCCTAGAACTTGCTGCCCGGCCGAACTGAGCAATCGGGGGAGAAGGGTCTTGATCAGGGAGGTGACCAAGAACCCAATGGCCAATCCAATAGTCAGTTCAAGATTTACTCCAGAAGGACAACCATCTCTGCAGAACTACATAAATCAGGCCTTTATGGTAAAGTGGCCAGATGGAAGCCACTCCTCAGTAAAAGGTACATGACAGCCCACTTGGGGTTTGCCAAAAGGCCCCTAAAGGATTCTCAGACCATGAGAAATAAGATTCTCTGGTATGATGAAACCAAAAATGAACTCTTTGGCCTGAATGCCAAGTGTAACATCTGGAGGAAACCTGGCATAATCCCTACGGTGAAGCATGGTGGTGGCAGCATCATGCTGTGGGGATGTTTTTCAGCGGCAGGGACTGGGACACTAGTGAGGATCGAGTGAAAGATGAACGGAGCAAAGTACAGAGAGATCCTTGATGAAAACCTGCTCCAGACCGCTCAGGACCTCAGACTGGGGCGAAGTTTCACCTTCCAACAGGACAACGACAACGAAGCACACAGCCAAGATAACGCAGGAGTGGCTTCGGGACAAGTCTCTGAATGTCCTAGAGTGACCCCGCCAGAACCCGGGCTTGAACCCGATCGAACATCTCTGGAGAGACATGGAAAAAGTTGTGCAGCAACCCTCCCCATCCAACCTGACAGAGCTTGAGAGGATCTATAGAGAAGAATGGGAGAAACTCCCCAAATACAGGTGTGCCAAGCTTGTATCATCATACCCAATAAGAGTTGAGGTTGTAATCACTGCCAAAGGTTCTTCAACAAAGTTCTGAGGAAAGAGTCTGAATACTTATGTGAATGAAATATTTCATATTTTTATTTTTTATACATTTGCAGAAATGTCATTATGGGGTATTGTGTGTAGATTGATGAGGAACATTTTTTAAATACATTTTTAGAATAAGACTAATGTAACAAAATTTGGAAAAAGTCAAGAGGTCTGAATACTTTCCCAATGCACTGTATAACCACATATCTAAGATCACATGACCTGGAAATGCCATGTAAAGACTGTACACTGTATTCCCTGAAATATACTTAAAGTAAATTTGCCCTTTACCACAAATGTAGGATGCCCTTGTTCTGCTGATACTTTGCATCCCCCTAAAGGTTAAGGTTAGGATACAAGATAGGGTAAGCTGATCCCAGATCAGTGGATAAGGGCAGCTTCTGCCTCAAGCATATCATGGACATTCAAGGAGCATGGAAGATGTCCAGGGTATTTCCATGTCATGTCAAAGGGGACTAATATAGTTGCTCAAGGGGTCTCAGTATTTAAAGGTATCTCAAGAAGTTTCTCTCCTCTCCAGCAGCTCAGGTTATAACTTTTTTTTCCCTCCTTTTTTTGGACAGTCAGACCAAGGAAGTGTGAATGGTTGTAGATAATGGTGCCTTGTGAAGGAATGTATTCATAAATACACACTACCTTTCAGGCACAGACCAGGCTGTTGAGATGTACCTCTCAAAGTGAGGAAAGTGTATGAGTGCATTCTGGGTAGGAAGACACTCATAGAAGTCAGCCCAGTTATGCCAATCAACCACAGCCTCACATGAACAGCTATTACTGTGCAGCATGTCAGTGAAGCACCCTGAGCCCACAGCATCAGGTTCCTTGAAGGAAGTTTAGGATGGGAAAACAGGGAAGTTGTGTCTACCTGCGTAGGGGACAGGGGCGTCCTTGTCCAAGGCCACCAAGGGAGGGTCCAGCAGGACGGTGTCCATGTTCTCCGTGATCACCCCATGGTACGACGTCTCGATCCACGGCTTGTGTTTGTTCACTGTGGAGAAGAAAGAGGAGAATGGGGAGATAGAGAGAAAGACGATGTCAGATGATTTGTGAGGTTTGCCCGGCCATGAAAAGAATAGCTAAACAGTACTATCAATAACCATGAAGCTAATATGCATAGACAGCTCTATTTCTTTCTCTAACATACCGAGGCATATGATACGGCTCTCCCAACCAGTATTCATGAGAAACACACTAAATTATCTGATTTTGGGTCCTGGCGATGTTGCTTTTGTTTGCCTCACAGGTACAAAAGCTGTTACAAGCCCTTGATCAACGCCCACAGCTAAACAGACTAAACTACAACTTAAATTGCCCACAGGCAAAGCTCAATTGGGGTGACTCTTTCGATTTAGTTTGCAAATACAGTCAGGTCATCCTTGATAAAGATGCGAAAAAAAAGACTGTATAAAATAAATTATACAAATACTGAGCTGTATTGTATGCTCAAACAATTTGAACATATTATTTTATACTAATACAATTGCTTAGAGATAGAGATTTAATTCAACAAGTAATACAACAATCACAAAAAGATGAAAATGATTGGTACCCCTGTTTTCAGTACTCCAGCACCCTCCCCTTGCGGCGATAACAGGCTTTTTCTAAAATGTTTTATGAGATTGGAGAACACATTGGGAGTTCTATACTTCAAGTTAATGATGCCTTTGACCTTAACAAGGGCCCCAGGACCAGTGAAAGCAAAATAGCCCCATAACATCAAAGATCCACCTCCATATTTACAGTAGAGGTACGAGGTAACTTTCTGCTTATGCTTCCGTTTTGCGACGTCAAACCCACCAATGACATGCGTGGCCAAAGAGCTCTATTTTCATGTCAGAATTTATAACTGTATTCTCCCAGACACAACAGTTTCTGGAGAACCGTTGACATCTCTATCTGAAGCCACAGACAGTTGTGGCCACTCACTCACTCAGTACCCTGCTGTGTATAAAGTACAGTTTATCTCTGTAGAGCTCCCTCGACTCAAAGGAAACCATTGACCGAGTCCCAATGACACACTGAACTCCTACGCAAGTGCAGACAGAGAGCGAAAGAGATGGAGAGATAGAGCAAGCTAATAGGCCATTCAATACACCAGGAGATTACTTTTAGATGGGTGCTGACCATCCACTGCAATTTAATGACTTCCTCGAAACCCACCACGCAAATACGCTGACCGAATAAACTAAAAGCTTTTCAAACTTTTAGTCCAGAGACACACACGCATTGTTTATTCACACACATACAGTACGCTCACACAGGCGATCATGTACATGCACACTAGAGTGCACACACACACACAAAATCTCTTCTGAAAAAGTTCTGGTAGCTTTGTGCCCGTTTGACCTTTCAATCCGAGGAAAAGGAACAGTTTGCTTCATTCTAATGAGCAGATGACATGTCCAGCTGGCACTTTTCACCCCACTCCTAAACATCCTGGTCTCAATTTCGATGTGGCCTTATCCTCTATGGGATCGGTGTCCCTCCACCGGGATGGTTGAGCTAATGTGCACTAATGTGATTAGCATGAGGTTGTAAGTAACAAGAACATCTGGCAGCTCCTGACTGACGGCTCTGACAGCTCCCGGACAGGAGGGAGGCTCTGGCAGCTCCTGACTGACGGGCGGCTCCAGCAGCTCCTGACTGACTGGCGGCTCTGGCAGCTCCCGGACAGGAGGGAGGCTCTGGCAGCTCCTGACTGACGGGCAGCTCTGGCAGCTCCGGACAGGCGGGAGCACCTGGAGGGAGGAGACGGAGAGACAGCCTGTTGCGTGGGGCTGCCACAGGAGGCCTGGTGCGTGGAGGAGGCACCGGATGGACCGGACTGTGGAGGCGCACTGGAGGTCTCGAGCACCGAGCCTGCACAACCTGTCCTGGCTGGATACCCCCCGGCAAGTGCGGCGGGGTGGAACAGACCGCGCTGTGCTGGCGAACCGGGGACACCGTGCGTAGGGCTGGTGCCATATAACCCGGGCCGAGGAGACGCACTGGCGACCAGATGCGCTGAGCCGGCTTCATTCCTCCTGGTTCGATGCCCACTCTAGCCGATACGAGGAGCTGCGATGTAGCGCACCGGGCTATGCGTATGCACTGGGGACACTGTGCGCCTCACCGCATAACAGGGGGGGCGGCCCGTCAACCTCTCTCCATGGTAAGCACGGGGAGTTGGCTCAGGTCTCCTACCTGACTTAGCCACACTCCCCGTGTGCCACCCCCCAATACATTTTTGGGGCTGCCTCTCGGGCTTCCTTGCCAGCCGTGTTCCCTCGTACCGCTGGTTCACCTCTCCTGCTGCCTCCGCTCTCCTGGCTGCCTCCACCTGTTCCCATGGGAGGCGATCCCTTCCAGCCAGGATCTCCTCACATGTGTAGGATCCCTTCCCGTCCAGAATGTCCTCCCATGTCCATGAGTCCATTCCACGCTGCTCCTGGTTACCACGCTGCTTGGTATTGTTTTGGTAGGTAGTTCTGTCACGATCGTCGTAGGTGGAGGAAGGAGAGGACCAAGGTACACCGTGGTACGAATTCATGATCTTTTAATTATACTGAACACTAGAACAAAAATAACAAAAACGGCACAAATGAAACAGTCCTGTCTGGTATAGAGACAGAAAACAACTACCCATAGTGGGAAAACAGGCTGCCTAAGTATGGTTCTCAATCAGAGACAACGATAACCAGCTGCCTCTAATTGGGATCCATACCAGGCCTAAACATAGAAACACAACACCTAGACATACAACATAGAATACCCACCCACATCACACCCTGACCAAACTAAAAATAGAAAAACATAGAAAGCAATCTACGGTCAGGGCGTGGCACTGGGACCCAAATTAGAAATTGTATATTATCCTGAGATCCAAGCGTATGAAAACATCGGTAAATGTCAATGCCCTTATGCATAAAACAAATGCAATATAGACAAATAACAATGAAATACCCATGTAAATACAATCGTAAGTTTACATACACTTAGACTGGAGTCATTAAAACTTGTTTTTCAACCACTACACAAATTTCTTGTTAACAAACTATAGTTTTGGCAAGTTGGTAGAACATCTACTTTGTGCATGATACAAGTCATTTTGTACTTGTTTACAGACAGATTATTTCACTTATTCACTGTACCACAATTCTAGTGGGTCAGAAGTTTACATACACTAAGTTGACTGTGCCTTTAAACAGCTTGGAAAATTCCAGAAAATGATGTCATGGCTTTAGAAGCTTCTGATAGGCTAATTGACATCATTGGAGTTAATTGGAGGTGTACCTGTGGATGTATTTCAAGGCCTATCTTCAAACTCAGTGCCTCTTTGATTGACATCATGGGAAAATCTAAAGAAATCAGCCGAGACCTCAGAAAAAAAATTGTAGACCTCCAAGTCTGGTTCATCCTTGGGAGCAATTTCCAAACGCCTGAAGGTACCACGTTCATCTGTACAAACAATAGTATGCAAGTAAAAACACCATCGGTCCATGCAGCGATCATACTGCTCCGGAAGGAGACGCGTTCTGTCTCCTAGAGATGAATGTACTTTGGTGCGAAACCTTGTGAAAACGAGTCCTATATCGACATAACCTGAAAGGCCGCTCAGCGGAGCTGAAAGTGATGATTCTAACTGACCTAAGACCGGGAATTTTTACTAGGATTAAATGTCAGGAATTGTGAGAAACTGAATTTAAATGTATTTGGCTAAGGTGTATGTAAACCTCCAACAAATATTTTCATTTGGAATTTGGAATAAAACAAAAATCTTCATTTTACCCAAACACATACCAATAAATAGTAAAACCAGAGAAACTGGTAATTTTGCAGTGGTCTCTTCATTTTTTCCAGAGCCGTATATACATTCTGAACAGGAACAAAGGATTGATCACATCATACCGATGTAGACCAGAACACACACACACACACAGAGTCCTAATGAGAGGTGTGTGACTGGTTGAAGTTTTCAACAAGCAGGTCTATTCTGGGCTCAGGTTTTGACAGTTCAACACTGAGGTCATGCTCAGCATGGAGTCTGTTTCTGTACATGTTTTTTAAGCACGCCAGAGTTGAGAACCCTGACTTGCATAGCTATGTGGTGCCAAACTGGATCAGAACATCTACTGCTTTCTCAGTCAGGCAGGAGACCACTTCCTGCTGTAGATGAGCAACACAGAACTGTGTGAGTGTGTTTGCCTCAAAAAGCATCTTGCTTCAATTGGTTTATTCCAGTTCAGAATAAAAATGATTACTTGTATTTTAACCGCAACAGTTCCAACCTAGACTTGTTTTCAACAATTTCTATACTAAGATGTACAGTAGGCCTGATCATTTTTAATATTCATCTCTACTGTTCTTAGGGTTGCAGTAGCTCAGTAGCTAGCTAGCTTGCTTTGGCTAGGTTAGCTAGCATATTAGCTGTGGACAAGGGGATTGTTTGAAAGAGAAACTCACATCGACAACTATAAGAGATAGTACTCCCTTATTCCTGCTTATCATCCATCACCTGTTAGCTGTCGTGCTGCCCCTCAGCAAGGCAGTTAACCTACTGTTCCTGGGTTAAATGCAGAAGACACATTTCAGTTGAATGCATTCAGTTGTACAACTGACTAGGTATCCCCCTTCCCCTTTTCCTTAAAATGACAATAATGCCTTGCTAGCTGACTTCCACTTCCACTGTCGAAGCACCGTTTCCTGAAGCATTCTGCCCTGTTCTGAATAACTCCCTGGGTTTACTGTCATGCTGTGGAAATTTGCTCAGGATGTGTAGTTCTAATTTGATCCCTTTGAGAGACTCATAACTAATCACTTCCCCCCACACAAAACACATTGTGGACGCTCTTCAATATTTCTCAACGTTTGCCTTAAGCCAAGGTGAGAGAAACTCGTCGCTGTATTTGCGTTTCAATTCGAATTGAAATCAGTCAGAACATGTGGCTAGCTTGAGTCCAACGACAGCAGGGATTAAGGCCGAGTGGTGAATGACAAGTCAGTGGCTGACAGCGCATCATATGCTGCTGAACAACAGCACTGCAGTGTGTGGGTCGTGGATGGGTTCTTTAAGAAGAAACCGCAGAAATAGATCTGGTAAACCGCGAAGCACACGGGCATCCTCCCACCCACTCGCGCAGCTGTCAAACTGATCGGAGACACTGCTCCTAAGCAGACGGCGCATCGAACAGAGAGTGCAGCTGCACTTGGACAAATCAATTCCAGATATTAATGAAATAATAATACATTTACTCTGATACGCCGCGACCAGCCATTAACAGGAAGTGGGTCGCGACACATACATAAACCATTAACAGGAAGTGGGTCGCGACACATACATAAACCATTAACAGGAAGTGGGTCGCGACACATACATAAACCATTAACAGGAAGTGGGTCGCGACACATACTTGTAGAAAGGCTGCTGTAGACAAAGGCAATACAGAAGCTTCAAAATGAGGGGAAAAAAGGAATTGTGCTTATGGTTATAAAGTGGCAGAATTCTCTGTTAATATTGAATATTTTGAGAACACCTTCTGGGTAGTTTGTGTTTGACATTAAGGGAATGTTCTCTTGGAAACAATCCTTGCACGTCACTGGAACATTCCCATGGAAACTTAGGTTAATGACCTCACGGGACCCTTAAGGGAACATTCTCTAAAGTTGTGGGAACATTTGCTGTTAGCTGGGATCACTCTGTTACCGTGAAATGGTCCTGTACAGACAGACACAGAATAGTCAGAGTGTGCTGCAGCGGAGCGGATGGCTCGTCTCAGACTGGGACGGCAGTGGAACGTTTGGGGTCATTTAGTTCCACAAAAGGGTGAAGTTTCCCAAATATACAGTAAAAGGTTGGTGTCTGGTTTTGATGGGAGTATTCTTGCAGCATGACTCAAGGGTATGAGGTGAAAAGTAGCAAGCTTAAATATTTCAGTCAAGAGCCCAACAGCCGCCGTGGTTCAGACAGTAACATCCTATTCTGGCAGACCATGTCCACACCACAGCCACACTGACACAGTGCTGCAGTGCATCTTCAGCCAGTCCTAAACTAAGTTCTATGAGTGACGATTTCAATTTCTGGCGTAACCTCTTATGTTCATTTTAGCGCACTAACTCTCCAAACACACACACACACACACAGACAGAGAGACAGAGAGAGACTTTTGATGCTCTTTCTTCCAACAATAAGTACTAATGGCTACAAAATACTCAACGTCCTCAACCCCCCCCCCCACTAAACCGCATAAAAACATAAACACACAAAAACATCAAAATTCCCTCACAATCTCATTACCAGTAAGAGAGAAAGAGAGAGAGAGAGAAAGAAAGAGAGAGAGAGAATGAGAAGAATATGACTGAGCAATACAGACACGCAGAATTCTGCTGGGAACAGTATCTTGTTTTTGTAGACTTCATTATTTATCCAGCAACCCCCCAAATATTACATTATATCCACGTTTTAAGCGTGTCTAATAAAACCCTGTCAAGCATTGGGGAAGGGAACAGAGCGTGTGCAAATCTGCGCTGCGACCTCCCTGTGCCCTCATATGATGAAAGCTCCAGTCAGCATTCCAACTGGTAATTAAAACTGGAGACACACAACGAGAGATCGCTGGGATGGATGGAGAATGTTACAGTGTTTCCCAGGAATGATGCAACACTCTTATTAATCTGTGAACAGATGACACCCTGCTGTAATGTTGGGCTTTGTAACCTGGCAACATGGGATCAGGACATGTACATACTGTATCAGCAGTATAAGAGAGAAGGGGGAGAGAGGGGAAGAGACAGGGGGGGAAAGGATGGAGGGAAAGACAGCGAGGACAGAGAGAAGAGGGATGGAGAAAGAGGGGAAGTGGATGGAGTAGCGAGAGAGATGGAGAGAAACAGAAAGAGGGAGAGAGAGGATTTGTTTTGGGATAATTGCATTGTCTAATTACATTTCCCTTATACCTCTGTGTGCTATTTAAACTTTGTGCATCATGCTGATCAACAAACGCAACCTTTCCAGGGTATAACCATGACTCTCTAATTAAGACTTAATACAAAGAAATCAATGGTTTATTGCAGTCTGCTATGATGGGAACAGTGTTTATTATTGCCTATGGGCAATGCCATTTAAATCGTTGGTCTCTCACAGCTTCAGGTACGTTTAAAGGAATAGTTCCTGATTTTGGCAATGAAGCATATTATCTACTTCCCCAGAGTCAGATGAACTTGTTGATACTATTTTTATGTATCTGTGTCTAGTATGAAGGACGTTAGAAGTCGTGTTGCGAGACAATGCTAACTAGAGTTAGCACAATGAATGGAAGTCTACAGGAACAGCTAGCATGCTAGCTGTTCCCATAGCTTTCCAAGCATTGTGTTAACACTAGTTAGCAATTGCACTAACGCTACTTACCATCTTCCTTCAAACTGCAGTCAGATACATAAAAATGGTATCCATGAGTTCATCTCACTCTGGGGATGCATGATTCTGAGCTGTAGCGAAATGACTCCCACACTTGATCTCACCTCCAACCACTGGGAATGGAGATGTTCTCTTGAATGCAACACATTGCACAGTGATATGCATAAGGGAACACGGATTATGGTACTTGGCTCATCGTGCTCTAGCAACTCCTTGTGGTGGGCCGGGCGCCTGCAGGCTGACTCCGGTCGTCAGTTGAGCGGTGTTCCCTCCGACACATTGGTGCGGCTGGCTTCCAGGTTATGAGGGCGGGTGTTAAGAAGCGCAGTTTGGCGGGTCATGTTTCGGGAAAAACACATGACTCTACTTTTGTCTCCCGAGCCTGTTGAGGAGTTGCAGCGATGAGACGAGATCAAAATTGGGGAGGAAAAAGGGGGTAAAATACAAGAAAATGGACTCCTAACTCCTAATTACCAGCTTCCATTCAGTCAGTGCATAAAAGCTCTTCGCCAGGCCAAATAGATACCTTAGTCTTGATAAGGCTATTTGTGATGTGCCATCCAGTCATGTGCTGTTTGCATGAACTTTTCTAAAGGCTTTTCCCAAAAAACGCTCTGATTAAATGTTGACTGCAAAGTAGGCTGACCTGACAATGATTTCTATCAATGGGGAGGGCATTTGTTTTGCTCAATTGAAAAAGGGGCAACTAACACCCTCAAATATACACTAACATTCAAAAGTTTGGGGTCACTTAGAATTTCCCTGTTTTTGAAACACTTGTCAATTAAAATAACATCGAATTGATCAGAAATATAGTGACATTGTTAATGTTGTACATGACGATTGTAGCTGGAAATGGCTCACTTAAAATGGAATATCTATAGAGGCCCATTATCAGCAACCATCACTCCTGTGTTCCAATGGCATGTTGTGTTAACTAGTCCAAGTTTATCATTGTAAAAGGCTAATGCATTTTATGTTGAAACTGCTGATTAAAGAAGCAATAAAACTGGCCTTCTTTACACTAGCTGAGGATCTGGAGCATCAAAATTTGTGGGTTAGATTACAGGCTCAAAATGGTCAAACTGAACTTTCATCTGAAACTCGTCAGTCTATTCTTGTTCTGAGAAATTAAGGCTATACCATGCGAGAAATTGCCAAGAAACTGACGATCTCGTACAACGCTGTGTATTACTCCCTTCAAAGAAAGCGCAAACTGGCTCTAAACAGAATAGAAAGAGAAGTGTGAGACACCAGTGGACTACTGAGCAAGAGGACAAGTACATTAGTGTCTAGTTTTCATTAAATAGTACCTGCAAAACACCAGTCTCAAAGTCAACAGTGAAAAGGTGACTCTGGGATGCTGGCCTTCTAGATATTTAGTGTACTACACAAAGTGTAAATGATGGAAGTACCAGCCCAAACTATACGCAAGTATGCCAACTCTAGTGCAGGATTGACCAGTAAATCACAGAACGTAAGGATAAGCAAATCCCCATGTACAAATCGACTATCCTATAGTCCAATGGCTCCTTATAGCTGCTGTAACAGTATAACTTTAGTCCGTCCCTCTCCTCGCCCCAACCTGAGCTCGAACCAGGGACCCTCTGCACACATCAACAGTCACCCTTGAAGCATCATTACCCATCGCTCCACAAAAGCCACGGCCCTTGCAGAGCAAGAGGAACCACTACTTCAAGGTCTCAAAGCGAGTGACGTCACCGATTGAAATGCTATTAGCGCGCCCCACCGCTAACTAGCTAGCCATTTCACATCCGTTACACTGCCATTAAGCTAAAGCTAAACCAATCAGACTGGTGTCTGACCTTATTCCCAATGGGACTATTAGGGACCCAATTCATTACTCAGTTCTTTAGCAGAGGGAATGTCGACTCAGATACAGTCAAGCAAAAAATAAACCTAATGACTAATAGAAAAAGAGTAATTATGCATATTGACTCGAGACGCAGCAATACTTTCACATTAAGCAGAACTGAGTGAGTTGGCAGGAGCCCGGAGTAAAGATGCTTCCCACTCTGCACTTCAGTGCTCTGTGTCTGCACATCTACAGGCACATTACAATTTGTATTTATTAAGGATCCCCATTATCTGCTGCCAAGGCAGCAACTACTCTTCCTGGGGTCCAGCAACATTAAGGCAGTTATATACACAATTTAAAATTTGACATTTCATAACACTTCACCCAATACATTTAGTGTTCCCTCGGGCCACTACTCCACTATCACATACTTAAAATACAACATCCGTGAGTGTGGTGGGTGTCTTATCATTGTATGTGTGTCTTCACAGTCCCCGCCGTTCCATAAGGCGTGTTATGTTTTTTAAAAATCTGATTCTACTGTTTGCATAAGTTACCTGATGTGGAATGGAGTCCCATGTAGCCATGGCTCTATGTAGTACTGCACACTTCCCATAGTCTGTTCTTGACTTGTGGATTGTGAAGAGACCTTTGGATGACATGTCTTGTAGGGTATACATGGGTGTCCAAGCTGTGTGCTAGCAGCTTAAAAACAGACAGTTCGGTGCATTCAGCATGTCAACATTTCTTACAAAAACAAGTAGTGATGAAGTCAATCTCTCCTCCACTTTGGGCCATGAGAGATGCACATGCATACTATTAATGTTAGCTCTCTGTGTACATTTAAGGGCCAGCCGTGCTTCCCTGTTCTGAGCCCATTGTAATTTTCCGAGGTCGCTCTTTGTGACATGCCTTGTTGATAGTGCTGTTAATAAAAGCAGAGCAGCACATTATTTTGGACAGACTTCTCCCCATCTTAGATACAGTTGTATCAACATGTTTTGACCATGACAGTTTAGATGGCAGTTTAGTCACCTCAACTTGCTCAATTTACACATTAATTATTACAAGATTTGTTGAGGTTTAGGGAATAGTGAATGATTTGTCCCAAATACAATTTTCATTTTTGAAATATTTAGGACTAACTTATTCTTTGCCACCCGTTCTGAAACTAACTGCAGGTCTTTGTTAAATGTTGCAGTGATTTCACTCACTGTAGTAGCTGAAGTGTATAGAGTTGAGTCCTCCGCCTACATACACACTGGCTTTACTCAAGGCCAGTGGTATGTCATCAGTAAAGATTGAACAAAGGGGCTTCAGACAGTTGCCCTGGGGACTTCCTGATTCTACCTGGATTATTTTGGAGAGGCTTCCATTAAAGAACACCCTCTGTGTTCTGTTAGACAGGTAACTCTTTATCTGCAACATAGCAGCTGGTGTAAAGCCATAACACATACTTTTTTAAATCAGCAGACTATGATCGATAATGTCAAATGCCGCACTGAAGTTTAACCAAACAGCTCACACAATCGTTTTATCAATTTCTCTCAGCCAATCACCAGTCATCTGTATAAGTGCCATGTTTGTTGAATGTCCTTCCCTATAAGCATGCTGAAAGCCTGTCAATTTGTTAACAGTAAAATCGTATTGCATCTGGTCAAACACAATTTTTTCCAAAAGATTACTAAGGGTTGGTAACAGGCTGATTGGTTGGCTATTTGAGCCAGGGTTTACTAATTCTGGGGTAGCAAAATTTCTTTTGATTCCCTCCAGGCCTGAGGGCACACACTTTCTAGTAGGCTTAGATTGAATATATGGCAAATAAGAGTGGCAATATCGTCCTCTATTATCCTCAGTCATTTTCCATCCAAGTTGTCAGACCCCCTTGGCTTGTCATTGTTGATAGACAACAATAATTTGTTAATTTCTTCCACACTCAGTTTATGGAATTCCAAATGACAATGCTTGTATTTCAGAATTTGAGCAGTTATACTTGGAAGTCTAGTGTCAGCGTTTTGTTGCTGGCATGTCATGCCTAAGTTTGCTAACCTTGCTAATGAAAAAAATCATTGAAGTAATTGGCAATATCAGCGGGTTTTGTGATGAATGATCACTCTGATTCAATGAATGATGGAGCTGAGTTTGTATTTTTGCCCAAAATGTAATTGAAGGTGCTCCAAAAGCGTTTGACTATCATTCTTTATATCATTTCTTTGTTTCATTGTATAGCTTCTTCCCTTGTATTCAGTTTAGTCAAATGATTTCTCAATTTGCATTATGTTTGCAAATCAATTGTGCAGCAGACTTATTTGCCATTCCCTTTGCCTCATCCCTCTCAACCATACTATTTTTCAATTCCTCATCAACCCCCAGGGATTTTAGTTTTTACAGTCATTTCCTTAATGGGTGCATGCTTACTAATGACTGGGATAAGCAATTTCATAAATGTATCAAGTGTAGCGTCTAGTTGCTCCTCATTATGCACTATGCACCATTTACATCAACCTAGGAATCCCTGCAAAACTTATTGTATGACCTCTTATACACTATTAGGCGCAGCCTCTGGTTTTCCTATATATGGATTTGGATACTGCTTTAAAGCAAATTTCTGCAGCATAAGTAAAGATGTGATCAATACATGTTGATTTCATTCATGTGATATTTGTAACTACCCTGGTAAGTTGACTGATAACCTAAACCAGGTTGCAGGAACTAGTTACAGTTTGATGTTTTTTTCTTGAGTATGCAGCTTGATGAAAGCCCATCCATATTCATGTAATACCCTTGTTAGAACCAAGTATTGAGTTTATTCTTGTTAGAACTAAGTTATTGAGTTTATTTGTTATAATTAATTGGTATTAGATTTAAAAAGGTGATTGAATTGCTCCCAAGTTGTAAGCTGTGGCCAATGGGAGAGTTGACCTGTTTTGGGGGGAAAAAGAGATGTTGAGAAAAGGATGGACGTTACATGAAGACCGTTGGTGAAAAAAAATTGAACAAAACCCATACCTACTGAGTTTTGAAGGGAAATACAGATTTTCTAAGAGTTGTTATAATTTTACGAAAGACTTAAAGTAAAGACCGAAGCTACCGTCTCATCGTGGAGGAATTGGACAGCCTTGAGGTTAGCCTAGCATCGCGTGACACTGAGAAAATTGCTTGGGAAAGACTAACGAGTTCATGTTCCCATGGGATATCGGTTACTGCTAAAGAGTACTGCCTGCATTGATAGCTATGCTTGCTGTGGATCTTGAGAGGAAACCTGCACGGAACTGCCATACTTCGCTGAGGGAATATGAGGGGTGCTTTGAAAATGTAATACACATATTGAACCTTATGTTTGTTGCCTTGGTGGAGTCATTTACTGTTTCAATGTAATACATAGGAAAGCATATCGTTATACAATAACAAATCTATAATCATTACATCTGAAGTTAATACCCTATTTGTCATCACCCTAGACAGTTTACAATCGGGATTCTTATTGGAGATGTCCTTCTCACCTATCATCCCATGCTGTTGAGGTACTCTACGTAAGTTAACTTATGGACGAGGGGCAGTATTGAGTAGCTTGGCTGAATAAGGTGCCCAGAGTAAACCACCTGCTACTCAGGCCCAGAGGATATGCATATCATTAGTAGATTTGGATAGAACATACTCTGAAGTTTCTAAAACTGTTTGAATGATGTCTGTGAGTATAACAGAACTCATATGGCAGGCCAAAACCTGAGAAAAAATCCAACCAGGAAGTGTGAAATCTAAGGTTTGCAGGTCTTTGCCTATCCAATATACAATGGAAATTTGGTCCGATTGCACTTCCTAAAGCTTCCACTAGATGTCAACAGTCTTTAGAACGTTGTTTGAGGCTTCTACTGTGAAGGGGGAGAGAATAAGAGCTGTATGACTAAGGGGTCTGCCAGAAGGCCATGAGCTCAGTCAGGCGCGCGCACGGTGAGAGGTAGCTGCGTTCCATTGCATTTCTAAAGACAAAGGAATTCTCCGGTTGAAACATTATTAAAGATTTATGTTAACATCCTAAAGACTGATTCTATACATCGTTCGACATGGTTCTATGAACTGTAATGGAATTTTTTGACTTCTCGTCTGGCCTGCGCGTCTTGAATTTGGATTTGTGAACTAAACTCGTAAACAAAAAGGAGGTATGGACAAATTATGGACTTTATCGAAACAACATTTATTGTGGAACTGGGATTCCTGGGAGTGCATTCTGATGATCATCAAAGGTAAGTGAATATTTATAATGCTATTTCTGACTTCTGTGGACTCCACAACATGGCGGGTATCTGTATGGCTTGTTTTGGTCTCTGAGCACTGTACTCAGGGTTGCCTAGGGGTTAGAGCATTGGACTAGTAACAGAAAGGTTGCAAGTTCAAATCCCTGAGCTGACAAGGTACAAATCTGCCGTTCTGCCCCTGAACAGGCAGTTAACCCACTGTTCCTAGGCCGTCATTGAAAATAAGAATTTGTTCTTAACTGACTTGCCTAGTTAAATAAAGGTAAAATTAAGCATTTAATTATAGCATGGTGGGCTTTTTTTTAAATCTGACACAGCGGTTGCATTAAGGAGAAGTTTATCTAAAGTTCCATGCATAACACTTGTATCTTTTATCAATGTTTATTATGAGTATTTCTGTAAATTGATGTGGCTCTCTGCAAAATCACCGAATGTTTTGGAAGCAAAACATTACTGAACATAACACACCAATGTAAACTCAGATTTTTGGATATAAATATGAACTTTATCGATCAAAACATGCATGTATTGTGTAACATGAAGTCCTGAAGATGATCTTCAGTGTCATCTGACCTGCTGTTTTCAACTCTCTAGAGACAGCAGGAGCGGTAGAGATACTCTCAATGATCGGCTATGAAAAGCCAACTGACATTTACTCCTGAGGTGCTGACTTGTTGCACCCTCGACAACTACTGTGATTATTATTATTTGACCATGCTGGTCATTTATGTACATTTGAACATCTTGGCCATGTTCTGTTATATCCACCTGGCACAGCCAGAAGAGGACTGGCAACCCCTCATAGCCTGGTTCATCTCTAGGTTTCTTCCTATGTTTTAGCCTTTTCTATGGAGTTTTTCCTACCCACGGTGCTTCTACACCTGCATTGCTTGCTGTTTGGGGTTTTAGGCTGGGTTTCTGTACAGCACTTTGAGATATCAGCTGATCTAAGAAGGGCTATATAAATACATCTGATTTGGTATGGCAACTGCTCAGCCTCTGACCGCAAGGCATTGCAGAAGGTAGTGCGTACGGCCCAGTACATCACTGGGGCCAAGCTTCCTGCCATCCAGGACCTCTATACCAGGCGGTGTCAGATGAAGGCACTAACAATTGTCAGACTCCAGCCACCCTAATCATAGACTGTTCTCTCTGTTACCACATGGCAAGCGGTACCGGAGCGCCAAGTCTAGGTCCAAGAGATTTCTAAACAGCTTCTACCCCCAAGCCATAAGACTCCTGAACATGTAATCAAATGGCTACCCAGACTATTTGCATTGCCCCCCCCCCCATTACACCTCTACTACTTTCTGTTATTATCAATGCATAGTCACTTTAATAACTCTACCTACATGTACATATTACCTAACCGGTGCCTAAAAGTCTGCTGACACGTTCAATGCCACAATTTAGGGAGGGCAGAGGGCCAGATATTATGGGGTGTTTGTTGGTGTCAAGCAGACACCCAATCAGTTCTTTACAATCCATCTTCAGCTGTTGTGCGCTGCCTTTCATAATGTCATTGAATCCCACGTTTGATGCAGTTTTAAAATATTCACCAGTGAGTATTTATACATGCACACTAATTCAATACTAAACTGGTTATGGCAGTAGGCCGAGTGTGGAAATAGACATGTAAACACCTTACTCTGCTTACCGTAATCAGCATAGGGTCAACGTCTAAGTAAGCATAGTGATTAAAACACCTGGTTTTCGGAGCAATGTTTGGATTAATTAGGGAATTAAACCGCTTAAAAAAAGGTGTCCCGGTGGTGTACTTGATCTGCGCTAGCACCAGCCAAGAGAGTCTCCCTCTTACTACGAGTGAAGTGAGTTTTGCAAAACTGAAAGTGTCTTAACGAGATGACTTTGAATGGGAAACGTTTATTTTGATTTGCATTTATCAAAAAGTCCCACCAGTCGCGTGATTTCAGACGTGTCGATGTAAACAGGATTATTTGGGAAATCGTTCTTCTTGCCAGGCATGTCAACTTTTTAAACAAACTATATTAATCTGACTCTCCACAATCATATTATTGTGTGCAAGTACTGTAACTGCTCAGTGTTGTTCTTCTTAACTGCTCAGTGTTGTTCTTCTGTCGTCAACACTCATTAAAGAGGCCATAAACTCTGGTCTTTATCATACGAGTCATAAAAACCCGCAGCGAAGACAATTATCTCTAGGAGATTCTGAATTAATTGACTTGCCTGAGCCATCACATTGTTATAAGCTGATTATCTACCAAGTAGATATTGTACTGGAGACACAGGCTAGGACACTGTGGTATACGAGAACCAGTGTTGGAGAGTAATGAACTACATGTAGTTCAACTAGTAATTTAACTATATTTTGCCATAGCTTGGTTGTAGTTGAACTCAATTCAAATCTTGGTAGTGTTTTCAGTGTAAAATACTTTAATGCAATGCAGATGTGCAGCTACAGTTGAAGTCAGAAGTTTACATACACCTTAGCCAAATATTTAAACTCAGTTTTTCAAATTCCTGACATTTAATCCTAGTAAAAAACTGCCCTGTCTTAGGTCAGTTAGGATCACACCTTTTTATTTTAAGAATGTGAAATGTCAGAATAATAGTAGAGAGAATGATTTATTTCAGCTTTAATTTCTTTCATCACATAGATATCACATAGATGAAGACATAGATATTTTTGTACTCGTTTCCTCCAGCATCTTCACGAGGTCCTTTGCTGTTCTGGGATTGATTTGCACTTTTCGCACCAAAATACGTTCATCTCTAGGAGACAGAACGCGTCTCCTTCCGGAGCAGTATGACGGCTGCGTGGTCCCATGGTGTTTATACTTGTGTACTATTGTTTGTACAGATGAATGTGTTACCTTCAGGCATTTGTAAATTGCTCCCAAGGATGAACCAGACTTGTGGAGGTCTACAATTGTTTTTCCTGAGGTCTTGGCTGATCTCTTTAGATTTTCCCATGGTGTCAAGCAAAGAGGCACTGAGTTTGAAGGTAGGTCTTGAAAAACATCCACAGGTACACCTCCAATTGACTCAAATTATGAGAAGCTTCTAAAGACATCACGTCATTTTCTGGAATTTTAAAACTGTTTAAAAGCACAGTCAACTTAGTGTATGTAAACTTCTGACCCACTGGAATTGTGATACAGTGAAATAATCTGTCTGTAAACAATTGTTGGAAAAATGACTTGTATCATGCACAAAGAGGATGTCCTAACAGACTTGCCAAAACTATAGTTTGTTAACAAGAAATTTGTAGTGGTTGAAAAAAGAGTTTTAATGACTCCAACCTAAGTGTATGTAAACCTCCGACTTCAACTGTAACTACTAGAACTACACACTACTTTTATGGCAAAAAGAAAATATGGGTGAAGTAGGCAAGTTTCCTTTCTTTTTCAGATTCAGACCTGCCTAATTCTCATGGGATGGGATGCATTGAACTACTTTTTCCAACTAACTTTAATTGTAGTTTTAACTTCTTCCAATGTGAAGTAATTGGTAGCTTGGTAAACCATATTTTCAGAGTAGCTTCCACAATACTGATGACGACCGTGTGCCGGGAATATTGCATGAGAGTGAGTGACACCATCGAGGGCCAGGCTGGACTTTAAACCATCACTAACAGAAACCCCTAGGGAGAGTGGAGAAGGAGAGTGAGGCTACAACACTCATACTGATTTACCACCCATCTCTTTGTGTATATTGCCTCAGTTCCTCTCTAACCACCAGAGAGAGAGTGCATCAAGACCTGGGTGTTAACAGCTAGCTGAGCTCCATGCTGAGGAGGATTGTTTGAGCTGGGATGTGTCAACCGTTTGGAATATCGTTGGGTGTGGTGGCAGAAGTGTCCCAAACAGAGGTTGCAGTTCCAATAATATATTTTTTTTTTTTGGGGGGGGGAAACGTGCTGTCCATGTTAGGAACTCCCTCAGTGAGCAGATAGCTGGTCAGTTGTCTCTGTAACCATTCTCCTTTTTCTAACATGGTTAAAAGGGGAACTGCTAGTTAGAGGAGAATGGACAGCGCTAGATCATCATATGACTCATACGGTCACACATTCTGAATTGATTTATATCATTAACATGATGAATGCCTGATTGAGTGCCATAAGAGGTTTATAAGTTATGTATGTTGAGTGTTCACAGAAACCATATTATAAATGAATGATGACTTCTCTTTGGAGAAAGCCATTATAGAAAGATATAATATCTCCCAGAGTTCTCTCTGTTGTGCCCATTGGCAGCCCAATCAGCTTCTAGAAGATTAATTAGTTTGATTTGACTTCAAACAAACATTAAACTCCATATTTCCTGTTTTTAGAGTCTTTACTCAATTGTGGCATTTAACTGGTGCCAGTGTGGCATTGACACCCAAGAGGGATTTGAAATATCAATTACCTGTCATAAAGGTTGGAGAGAGGGTGATATTGAATCCCCCCCAAAAATTGTCTCTCCATGTTGCATAATTGTGATCAATAACAAGCGCATTGTTCTCGGTTCTGATTTGTAGCATGGCTTGATTTTTAATTAAAAGTCCTCAAGCCTGAATTATGACTTTGTTGTTTTTCCAACAGGACAACAACCCTAAGAACACACTTAAGACAACGCATGAGTGGCTTTGGAACAAGTGGGAGAATGGAGAGATTTGAAGGGGTTGAGTGAAAGTAGAGAGGTGACAACTAGGGGGAACGTGGAGGGGAAGAAGGGAGGAAGGAGAATGTGATCTCTATATTTCTAACTGAAAGTTGGAGAATATCACCTTTTTTTGTAACAACCTGAAACAGCATTCTCCTGCAATCTTGAGCCATAATCATTATGCTTAATTCTATGTCAAAAATATGTTTATTTCTGAATATCTAAGCCTTGAGCTGAGTGTATCCTACTGACTGGTGGTTATTTTTTTTAAAGAAACTAAATATGCTGCTCTGCTCAAATACTGGTAAAATATTGAAAAGAATGTGAGTTCAGTACATTTAGTCATTTCTTGCTGTTATAAAGTCTACAAACCTTGCCAGCGAAGATAGATAACCAACTCATTCCAGCTGTGCCAGAAACATAAGAGGCAATAAGAGAAATGTGTTTGCCCTCATAACTTGATACATTTGTGGCCTTTTATTGTCCCCAGCACAAGGTGTACCTGTGTAATGATCATGCTGTTTAATAAGCTCTTTTTAGGTGGATGGATTATCTTGGCAAAGGAGAAATGCTCACTAACAGGGGTGTAAACATATTTGTTCACCAAATTTGAGAGGAATAAGCTTCTATGGAAAATGTATTGGATCTTTTATTTCAGCTTATGGAAAATGGGACCAACATGCATGTTGTGTTGTATTTTTATTAGCTAGTTTTGAGGTTGGGAAATTGGGAACCTATCTGGTCTAGCTAAAGCCCATTTCATAAAATTGCTACAATTTGCTTTGTCATTGTGGGGTATTGTGTGTAGATTGATGAGCGAAAACAATTTTATCCATTTTAGAATAAGGCTGTAACGTAACAAAATGTGGAAAAAGTGAAGGAGTCTGAATACTTTCCAAAGGCCCCTGCGCCCCTATTGGCATGACACTTCTGAGTGGCAGCGAGGACCTGCTGTGTGTCGCCTGCTTAATTGAATTAAAAGGTGTTTCGCCACAGAGTGTCCTCTGGCCTCTGTATCTGTGAGCCACTGGGCTGGTCTGCTAACTCACAGGATCTCTGGGCATTTCAAATTAAAATTGCTGCTGGGACTTGGTCCTCCTCCCATTATCCCTTAGCAGTAGGGAGACCGTAATGTCTCTTTCCAATAGTTTCTGTCTCAATCCATTATCCACTCCTCCAACCAATCTAGGTAGAGGGAAAGGCAATGTCTCCAGCCATGGGATGTCAACACTTATTGAGACTGAATGGACAGTGTCTGTGCAGACAAGACCAACTGTTTTCAATTAATCAACCCATCACCTTTTATTTGCACAACAATTTTTACAAATACATTTGTCAAACAGTTCTTAAAGGTCAAAGAGCAGGCATAGAAGGCAGTGTCAAGGGGAAAGGACAGACTTAAGAAAGGGGGAGCCCATTTGTTAACCGTACATACGACTCTTCTCCTGTGAGTTGTCCATAAAGTCATGTAGCTGTAGCTAAGCAGCCAATTGAGCAGCTACCAATTTATTGGCTTTAAACTCTTTCTTTTACAGGGAGAGAGTTACAGTATCCACTATCCTTACCTGACCATGGCTGTCACCTTTTCAGTAGTGTCGTTTTTAACGGTCGTTGAGGTCAAACCCATTTAACTGTCAGCTTTGAATGGGACTTGCTTTATTCAATAATCAGTTCCTTTCACCTCGTAAAAGAACCGGCAAGATTTTTTTTACGGTTCAGATGGAGCGAGGCTTTTATGGTCCTCGCGAGGGAGTGTGAACAGCACCTCGCCATGCACTCAATCTCTACGGACCAGATGACATTTTCAAAAAGAACACGCTCTACGCATTTGTGATCTCCAGTTCTTTTTTGTCAAAATCGCTCCGAAATCCAGGTGGCTGCTGAGTTGTCATTCAGCTTTGACACTCTGTGAAACACTTGAGCTCCAGTGGGACACTATGCCTGCAGTCATGCGTTTAGCAATAACCCCCGCCCCCTTCCGTCTCCCCATTCACACTTCGGATCTGAGCCCGTTCCGTCTGTCTGTCTGTCTTAGGGCTCAGGTGGAGTGGGGTCTGTGGAAGGGGGTTAGTTTGCACATCTCCACTGTGCCTTTCACAGTTCCCAGAAAAGCCGCCCAGCAGGTGAGAATCAAGTGAGTCTACTTGTCAAAGAAAGTGTTCCTTGGGTAAGACTTATTTGTGGATTTCTGTCTTTGTTGTTGCGCACCACTCCTCCTTTGATTACTGAACCATGAAGGTCTACCTGAACACAGTTTGTGGGTGTTTCATTTCATTTTACAAAACCGCTGAAAACCCACATACTCTGC
Organism: Oncorhynchus kisutch; assembly: GCF_002021735.2. Lineage (NCBI taxonomy): Eukaryota > Metazoa > Chordata > Actinopteri > Salmoniformes > Salmonidae > Oncorhynchus > Oncorhynchus kisutch. The sequence goes on from NC_034203.2 coordinate 12,043,369, forward strand.
CCGTAGCTGAACTATATTTTTGTTTGAATATACAGTATATTTCCCCATAGGCACAGGCTAAATAGGACTACTTATAGCTAGGCTTACATGCCAATACTGCATGTAGCACAGAGAGGAAGAGTTGAGAGATTACCCCCCGGGAGCTTAACTTGCATGCAAAGGTGTTTTCAAGAGGTAGCCTTGGTCATGGTTGAGGAGTCCAAAAGCCCCTGGATAAGTGTGGAAGTAAAGAGTAGATCCTGCCCATGGTGATCCTTTTGACCTGCTTGATCTACTGTGACATTCCTGCTTGACACACAAACACTCACGCACACGCACTTACACACATTCTGAGTGCACCACAGAGAGTTTGACGTCTGGGAGGCAAATCATACACAAATTGTCATGGGATCATAACGTCATTCCTTCTTGAACTACAGTCAGATGGAACCGAAAAGGAAAAGACTCCTCAAGGCTCTACAAATTCTAAACAACAGCTGAGCTAGAAAGAAGAAAAAAAAACAACGTCCATCTCTCCCAAAAATATATCTGACTGCGCGTTCGCTCTCTAGTACAGCTCTGGCCTAGAGGACGTTTCAATAACCGCCACAGGAAAGCCTGGGAGAGCTGAAGGGGCTTTAGATGTCAGAGCTGACGTTAATTCTGGGAGATATGTAGCCATGTAGCAGATCAGTGTCAGTCCAACGCCTGTTTTAATCCCCTAAACAGCTGTTCTGGTTTATCCCTCCCTTTCTCTCCACATTGGCCCACAGACATACACACACACACACACACACACACACACACACACACACACACACACACACACACACACACACTGCATGGAGTGACGGGATTAGGGGAGATGTGACTGGTGAAAATTGGACCAAACCAAGGATGCCGACAGTGTGTATGTGTGTGTGTACGTGTGGGCGTGCTTGGGTGAGAGCCTGGGCGCATGCATGTACGCGTGCCTGCATTCGTCCGGGCGTCCAACATACTTCGCTTTAAAACTGAAAGTGGGATAATTCCCTTTCTGAGCAGGGAGGATCTTTGCTCCGTAAATCACGGTAGTGAGCACCATTTCCTCAGTCACTTAGGCTTTCTGAGTCATAAAGAGAGCACTGAAACACAGCTTTTCGGCAGCTCGTGTATGTCAATCGCCAGTGTATTAACAGACACCCCATCACTCATTCAGAGGCCCATCACTCTTGCGGGAAGCCAATAAGGAAGACCAGAAGTATATTGACATCCATTCCTCTCCATCCTTTCCTCTTCCCCTCCATTCCTCCAATACTCCTCTAGTCCATCAGAGGGGGGGAAATATGGTGAAAGTCCACCCCTTGTTTTACTCCCTCCACTTTAAGGTGAATTAAAAACAGACAGCATTCATCAGATCAGATCAGTTCTAAAACCATAAAACTGCTTGTGAACTATAAACCTCTGTTTTTAGCACCTTTACCATCCCATCCCTGTATACCAACCACCTTGACCTTTCTAGATTGGGGCTCAACCCCGGTGCTTCTCTTTGGCAGAGCACAGCATTATTGCCACATCCAGATGGACTCCCTACCTCTAAACCGCTCCCCTACTACTAACACATTTTGACATTTGAGAAGCCGTACAATTGTCCCGACCACATCAATCAGTCACACTCGCACTCACAGTCCCAGGCTGTACTCAGACCACTGCAGAGTGCAGTAGTAAAACACATAGTTTTGAATGACAGTACCAAAACCCAGCCCAGATAGCGCAGGAGGTAGGTAGCTAGTCATTTCAAAGGCAGCAGTAGCCTTGGACATACTACAGTATCTAAGTAGGGAGGGAATGTTGGCTGTTTGCTGAGGGAATCTCCATAAGCTTCTGTGACTGACTGGGATCCAACCTGACAGGTGAAGATAAAACAGTAGCCAAGGAGACATGGGACTAAACACAGCCAGCACTGTGTCTGTCTGTGAAGTGTGTGGATCACCATGCAGTATCAGGAGAGGTTTTCAATATATCCCTCATTTTCTGCTACGTCACCGTCAGAACCTCTCCCCTAACCACACACACAAATCACACACACAAACAATCAATCACACACACACAGACATATAAACACTCAATTCCACTCTTCCCTGGTCCCCCATCGCCGTTCCTGCTTCCCATCTTGCCCAACCTAGATAAGCACAGACCTCTATTAGAGCCTTACCCCTGTGCTGGGTGATGGCACACACACACACGTAATAACTCACTCACACACAAGTAATAACTCACTCACACGTAATAACTCACTCACACGTACACACACAATCAAACACACACACACACACACACACACACACACACACACACACACACACACACACACACCCAGGAGCAGCAGTGTTGGACAGGAGATAGAGGACGATCCTGATGCACTATAAATTGTACTCTGGTGGGCACAGCGAGGGGTGTGACAGAGGGAGGGGAGAGGAAAACGGCTTTGGCTTCGGTTTGGCCAGCTAAGATGCATGGGCTGTCACCGTTACTATCAGGGTCCCCGAGCACGCCATTAATCACCAGATCAGCACCGGGACCATGGAAGGGCCTGTTGGGCGGGCATTGCTACCCAACGGCAACCGCATGGCAACCACAGTAAAACTCCATGGTACTGTAACCACTCTGCAAGCATGTAGCAACCATTGAGTCACTTTGCAGTGGAGGCTGGTGGGAGGAGCGATAGGAGGACGGGCTCATTGGAATGGCTGGAATGGAATAAATGGAACGGAGTCAAACCGTTGAATCAAATTAGGCTTCTCCAAGATCTGATGCTGCTGATGGTCATTAGTAACTTACCAAATGTGTTAACTGCCTGGTACTCAGCACTCTTGTCCTTCTAATCACTCTGACATCAATGCAAATGTAATCTAAAACCTAACACTTCATGAGAGCCCATGAGTTCATGTTGCGCAACATTTCCATAGGTTATGCAGTTGCGTGAGAAAACAACCGAGTGATGACTTCTATTAAAAAGAGGAGGATCCCATCAGCTTTCAATAGGCTAGGCCTACTATATTTATATCTTTCCTAATATTAAGCACATTGCGTGTTTTTACAACAGGAGTATAGCCTACCTGGCTGGCATGAAAATGAACCACTGGAAAATCGCCCTCCATTTGCTATTTAAGTGGATAGATAATATGTATTTTTATTCATCTGCCCCTGTGTCGAGACTGGACCATTATCATGCACCTTTCGACATAAAATAAAAATTACCACATATTATTTAGTATATGTAAAGACATGGTGGGTGACAATATTAGCCTATCACTTCTGAATTGTATATTATCACTTCAAATCATAGTCCCACACCTCATGTAGCCCATAGGCGTATATCTTTTGATAAGGTTTGTAATTACAACTAAAGGGGCCAAATAACTTAATAAATAAAAATAAATTAAGCACATTAATTTGCTTTACAATGGGTGTAGAGAATAACTGGCATAAATATACAGAACGTGAGTTTCAAGTTAGGGGGCATTACAGCCACACAAAGGGGATACTGCTGATAATTTGAGGGATTATCAAGTGCTTGTCAAATTATAAATGAGAGACTGATGAAGTGTGTACAGCCTGTGCAAAAACAAAGCAGAGCTCATGCCTTTCATGTGACTTTTTTCAAATCATCATTAGAGTCGCATCACGCAGCCTTAGAATGTATTAAACATCAAAACATAGAGCCCAACGTTTGTGTCACAATTAAAGTTACAGAAAACTCTAAGGATATTGGAGTACATGTTTCTTTGTTTAACCACTCAACACAGAATAGCCACTTGTGCACACTCCCTCAAATACTGTTTCTATTTTATTCAGCTTTGTTCAATTGTATTCCTCATACTATAAAAGAATGCGCCGGAATTCTAAGCAAGTCTTGTCTGCTAAATGAGTGTAGCCCACAGCCATATGGTATAGCCAGATCAGGATCTAACATAAGGACAACTCAGAGTATGCTACTCTGTTCTTCTGAAATAAACTACATTTTCTTCATATCATGTTGCTTTAGACATGTTTAAAATAAATAATGGATTTATTGTGATGGTGTCGGCTATATTACATGGACTTTTTAAAAATGTAGTTCCAAAGTCTGCATCAGTGGCTTGTAGGCTATGCATGGAAGCCAGGAGATGCAAAATGTATTTACGTTAATGAACAGTCAATTACCGTGAGAACGGCAGTTATTTGCTTGACAATCACCGACTTATGACATTTTGTGACCGCCACAGCCCTAGTGAAACACCTGCTCGTCGCACATGTCATTCCAAAATCATGGGCATTAATATGGAGTTGGTCCCCCCCCTTTGCCGCTATAACAGCCTGTTCTCTTCTGAGTAGGTTTTCCACAAGATGTTGGAACATTCCTGTGGGGATTTGCTTCCATACAGCCACAAGAGCATTAGTGAGGTCGGGTACTGATGTTGGGTGATTAGGCCTGGCTCGCAGTCAGCGTTCCAATTCATCCCAAAGGTGTTTGATGGGGTTGAGGTCAGGGCTCTGTGCAGGCCAGTCAAGTTCTTCCACACCAATCTCAACAAACCATTTCTGTATGGACCTTGCTTTGTGCACGGGGGCATTGTCATGCTGAAACAGTTCTCTGTTGCCACAAAGTTGGAAGCACAGAATCGTGTATAATGTAATTGTATGCAGTAGCATTAAGATTTCCCATCACTGGAACTAAGGGGCCTAGCCCAAACCATGAAAAACCACCCCAGACCATTATACCTCCTCACCAAACTTTACAGTTGGCACTATGCATTGGGGATGGTAGCGTTCTCATGGCGTCCGCCAAAACCCAGATTAGTGAAGCGTGATTCATCACTCCAGAGAACGCAGTTTCACGTTGAAAGTCACTGGGCTCTTCAGTAAGGCCATTCTACTGCCAATGTTTGTCTATGGAGATTGCATGGCTGTGTGCTCAATTTTATACACCCGTCAGCAACAGTTGTGGCTGAAATAGCAGAATCCACTCATTTTAAAGGGGTATCCACATACTTTTGTGTATATATAGTGTTTCTGTGACCAACAGATGCATATTTGTATTCCCTGTCATGTGAAATCCATAGATTAGATTATATGAACTGTAAATCAGTAAAACCTTTGAATTTGTTGCATGTTGCGTTTTATGTTTTTGTTTGGTACACATACCAAAATACTATTAATGTACTACAACATACATAACATACCTTCACAAAGTATCCGCACCCCACATTTTTCTATTACAGCCTGAATTCAATCCAAAATATGTATGCCACCCATCTACACACAATTCCCCATAATGTCAAAGTCGAATTTATGTGTTTATAAATGTTTACAAATGAATTATAAATGAAAAGATGAAATGTATTGAGTCAATCTATGGCCAAAATAAGTTCAGGCGTAAATGTTTGCTTTATTATCAAGTTACATAATAAGTTGCTTGGACTCACTGTGTGCAATAATAGTGGTTAACAAGATTTTTTTTAATGACTACCTTATCTCTGTACCCCACACATACAATTATCTGTAAGGTCCCTCGGTCGAGCAGTGAATTGCCAACACAGATTCATACACAAACACCAGGAAGGGTTTTCCAATGCCTTCGCAAAGAAGGGCCCATATTGGTAGACATTGAATATCCCTTTGAACATGGTGAAGTTATTAATTAAACTTTGGATGGTGTACAAAGATACAAGTGTTCTTCCTAATTCCGTTGCCGGAGAGGAAGGAAACCACTCAGGGATTTCATCATGAGGCCAATGGTGACTTTAAAATAGTTACAGAGTTTTTAATGGTTGTGATAGGAGAAATCTGAGGATGGATCTACAACATTGAAGTTACTCCACAATGCTAGCCTAAAGGACAGAGTGAAAATGTGCATCCTGTTTGCAATAAGGCACTAAAATAAAACAGTAAAATATGCCACAAAGACATTAACTTCATGTCCTGAATACAGTGTTATGTTTGTGGCAAATCCAACACAACATATCACTGAGTACCACTTTCAAGTATTGTGATGGCTGCATCATGTTATGGGTATGCTTGTCATCGGCAAGGACTAGGGAGTTTTGGGGAGGATAAAAAGAAACAGAATACCGCTATAAACACAGGCAAAATCCTAGGGGAAAACCGGGTTCAGTCTGCTTTCCAACAGACACTGGGAGACAAAATTCACCTTTCAGCAGGACAATAACTTAAAACACAAGGCCAAATCTACACTTGAGTTGCTTACCAAGATGACATTGAATGTTCCTGAGTGGCCTTCTTACAGTTTAGACTTAAATCAACTTGAAAATCTATGGCAAGAAAGGAAAATGGCTATCTAGCAATGATCAACAATCAAATTGACAGAGATTGAAGACTATTTAAAAGAATAATACAAAGTATTGTCCCGGGGGTATGAATATTTAAGTACTTAACAAAACATGTTTTCACTTTGTCATTATGGGGTATTGTGTGTAGATGGGTAAGATTTTGGGGGGATTTATTTAGAATTCAGGCTGTAACACAACGAAATGTGGAAAAGTCAAGGGGCATGAATACTTTCTGAAGGCACTGTAGGTGACATTGTAATGTCTGAACTCCTGTCTGCAAGAATATGAACAATCATCCATTCAAGCCAACCTTCCCTTTGTCATTGCCGTTTCCACGACTTCATCACTCGAAAGTTTACATCTACATTTTTAGAAAAGGTGCATTCCATTTGAAGGAATACGTCATAGGACTAAAAAGGCATAGGCGGGGAAAAGGGGGAGAAAAGTAATCAGGGGAGCTGAAAAGCGTGAAAGTACCATTACTCATAATGCCAGACACGTGGTGAAAAGATAAATGACTGCATTCCAATAGGAGTTCTCTCTTATTGGACTCAGTTGCGCGGAACGAGAGAGAGAGAAAAAACCTTCCCCATGCTCATGGTTAGGCTACTATTGTTTAAAAAATGGTTGGCATGACTAACAAACTGACTGTATGTGTGGTCTGGCATCTTAAAGGTGCTACACACAGGATTTTTATAAAAATGTTGCATTGTCATTTCTGAATGAAAGTCTGTGATATATCTGGTGCTAATGGCGAAATGATAGCCTTTCACAGTAGTACTTAACCGCCAGTGTTGTGATTGGCTGTGATATTCGCCTAATGATTTCTCCCACCAGAGTGGCATCTGTTGTCAAGCTGGGAAAGCTGTTCTGGCTTTGTTGGTAAAATTCTACACCGTTTGCTCAATTTCAGTTTATGTGAGAGAACCTGCACTGTGTAGGGAGTCCTTGTACCATCTACATCGCTGTGTAATATGTTGTAGAAACAAAAATGTTGTTTCTACAGCTTCAAACCGCTGTAAAAAAATGTTTGATTGAGAAGATAGATCTGCACGACACACAAACATATGTTGCAACTGACGCACACACAAACACTCAAACACAAACACACACACAAACACTCAAACACAAACACACACACAAACACTCAAACACAAACACACACACAAACACTCAAACACAAACACACACACAAACACTCATACAAACACTCATACAAACACACACACAAATGCTGTCACACCCTGATCTGTTCCACCTGTGCTTGTTATTGTCTCCACCCCCCTCTAGGTGTCGCCCATCTTCCCCATTATCCCCTGTGTATTTATACCTGTGTTGTCTGTCTGTGCCAGTTTGTCTTGTTTGCCAAGTCAACCAGCAGTTTTCTTCGCGCCTGGTCCCCCCCCCCCCCCGTCTCTGTTTTCTCGTCCTCCTGGCTCTGACCCTTGCCTTTCCTGACTCTGAGCCCCATAGGCAAAAGGCAGGTTGGGGACAGGCAAGAGTTCATAACCAGGTCAGAGTCCAAAACGGTACAGGGCGGCAGGCAGGCTCGAGGTCAGGGACAGGCAGAACAACCTGCCTGACCATTCTGCCTGTCCCTGACCTCGAGCCTGCCTGCCGCCCTGTACCGTTTTGGACTCTGACCTGGTTATGAACTCTTGCCTGTCCCCAACCTGCCTTTTGCCTATCCCTTGGACTATAATGAATATCAGAGCTCAAACCATCTGCCTCCCGTGTCTGCATTTGGGTCTCGCTGTGTGTCGTTATTAAATGCATGCATTGGAATATGTGTGTTCGTCAGAAATAAGGTTAAACACACACACACACACACACACAAAATCTCCCTGTCACACACAAGCAAACAAACCGACAAAAACAGGATGCTTGATCTGCTGTTGGTACAGGGGATAAACACCGTCTAATTATGCGTCTGGATTCACACACACTGACACACAATGCTTAAAACACACCTGGCAACTGGGCTTGTTAGCTCAGCTCATCTACAACAAAACAGACAGATGGACACACCCACACATATTGAGACGCCTCAAACACACACACACACACACCGAACTACAATATTACACAAACCAGACTATGCCAAAAACAGGCCTGCAGGGAGTAAGGTGCCAGTCAACACACACAAACACTAACCAGGAGGGAGCAGCAGTCTGACCTCACTCTGCCTGTTTGGCTGTTCAGGGAGGCTGCTAAGTGGCAGTCCTGGGGATACACCTGCCCCTCACATGCAGAAGAAACTCTGTACCACTTTACTCTTGCTGCCCCTTTTAGTTTTTTTAAATGATAAGGTGTAGAAACGGGTACCAAATGGTAACATTTAAGTAGAAGTCCTATTTCAGTGGTATTTGTTGAAATGATGTGATATTAATCCATTTATTTCTGAGAATCAGAGTCATTTACTTAAGCATTACGTCCATTTACCTTTGCTACTGAAAGTAGATAAAAGGTCAAGTGGACCGTAAAGTAAAGTATGCATCTACAACCCCCCCCCCCCCCCCCCTGCAGAAACCACCCTCCTGTTGCCCAGTCCATCTGAGGAGCATGATGACCCATCCTCAGTGCTACTGTGAGTGTGTTATCACACTAGAGAGATAAGTGATGCGATTTGCTTGCTCTATTTCCCATTTCCCCAGATGCCCTGTATTTAGGGGGTCTTTTCTCCCTGCTAAATCTCCACAAGCCGACGGTGGCGGATATAAAACTTGTTATTTTCTACTCCACTTAATCAGACTCACTCACAAACACACGCACACACACACACTCCCACGCTAATCCATGCAGGGCTTCAGAGAGACACCCATTCCCGGAGCAACAATCTGTGTTTGTGTATGCATCTGTGGACGCGCTCGTGTGTGTGTGTGTGTGTGTGTGTGTATTCGTATTTCTAACTCAAAATACTAAGCCCACTGAGAAATCATTCCATGAACAGCAATCTGTGTACAAATACAGCTAAAGTGAAGACCCTGGAAATGTATTTCCAAAAGCTTTTGAGAGAAAACACTTTCCTAGAACAACCAGACTGTTTTTCTATAACTCAGGCAAAAACAACCCTTCCTAGATATGCTGGTCTTGTTAACTTGTAAACTGAGCTTGTTAGTGGGAGTTAGTTGGTGAGGTTCAGTGGATGTTAGTTAGTGAGAGTTGGTGAGGTTCAAAGGATGTTAGTTAGTGAGAGTTGGTTAGTGACATTTAGCAGGAGTTAGTTAGTGACACTACCGGTCAAAAGTTTTAGAACACCTACCCATTCAAGGGTTTTCTTTTTTTTTGATGGCTTTCATGCACCTGTACTGACCTCACCTTCTGGATGGTAGTGGGGTGAACAGGCTGTGGCTCAGGTGGCTGAGGTCCCTGTTGATCTTCTTGGTCTTCCTGTAACACAGGGTGGTGTAGATGTCCTGGAGGGCAGGCAGGGTGCCCTCGGTGATGTGTTGGGCAGACCGCCACACCCTCTGGAGAGTCCTGGTCCATCCGTAAATGTTTGTGAAGGTCTTAAAGGCCAAGCCAAATTTCTTCAGCCTCCTGAGGTTGAAGAGGCACTGTTGCGCTTTCTACACCACGCTGTCTGTGTGGGTGGACCGTTTCAGATTGTCAGTGATGTGTCGGCCGAGGAACTTGATGTTTTTTTTTTTGACCTTCTCCACTGCGGTACCATCGATGTGGATGGGGGTTTTGCTCTCTTTGCTGTCTCCTGAAGTCCACAGTCAGCAGTCATGGGTGAACAGAGAGTACAGGAGGGGGCTGAGCACGCACATTTGTGGGGCTCCTGTGTTGAGGATCAGTGTAGTGGAGGTGTTATTGGCCACCCTTCACCACCTGGGGGGCGCCCGTCAGGAAGTCCAGGACGCAGTTGCACAGAGCGGGGTTCAGACCCAGGGCCTCGAGCTTAATGATGAGCTTGGAGGGTAGAATGGTGTTGAAGGCTGAGCTGTAGTCAATGAACAGCATTCTTACATAGGTATTCCTCTTCTCCAGATGGGATAGGGCAGTGTGCAGTGCGATGGCGATTGCGTCATCCTGGATCTATTTGGGCGGTATGCAAATTGCAGTGGGTCTAGGGTGTCAGGTATGGTGGAGGTGATGTGATCCTTAACCAGCCTTTCAAAGCACTTCATGATGACAGAAGTGTGTGCTACGGGGCAATAGTCATTTAGTTCAGTTACCTTAGCTTTCTTGGGTACAGGAACAATGGTGGACATCTTGAAGCAAATGGGGAGAGCAGACTAGGATAGGGAGATATTGAACGTGTCCATAAACACTCCAGCCAGCCTGTCTGCGCATGCTCTGCGGACGCGGATAGGTATACCGTCTGGGCCAGTAGCCTTGCGAGGGTTGACACGCTTAAATGTCTTATTCCTGTCAGCTATGGAGAACGAGAGCTCACAGTCCACGGGAGCGATGGTGGCCCACGTCGGAGGCACTGGGTTATCCTCAAAGCGGGCGAAGGTGTTCAGCTTGTCCGGGAGCAAGACGTCGGCGTCCACCACGTGGCTGGTTTCCCCTTTTGATTGTCTGGAGTCCCCACCACATGCGTCACTTCTCTGAGCCATGGAATTGCGACTCCACTTTGTCCTTGTACTGTCGTTTTGCCTGTTTGATTGCCTTACGAAGGGCCTAACTGGACTGTTTGTCATTCCCAGTCACGTTGCCGTGGTTAAATGGTTCGATCTTTGAGTTGTGTGCGAATATCTGTGTGCATCCATGTGTGTGTGGGTGTGCGTCTACATACACATTTGCTGGTGGGGAACAAGGGTGCCATTATACCCGTGGGTGGTATAAAAAGGTAGGACTGTAAAATGCATCATTAAAGGGCCACAGTGACACAGTCAACAGGTCTACCCTGTCTGTCGGCCTGTCTGTTTGTCGACTTGCATCCCTGCCTGCCTGCTTGACTGTCAGCACACGCGTCAGTCCCCAGTCCTCTGTAGGGCAACATGAATTACAGCAGACAATGACTCAATAAATACAGGGACAGATATGAGACATTGACAAGTGAGCTGGTCACAGAGAGGTGGGGTTGTACCGCATGTTTATGGAGCACCAGAATAACTGTGACTCGATCACCATTCCTGCAGTGATGGGCTCACCTAGGCAACCACGAGTGTAACCTACTCTCTCTATCACTAAGAAGCTTGATAAAGAAGCTAGTGTGTCGAACGAGGTTGTGTAATACCATCTACTGCTACTTCTATTGCGCTGACAATGTGGGCGGGTTTCATAGATACATCATCATCATTTCCAATGCCAGGGCTGTATTCAAGAATGCACGTGTATCTCGTTCTTTCACTCTCTCTCTCTCCGTCTCTCACTTTACACACATTTGTGTTCTGTCTCTGTCTCTCTGTCTCTCTCTCACTTTACACACATTTGTGTTCTCTCTCTCACACACTATACACACACACAGAGCGAGACAGACACACACACAGACACAAGGTACAAGCATTTCGCCACACTTGCATTAACATCTGCTAACCATGTGTATGTGACAAATAAATTTGATTTGATGTGGTAGATGCCTCGATGCATCCATGTCAAGGACAACTACAGTAGTTTGTCCTTTACAAGTTGCAGCGTACTGCAGCACAGCTTGCACGGTGTCGCAGAATTCAATGGCACGTTACTTCAGTGTCAGCCATTGTAACCATTAAAGCTAGTTAACGCTAGTTGGACCGCCATAGGGCATCTTTGAAAATCATTTGATAGCCTTCAATAGTGGCTGTACTAGAGAATTTAAAACCGTTTTTTGTAAGAACATAGTATATGGGACTGATTTTAAGAAATGTAGCTTAATTACTTTGATTAACATTATGGTGTTTCTATTCCAAGAAAATCACAACACCCTCAGGTTTTCCATTAGGATGGAACGGAAACGTGACGGTAGTGAGGGAGTAGGCTACAGCGCAAAAGACATAACATTTCCACAATTCCCCTAATTGTATAATTGTAGTCTAACCAATGCCCAAACGGAGATTCAGTGAAAATAAAAATCGCATTGATTTATCAAGTCCCCATGCTTGTTTCAGAGCAGCGCAAAACGATGCTGAAATAGTAACCACAGCTATCGCTGCAAATCCTATTGCTTCTTACTTCAATATGCTCTTTTAAATAAATAAGACCTACACCACACTAGTGAGACTCATGTCAACTACAGTATATGACGTGACCGCCAATAACTACATATGGGTTTCCTGGTGGCAGCCGGCATGGGTATTGAACCTGTATCTGTAGCAACGCATTTTGCACTGCAGTGTCTTAGACCGCTGTGCCAATCGGGAAGCTATTATAATACTGTACATGGGTGTCCAGGTCAGGATAACCAAAACATTTCTTTATTAAAGTCTATCAGAAAGAATGTTGGTACTTATTTATTTTGTTCCAAAGCCATGAATGAGTGAGTCACTCGGCTTTATTTTTTTTAATTTTTTATTTTATTTCACCTTTATTTAACCAGATAGGCTAGTTGAGAACAAGTTCTCATTTGCAACTGCGACCTGGCCAAGATAAAGCATAGCAGTGTGAGCATACAACAAAGAGTTACACATGGAGTAAACAATTAACAAGTCAATAACACAGTAGAAAACAAAGGGGGGGGTCTATATACAATGTGTGCAAAAGGCATGAGGAGGTAGGCAAATAATTACAATTTTGCAGATTAACACTGGAGTGATAAAAGGTGCCGAGGCTATATGACTGTGCCATCAACTTGATAATATCAACTTGATAATATATAACGATATTTTGGAAGTTATTTTGTAAAAAAAAAAAGAAAAGGTGAGCAATTATAATCTGAATAAAGGCCAAAATAATATTTGTAAAGGCCAAAACATTTATTTATGTTTTTAGAAGGAGAGAAACCCTGGGCCAATTGTGTACCGCCCTATGGGACTCCCAATCACAGTCAGATGTGATACATAATAATAATGATAATACTTTTTGTTTAGTCTTTTCTGGTGGATTAAACGGAAATTGCAACCAATCCCGGCCGGTTGTGATACAGCCAACCTAACTAAGAAATACATTTGATGACAGAATTCTCCCACTACCCTCCTTCTAGGCAAGTCTATTGTCCAGCTACCTGCTAATAGCCATAATGGCGCTGTACAACATGACTGTGTGTTTGAAAGTGTATTTTCCAGCGAGCAACAAAAACATCTGCATTTTGAAAGAGTATTTTTATCATTATTTTATTAACCAAAGCATGATGATGCTGATGAAGAAATACAGTACTGTACAGTATATGCTTTTACATTTGGATAATAAAGAATTTAAAGCATTTTGAAGATATAAGACACCTGTAGGTGTTTATTAGGCTACTGTGCAGTCTGACAAGTAAACATAACCTACAGTACATACTGTAGTAAACATGGAAAGTGCCTAATTCCTTACATAAGGTAGAGCAGGCCAAGTCCAGACATTCTCAGTGACTTCAAGTACTCATTAACTCTGTCTTAAATGCTTTTTCTGGTTGCATCAGTCATGGACAGAAACTTCTGAGACACAGTATTAATGATGGTAAGCCACATTTGCCTTGGTCAAGTTCTGTTGTCAGAAGAGGAATGGAAATGTCAGGGTGAACCCACGACCTGACGTACCCGCCAGGTATGTTGACTCTGCCTGTCAGAGGTGGAGTTCCAGAGCTCACAGGTGTGCCTGGCATAGATTGTGACTCCGTCTCATTCCTCATTCTCCGCCTGACTCTCCGCCAATGCCGCCTGGCTCTGGACCAATGCATCAGCTGTCGCCCGTATCTCTGCCCTCAGATAATGTTTCTCTTTCTGCTGGTCTGCCTTCAATGTCTCGATCTCGGACTTCAAAGTTTGAATCTGATCCATGTGCACCTTCCTCAGATGAGCAGCATGGTACCGCCCAGAGCCCCCAATGATTACAGTCGCCCATGATAGAAACGGTAGATCAATTAAGAATTAAAAGTGACTCCAACACAAATGCTGCGTACACATATTAAGAATCTAGCAGAGCTAGCCCTTTGTCCACGGATCCCCATGGATGGTTGTCGGCATGGTTGTATGCTGTACAAGAACACATTCACGTTTTTAGTACACAAAAACATTTTTAACTTTATTTAATTATCGATTCTATTACACAGTACGTCTACACATTGATTGGCTACATAAAATTTTTTTTAAGAAAATGCACTGAAATCAAAATACCTTTTGTTTTGGTGACCCTCTCAGCTCCGGCTCATTTTCAAGTCCTCTCGTGGTTACAGTCTTAACCCTGGAACGGGTAGCACTATAGAAAGAAGCTGGCTTGATGAAAACGATGCCCATTTCGTCTGTTCTCTTTGGTCGCAATGTCATTTTGTTTTTAGATAAACAGCTCCTTCTTGAATGATAACTGTGTTAAGGGTGGAGATTGGGGTGGGGTGAGGAGTACTGGAAAGGTGTGACTTTCAGGTTACAAAAGGCCATAAGTATACAGCAAATCACCGATTGTCCTCACTTTGATGAGGACAATCCCAATGTGTGCCACTCGGGGGCCATGACCAATATGACCAATAAATATTGTCCTGCAAATTACAGGGTTAATAATATATCTGTGACAATATCCAAGGAGCTTTTATATCATTCTAAATTAATAATAACAATAATAATCCCTTTGTTTAAAAAAATTTACATTTTGGAGATGTTTGTTTTCAAATAACGTAAAATGAGCGAGAAAAAGGCCATTCTTGAACCTGGGGTGAGACATTGTTATTAATAATCCTAACATTTCCACACTATGATTGTAGTCTAAGTTTCTCTTACAATAAAAACCTTAGTGTAACAACAGTTTTAGTAAGTAATACTGAAGTCGTGCACAATTTTCAGTTTCTTCTTAGGTTTATTTCGCCTGTTCATTGTCAGTTAGAGACACAGTAGCGTCTTGGGATCCAAAAGCATAACCAGTGCTCTAACTCCCCATTGCGCTGGTCTGGAGCAATGAAGTAGTGACGCAGGGTACCGTACTAAACCACAAATGACCTCTAACTCCCGCAGCATAATCGCAAAAACGTATAGTGGAGCAACCACTGTAAGCTACTGTGCGGTACTAGCAAACCAACTTAGCCATGGCTCCAGGGTGTGGCAAGCATCTTTTGTACCTGTGAGGTTGTGTCCACCTTAACACCCCCCACCACACACACACACACACACACACACACACACACACACACACACACGCTGCCTCATTACCTCATGTGATGTAGTTGAGCCAGCGACCCTGCTGGCCTGAGGATGCAGATAAGTCCGCAACAGAAAAGGGAGACGATTCTGAACGCGCCTCATTAAAGATGACTCTCACTGGTGCTACACCAGATCAGGGTCTGTCGCCTAATGACGGGAGAACTGATTACTCCATTAAATAACAGTCATCACAGTCACAAATATCGCTAACGGTCATCACCTCCACGACCATCCACAGCTCTTACAGTCATTACCATCACATATATTCACTGCTCTAACGGTCATTACCATCACAAAGCATTGCAGACCCTAAGGAGAGATGAAACAAAATGTCTCCGCGCCAATTTGGTTTACTTACTACTACTTACTGGTGCTGATGTTTATGCAGCTTTTTTGGTTACACCCTCGTGCTGAATTCCTAACCAAGTGACTCGTTCAAAAAATATATATATTATGGAATATTTAAAACATACAATCTACTTGCAGTGAAGCCGCTCAACATCCACATCACATTAGTCATTTAACAGACTCCCATCCAGAGCGACCCATAACGCCCTGCTAAATGGCAGGTCGACAGACCCGAACCAGCGATCCGCCAGCCATCGGCCCTCCAAGACCCCTCCCACAGTACCATCCAAGACCCCTCCCACAGTACCATCCAAGACCCCTCCCACAGTACCATCCAAGACCCCTCCCACAGTACCATCCAAGACCCCTCCCACAGTACCATCCAAGATCCCTCCCACAGTACCATCCAAGACCCCCCCCCCCCCCCCCCAACAACCCAATTTCAATCTATCAAATAGAATCCACGGATTGCGAGTTGAAGATAAATACTTTTGCTAAGAGTACTAATATATTAGTAATTGACTGACCAGATCTCTCCAGATCTCCTAACAGTACTATTTCTAGGGTCAATTTTAGATCAATGTTCTGCATTTTCAGTCATTCCTGAACTTTGCTGTAAGTCATTGGCCACGTCGTGGTTGTCCCTGTGTTCAGTGTTCCTCTATGCAGGTCCTGAGGCAACAACATGATACATTATTATGATGAATGGTTGATTATGCATTGAGCTATGTGATTGCAGAATCACGTTTTCCTGTGTGTGGAGCAATAAACACAAAATTCTGTGGAGTCATCCAAGCGAGAATGGAGGAAAACCAGTGTTGAATTACTCAAGACTCCAGTCTGGTCTCAAGACCTAGTGGTGTAAAGTACTTAAGTAAAACTACTTTAAAGTACTACTAATGTTTTATGGGGTATCTGTACTATTTATGTTTTTGACTACTTTTACTCCACTACCTTCCTAAAGAAAATAATGTACATTTTACTCCATACATTTTCACTGACACACAAAAATACTCATTACATCTTGAATGCTTAGCAGGACAGGAAAATGGTCAAATTCACACACTTATGAAGAGAACATCCCTGCTCATCGCTACTGCCTCTGATCTGACGGACTCACTAAACACAAATGCTTCAAATGCCAACTGGCTTGCCTAATATAAGGAATTTGAAATCATTAATACTTTAGTATTTTTTTTAAATGACATTTACTTTTGATACTTTGATACTTTTACTCAAGTAGTATTTTACTGGGTGACTTTCACTTTTACTTGAGTCATTTTCTATTAAGGTATCTTTACCTTTCCTCAAGTATGACAATTGGGTACTTTTCCCCCATATTGAGTGCTTTGGTCTTGTCTCTTGTTGTTGGATACATTTTCGTAATTTCTTCCCAAGACCAGCGGAGTAAAAAATCATAATAAATCAACTTACATTCAGTCATAAAACCACTCCTTGCATGACACATTCATATCTTATTGAAACCTGCGCTTCCTACTTCACTCATAACATTACTGTCCTTTACTTTCGTTGAAAAATATCCTCAAACTTTGTTGAGCTCGTCAGAAGTGCATTGAATTGCTGGTCTATTTATAATAGACCTGTTTAGGTTATTGATCATTTGTAGAGCAGCTCTCGATTGCCCTCAGCAGGCATTTTTTCTCACCATTCTAAAAGGTCTAAAGAATCCATATTTTCTTCTGAAATGAACACAGAAATACTGCCCTCTACGTTCGTTTAGTTTGAAGACTCCTACAGGGAGGAGGTCCGAGACCTGGACGTGTGTTGCCAGGACAACAACTTCTCCCTCAACGTGAACAAGACAAAGGAGATGATTGTGGACTACAGGAAAAAGGAGGACCGAGTAGGCCCCCATTCTCGCCGACGGGGCAGTAGTGGAGCAGGTTGAGAGCTTCAAGTTCCTTGGTGTCCACATCACCAACAAACTATCATGGTCCAAGCACACCAAGACTGAAAAGATTTGACATGGGTCCTCAGATCCTCAAAAAGTTCTACGGCTGCACCATCGAGAGCATCCTGACTGGTTGTATCACTCCCTGGTATGGCAACTGCTCGGGGGGTGTCAGAGGAAGGCCCTAAAAATAGTCAAAGACTCCAGCCACCCTAGTCATAAACTTTTCTCTCTGCTACCGTACGGCAAGCGGTACCGGAGCGCCAAGTCAAAGACCAAAAGGCTTCTCAACAGCTTCTACCCCCAAGCCATAAGACTCCTGAACAGCTAATCACATGGCTACTCATACTATTTGCATTGCCCCCCCCCCCTTATTTAGCTGCTGCTCTTTAATTATTTGTTACTTTTTTTCTTTTCTTTTTTTTTATACTTAACACGTGTATTTTCAAACTGCATTAAGGGCTTGTAAGCATTTCACTGTAAGATCTACACCTATTGTACTCGGCGCATGTTACAAATATAATTTGATTTGACTGGGGATAATGGGGAAGATGGGCAACACCTGGAGGGGGGTGGAGGCAATCCCAAAGACAGGTGAAACAGATCAGGGTGTGACGGGTATCTATCTGTAAGAGCTTCAGTTATTGTTAGAAATCAATTGACTGTCTAACTTGGGCCAGATTTCCTTTCTTCAGTAAGTGATTAAAGGCTTTCAAAGGCTGAGATACATACAGCATATACTGTACCAGTGAAGTACTTTTCCCTAGCTTTCACTTCACTCACACCGCATCGCACCTCAAGCCAGATATGGAGCAAAATACAAGGTTCTCATTGAAATAAAAACAGCAGACCGTTGAGAGTTTTACTATCCGGTTATACTGTGATGAAACCATCTGACATGTCTGATGAGGCTGACAACAGGGAAGTGGAGCGAGAGAACAATCAGGGGGGGGAGCGAAAGTCCTAAACAGCTAGAGAGGGAGAGAGATTTCATTTTTCCTGATGAAATACCATCCCATTCTCACGTTACCCATTTTTTTCCCCCCCTCGCTCTGGCTCTTGATTTGAATTTAGACAGGGAGGTACAGAGAGGGGAACAGCGAGCGTTTTCCAGCAGGCGATTTGTCCTAGCTACCCTTGGAGCCAGCGAGGGGGAAAGAATTCATGCTTCTGGCCTGGCTAAGCCCTGCAGTCATAATAATGATATGAAACAGGAGCCTACAAGGCCAGGCTGTGCAAACAGTTCAATGTGTGTGTGTGTGTGTGTGTGTGCGTACGTGTTTGTGTTGCTTCTCACTGAACTAGACACGGTGGATATGTAACACCCGACCGGTATAGGGTGGGGGTCTAATGGAGAAAAAGAATCCTATGTATAATAATATGACCAAGCCGAGATTTGAACATTCATCTCCCCAGCCTCAGCACATGCATTGGAATGTACAGTTTGTAGATCATATAAAAAGTATATACAGCTCAATAGAGCTCACTCATAACAGCACAGCTAAATGAGATGTATCGCATAGTAACGACGTTAAGGAACAACCCAGGACAAAAAGAATTCTCAAGGATGTCAGTGGGAAGAATACGGAACAGCGAGGACAATTATTAGTCTCCAATCGTCGCTGTATTTACTCTCGTACTCAACAACCTTCTTTCGCTCTCCTCTCCTCCAACTGCTTTTCTCTTACAGGAGAAAGAGAACGTCCGCATCCAAAATGGCACCCTATTCCTTATATAGTACGCTACTTTTGACCAGCGCCAGTAGTGCACTATAGGGTGCCATTTTGGACACAGACAATGAGTCAGGATGCATAAAAGTAGAGGGAAGGCTAAGTGAAGCTGTCTGCATTGATCGTTGACCTCATAGAGGAAGTAACTGTCAAAAGCTGATGATTTTTCCACAACGTTGAGCTCAACAACAACAAAAAGGCATACATTTTTTTCACATTCTTCGCTGTTTCCCTTTAACGCCAGCACTTTACAAGCATTGCTTTAATCTGTTCCTAATAAGGAAAAAATATGGTAGAAGACACACACAAAATATGTCAAATATCCTGATAGATTACCATTGTTCTATTGCACCCACAGAATGATTCCTCAATCATAGTTGACCATAGATCTTTCTGCAAAAAACGGTTCCTCTCATACTGTAAGAGGAGGAAAACAAATCGAAATCTAATTTCACTCACAAACACTCCAATGTGTACATCAGATTACCATCAAATTGGTTTTCCTACACTCCACGGTCTCTGAACGCTCCCAGTCACGCCGCCTCCCTCGCCACGTTCAGCACAATATTACGAGACATCAGTGAAATCTGTCTGTATTCTGTAAGTTCACGATGAACACCATAAACAAATTACACTTTCTGCTCCCTCCTGACATATGCAATTTCTGTGTGGTTCATCAGAACGCTTGCATAGGTACAGTTGGAGAAAATATCAACAAAATAATCTCGATAATAATTTCCCCAGACGGAAAACAAACACAGGTGCCCCCTGAGGTGACACTATAATTGCTCCCTTCTTCCTGTTATCTAACTTCTCCCCCCCCCCCCACCCCACATTCGTTCCCCCCAGAGCTCTGACACATGGCATTGCCGTGGCAACTGTAATTTGGTGCAGGTCACACCTGCCGCTGTCGGAAAGCCAGGTGGGTGGCCATGCTGAAATGTATAGGCTGGGTTTGGGATTAGATTACATTTTGTATGAAAATCACTGTGTGCCGGTCGTTAACATTATATTCAAACCATGCCGTTATACATTGTTTATTAACTAGAGAAGTGCGAGTCCGGCTGAACCAAATGAATGCTAGTTTGAGTAGATTCACCATGGCAACACCTGACCTGCATTTAAAGAGGTCAGGTGATGATCTTCCATAATCTGGTCGTGGCTTGCAGGATACTGGGCCTACAACATAGTACTGCACTGTAACACCTTGGAAGGATTCCTAACCAGACATGTTTCTATGCCTTTCATCTAAAAGTCAAACACACAGGCAAAGGGGTCATCAAGTTTCAACAAATCAGGCTGCAGGAACACCCCAACCTGTTTTCTATGCTCGTGAGGCAATAATGGCGTGGTAAGGTCTCAACCCTTCTGGAAGAAATCCCTCTTTCCTAGTATTACTCACACTGCTCGGGTAGAGACAACCTAGCATGGTAGCACATTGATAGGATGCTTTGTTGAAATAGCATGACGTCGGCCCTGTACACGGACTCAAGGCCAGTTTCATGTTATCTCCCTTAACTGGCTAATGTTACAATTGAGGAAGGGTAACCTAGATCGGTGCTTATGGTAGATTTCTATCCACAGCATTAGAGCTGCCCTTTGACATGGTGGCTTCACCATCTACTCGCTACTCATCTGTTTCCCGAATGTGCTCTCTATGTGAGGGGTGTTCAACTGCAAAGGCCCAGACTACTAAATCACACATCTAGGGCCTGTGCAGTCACTCATATAATCACGTATAAATGGGCCGGTCCTCCACCCAGGATCCTTAAGAGGCACTGATCGGGGAAGTGATGACACCATGGCTCTGTGAGGTGGGAGCGCAAGAGGAAAATGTCACAGGGGTTATGGCAAGAGAGATAGGTTTGTGCACAAACTGGGTTCGTCGAAGTGACCACCTAGGTAACAGAACGAGAATGAACTTATCTGGGGAAAACGATATTGGAATTTTATATAACATTTATTACTAATTAATTAAAGTCATCACCTTAACTAGGCATAAGTTGAGTATAAGAACATCTCCAAATGGAGTATGAGAACCACAACACCAAGAATTGTCCCTTTTATTCTCCTCTCTCTCTCTTCTTCTTCTTTTCTTCCCATTCACCTCTCCAACCGTACAATGACTCATTCCACCCCTGGTCTTACAGGAACCCTCCTGCATGTCTTTGGCTGTGCAGAATTCCACCGGGTGCCTCTGTGTGCTCTGTTGATCGCCACTGTGATGGTGGTACAATAGGGCAGAGCACACAGACACAGGCCTTTGCAGCCTCGCTCACTCTGGCTGGCACTGTAGATCTTACAGATAGTCAACTGTCACACCCTGATCTGTTTCACCTGTCTTTGGGATTGCCTCCACCCCCCTCCAGGTGTCGTCCGTCTTTCCCGTTATCCCCAATCAAATCAAACATTATTTGTCACATGGGGGCGATTACAACGTGTAGACCTTACCGTGAAATGCGTACTTTACAAGCCATTAACCAACAGTGCAGTTCAAGAAGAGTTAAGAAAATATTTACCAAATAGACTAAAGTAAAAAAAATATATAATAAGTAACACAATAATAATAATAATAATAATAATAATAAGTAACACAATAATAATAATAATAATAATAAGTAACACAATAATAATAATAATAATAATAAGGCTATAAACAGGGGGTACCGATCTTGCTGTGAGGGAGATGGAAAGGTGGTTCAGAGATGCATTCTCTCTATTAAACTATGCATGCTAGTCTCACAGTCTAGTCCTATGGCATACTACACAGAAAACTGGCCAGTGTTGATTTTTCAGTGTTACATTTCTAGTGTTGATTCAGGAGTTAAATTCACTCTGCAGGGGTAAAAAATTAAAATCACCCCATATTAGTGAGTGCATTTTATATTTCACTCCAGATCAGAGTGAAATAGTAATTAGTTCACTCCAGATCAGAGTGAAATGCCTATAAGTTTACGTCAGTGTATTGTGAATTTCACACAGCCAATGTTAATTTTATACTCTGTATAGGGTTACAGAAGCACTGTCTAAATGTTAACATGTTTGAAAACATGAAATTCATTCTGTTGAGAGTGAATGCATATACACACCGCAAAAGTGTTCAAATTAAAACTACAGCAATTGAGTTTAACACTTCCAATTTTACTGTTGTTCAGAATAAACTTGAGGCCTGGCTATGAGACGTCCAATACCCTCTGTCAGGTCTGGCTCAAAACAGAGACAATACGATCAAGGCTAGCTGGATAATTTAGCATTACAACCTCAAATACCCCTCTCCTCCATCGCTCTCATCCTTATCAGAGCTGGGTTAGGTCATTAGGAGAACAGGGAACAACAGGGGAACAGGTAGAGGACATTTTTGTCTTCTCTTCCCCCCCACCCCCCTCTTCTCATTTTCCATGCAGCTAAAAACAGCAGCAGGCAGGCGGCTAGCGGGCGAGCTGTTAGCCCAGCAAGGTCACGAGATCACAATCTGGATCTGTTATCAGGAACACGGTGGTGTGCCTATGTTAATATCCGGAGTGTGTGTGTGTGTGTCAATTACCTGTTTGAGGGCTGGTGGAGAGAGGGTACACAGACAGGTGTAGGGCATTGGAAAACAACATCAACCAAGATGTTAGTCTCTACACGACTAAGCACATATTATATCATATTTTTACATCTACTACATCAATATGAGTTGCATCTACAAGCAACATCCCGAAAATAGCATTTTACCCACAAAACACTGTGCTCGAGCTGAACTAAAGCAGCGCAGAGCTACTACAGCTCAGAACTGTGATAGAAATGTACATGAGGAGCTTCTATCTTAAATACAGTAAACACACTGTGCCATTTTAAGACACAACCTTACATAACGATCCTCCTGTGACAGTTTTGTTTCCTGTGCCACTATCTAAAAGCTCATCCGTTTGGGAGATGGCTTAATATCATGAGAAACGTACGTTCTCTGCTGGTTTCAATAACACTACTAGCACCATATGCTGTTTAATTCATAAGAAGGAAGCTTTCAGAGTAGACGACTCAGGCACCTCTTTGGTACACGAGTCCAGGAAGTCTGATAATCAACCATCACAATCACATCCAGTTAGCGTTATCGCTAACACTACAAAGTGGCCTCTGTGACTGGGCGCCAAGTAGCACCCACCGTCTTGGCCGTGTTCCCTGAGATTCCTTCTAGTTCCCCTGCAGTTCTCAACCCCCTAATACCACCAAAGGTCTCTTCACAGTCCCCAAGTCAAGAGCAGACTATAGAAGGTGCACAGTACTACATAGAGTCATGGCTACATGGAACTCCATTCCACATCAGGTAACTGATGTAAGCAGTAGAATCAGATTTTTAAAAGCGAATACAAATACACCTTATGGAACAGCGGAGACTGAAGCGACATACACACACATATACACTCTACACACACATACACATGGATTTGGTACTGTAGATACAGTGGGGAGAACAAGTATTTGATAACCTGCAAAATCAGCAGTGTTTCCTACTTACAAAGCATGTAGAGGTCTGTAATTTTGTATCATAGGTACACTTCAACTGTGAGAGACGGAATCTAAAACAAAAATCCAGAAAATCACATTGTATGATTTTTTAAGTAATTAATTTGCATTTTATTGCATGACATAAGTATTTGATCACCTACCAACCAATAAGAATTCCGGCTCTCACAGACCTGTTAGTTTTTCTTTAAGAAGCCCTCCTGTTCTCCACTCATTACCTGTATTAACTGCACCTGTTTGAACTTGTTACCTGTATAAAAGACACCTGTCCACACACTCAAAGAGACTCCAACCTCTCCACAATGGCCAAGACCAGACAGCTGTGTAAGGACATCAGGGCTAAATTGTAGACCTGCACAAGGCTGGGATGGGCTACAGGACAATAGGCAAGCAGCTTGGTGAGAAGGCAACAACTGTTGGCGCAATTATAAAAAAATGGAAGACGTTCAAGATGACGGTCAATCACCCTCGGTCTGGGGCTCCATGCAAGATCTCATCTTGTGGGGCATCAATGATCACGAGGAAGGTGAGGGATCAGCCCAGAACTACACGGCAGGACCTGGTCAATGACCTGAAGAGAGCTGGGACCACAGTCTCAAAGAAAACCATTAGTAACACACTATGCCGTCATGGATTAAAGATCCCCCTGCTCAAGCCAGTGCATGTCCAGGCCCGTCTGAAGTTTGCCAATGACCATCTGGATGACCCAGAGGAGGAATGGGAGAAGGTCATGTGGTCTGATGAGACAAAAATAGAGCTTTTTGGTCTAAACTCCACTCGCCATGTTTGGAGGAAGAAGAAGGATGAGTACAACCCCAAGAACACCATCCCAACCGTGAAGCATGGAGGTGGAAACATCATTCTTTGGGGATGCTTTTCTGCAGAGGGGACAGGACGACTGCACCGTATTTTTTTTGTTTTTTTGTACGGGCTCGGGAGAGACGATGGTTGAAAGTCATGCGTCCTCCGATACACAACCCAACCAAGCTGCACTGCTTCTTAACACAGCGCCATCCAACCCGGAAGCCAGCCGCACCAATGTGTCGAGGGAAGACTGCAACGTATTGAGGGGAGGATGGATGGGGCCATGTATCGCGAGATCTTGTAAGAGCATTGAAGATGGGTCGTGGCTGGGTCTTTCAGCATGACAACGACCCAAAACACACAGCCAGGGCAACTAAGGAGTGGCTCCGTAAGAAGCATCTCAAGGTCCTGGAGTGGCCTAACCAGTCTCCAGACCTGAACCCAATAGAACATCTTTGGAGGGAGCTGAAAGTCCGTATTGCCCAGCGACAGCCCCGAAACCTGAAGGATCTGGAGAAGGTCTGTATGGAGGAGTGGGCCGAAATCCCTGCTGCAGTGTGTGCAAACCTGGTCAAGAACTACAGGAAACTTATGATCTCTGTAATTGCAAACAAAGGTATCTGTACCAAATATTAGGTTCTGCTTTTCTGATGTATCAAATACTTATGTCATGCAATAAAATGCTAATTAATTACTTAAAAATCATACAATGTGATTTTCTGGATTTTTGTTTTAGATTCCGTCTCTCACAGTTGAAGTGTACCTATGATAAAAAATTACAGACCTCTACATGCTTTGTAAGTAGGAAAAGCTGCAAAATCGGGCAGTGTATCAAATACTTGTTCTCCCCACTGTATGTGGCATTAGAGTAGTGGCCTGAGGGAAAACATGTCATGTGTTGTGAAAAGTGTTATGAAATGTAAAGTCATGTAATACTTTCAATTGTATCTAAACTGCCTTAATGTTGCTGGACCCCAGGAAGAGTAGCTGCTGTTACTAACGGTGACCCTTTAATAAATACTTAATAAATACAAATAATACAACCCCCAGCTCCTACCAGTGCCCCCCACCCCCTCCTATCCACCCCCTCCTTGCTCCGCATTAATTATCTGGTTAATTAAGGATCGGAAATGCCTCTGAAAACTGAGCAGAGCCGTCCTCCGGGGGAGCGCTGACTCTAATGAACTGAATAAAGATGAGGCCAGCCGATCAGGGGGATCAGGAGGGGAACTGTCGGAGAGAGAAAAAGAGAAACTCTGAGAAGGAGAAGTGGGGTTTGAGACCGAGTCAAAGCAGTAGGAAGAGGATGAGGACTGTCGGAGAGAGAAAAGGAGAAACTCTGAGAAGGAGAAGTGGGGTTTGAGACAGAGTCAAAGCAGTAGGAAGAGGATGGGGACTGTCGGAGAGAGAAAAAGATAAACTCTGAGAAGGAGAAGTGGGGTTTGAGACCGAGTCAAAGCAGTAGGAAGAGGATGGGGACTGTCGGAGAGAGAAAAAGAGAAACTCTGAGAAGGAGAAGTGGGGTTTGAGACCGAGTCAAAGCAGTAGGAAGAGGATGGGGACTGTCGGAGAGAGAAAAAGAGAAACTCTGAGAAGGAGAAGTGGGGTTTGAGACAGAGTCAAAGCAGTAGGAAGAGAATGAAGTCCATAGACTTTGGCCAGGTTCTGCTCTGACGCAACAATTTGTTGTTATTTTACAAATAATACGGACTCGTGTTTTTTTGGTAAAACAATTGTGTTCAAATGTAGTTTTGCAGTGTTCAACGACTCTCCAATAACAGTTGCACATTTCCAAAGAACTAACAAAAAAAACGCTTTTAGAATAACAGACACTTGGAGTGCAATAGAGTTGGAGCTAGCGCAAACGAAGGCGGGAGAGTTGCCCGTGCTCTTTCTCAGGCTGGTGATGCTAACAGCTAGCGCCGCTGTTAGCATCCTCCACCGTGTGTTTCAGCCATCTGCAGACCTGCCGGGGCATTTCTAGGGGAACTCTGTTGGTTCGGAGTGGAGTAAAGATCGTTCACAGTTAGAAAGAAGAGGTACGTAGACAGAAGGCGATGTGAGGAGGCCTGGTACATCAACGGAGAGAATGTCCTTCTCAATAACTACTGTGACAAAACTGCCTGGGGAGAAAAAAGTCAAAAACTCATCAAGACTTTTTTTGTTATGAACAGTTCACCTTGTTAGTGTAATGAGTGTATGCTACAGCACACATACTTTTTTTTGCTCCTGTTTCATTTCCCCATGCATACATTTGGCTACTCTTTCCCCTCTATTGTATTCACTGTCTCCATCACAAGCGATATATTCTATATCGACGCATCTCTCTGTTTTGCATAGCTCTACGTGCAGTTCTTCAGTACAGTATCCACAACCAGATCCCTTTGTCAGCATGCAATCTCGTGCTGCTGAGAGAAGAGTGAGGTGGAGAAGGAACACAAGAGCGCCAAGTGCAGCTGAAGAAATGTGTCCTGAGTAGAATTTCTGTCCTTTGTTCTCATCTCCGACAGGCAGGACTTAGGATATCCACTCCATGCATTTTCCCCATAGAGATGGGTAAGGTCGTTTTTTTCCCTTTGTTTGTCTTGCTCTATGTTACAACACACGTCAACACATCTCATTTACACTGAAAGAAGCTGAGAATTACATTTGTAAGCACCAGAAAATACATTGGTACGATCAGATGGTGAATAGTGGGTAGATATTCTAAATAGGACAGTAAAATAAAGCCTGAATTAGGTTTTAAGATAGTAGCACTGTACCCAGCTCCACTTCCCACTTCATAACAGCAACACTGTCAGATTACCCAACCAACCCTCAAGGGCCCACAGTTGTCAACAGATGCTGCTGCTGAAACCTCCTTCCCATTACCGTCCAAATAAGAGCCGCAGCCAAGATTATCCTCCACTTCTCTTTCTCACTTCTCTCTCTCTCTCGCTCTCTGCTCTCTCTCTGCTCCCTTCTATCACGTTGTCTCATTTTCTCCCTGTGTCACTCACTTATTCTCTCTCTTCCCCTTCCCACTTTCTTGCTTCAGCCGTTGAACCAGATTTGCCTGTCGTGACACATTTGTCATTTTCTCTTAAAAGCCGAGTGATGAACTCGAAGACAGTGATTTCAGAGTCTGCACTGTTTCTCTGTACTGCTTCTGTCACCCTGGACCCAGGGACATTAGATTCCATTCTAGGTGTTGGCTCAGAGGTCAGAAAGAGTTCAGATACAAGAAATAGATACAAGGATATTGAAAAGGGCTCTCATGGGACTCGTTTGAGGCATTGGCAAAAACATGGAAAAGCTGAGATCTCTGGTGAGTTCTATTTTTGCCTCAGCTCTGAGACAGGGGAGCAGGTGGAATGATGGACGGTGGGTTCGAGGCCCACACAGAGTGCCTCTCCCTCCAATGACGGCATAATTGCGGACATTGAAACCGTCTCAAAATGCCGTGTCAACCCAGGGATGTCTCGGGAGGGATTGCGAGGGGGCAGCAATGAAATAAAGAGGAATGCCATTGCAATGACAAAGGATGGAGGGCTGGCTCAAAATGTAGATATTTCTTGTGTGCGCTGAAGTCTTCTTTGGTGTGATGAATTAGCTCAACAAACTCACAAATCTTGGCTCAAAAAAAAGGGGGACATTTAAAAAGGGCTGAACTAACCAGCTAAACGGAGGAGAATAACAGAACTTCACTAAAGTTCGGGCAATGAATAAGCAATGGATTTCATCTCAAACAAAGACCACTTGTGAAATGCAAGCTGATATACTCTACTATATGATATACTGTACTACTTGAAGGCAAGCTAGGCATGGAACGCTCCATGAATAGAATAGAATGACATGGTAGTGATTTGGATTTACCTAGAGGGCAAGTACCAGGTCTGTGTCGACTTTTGACTCTCTGGTAGGCAATTCCACGAAAGAACACGATCTTTAAATTTCTATGCATTTACATATAAATGAAATTCCTTTTATGTAAAGCCAAGGAGAAGCTGTTCTAAAACACGTCGAACACACAGGTGCTATGCTAATTGGAACTAGCCTTTTGAACTGAAGGAATACTCGGCCACCCGAATCACATGGTTTCAAAAACTCCATCCCTTTCACTCTCCGAAAGCTGCCAAAAGAGAGAGCGATGCATTTTCAACCTCAACTATGACACAACGCACACACAGGAAAAAAAAAGGGAAAGGTGCCAAGAAGAACAGGTGCAGATTTGTTCTTCTTCAAACACTCCTCTTCCGATACGACCGTGCAGTCATTCAAGGTTTGGCCTTTTTCGTTCAATGGGGTCAGAGGGAGGGCGTAGTTCCTGTTTTGGGCACCAATCGAGTTGATGACGGTGCTTATAAAATGATGGTGCTTAATTAACCCGAGTCACAGGTTACACTGTCATTGTGGAATGGAAGGAGGACAGAAGTAGCTATTGCACAGACATTTCAATGAGTCACTATCATTAACCAACGGCAGTACAGAGACCTTGGGAGGAACAAATCGGGGCCCACAGTGGCTTATGTGTACTAAATCGTGGGAACTGTATTCGCTTAGCATGGGTTGAAAGCGAACACACAATTGTTATTCATAAAGCCTACACCCTTGTCTATCATTATCTTACTCAAGTACAATGTAACAGCATTGAAGCACGTTCTTAAGCCTACGGTTTATTTTGTACAACGATTTATGCGCAATTTCTTCATCCCTACACCAAACATCAACACCTGGCCTTCTCTGATTTGATATCTTCTATTGAATCGATCGAATGTGTGTCTTGCTCGCGTGAGGTGCATAATGTCAAATTCAAATTCATCTCCACTTTCATTTTTCGATCCATTAAAGGCATTTGTTTAATCACATCAATTGATTGATCAGTTGATCAAAGTCCAACATGATGATGGGATCAACAAATATGCTCCAGTAACTCATTCCCTGCTGACCACACTGGTGTACTGTTGTCAGTGCATCGCCTCATCACTGCTCTCTCCTATGGAGAAGTTAAAAACAAACCCTGGGGTTGTTAGACAGACACACCATTTAATGCCAGCTGGTCTGCCTATGGAAAGACAGTGATGTGATTGCTGAGGATGAGTCTCTCGCTCTCTCACTTCATTTATCTTTCTCGGTCTCTGGCTTTCTTCTTCTCAACTCCTCCCTGTTCTTTCCCTCTCGTCGTCCCTCCCTTTTTCCACATCCCTTTCTATCGTGCTCTCTCCCTATTTAACCATTGTCTTGGTTAAATAGGTCTCTTTCCCTTGCCTCGCCCTCTCTCTTTCTCGCCCTCTCTTCCTCTCCCCCGCCATCCCTCTCTCCAGTCATCTTATTCTCTCTTTCCCTCTCCCTCTCCAGTCATCTTATTCTCTCTTTCCCTCTCCCTCTCCAGTCATCTTATTCTCTCTTTCCCTCTCCCTCTCTAGTCATCTTATTCTCTCTTTCCCTCTCCCTCTCCAGTCATTGTATTCTCTCTTTCCCTCTCCCTCTCCAGTCATCTTATTCTCTTTCCCTTCCCTCTCCAGTCATCTTATTCTCTCTTTCCCTTCCCTCTCCAGTCATCTTATTCTCTCTTTCCCTCTCCCTCTCTAGTCATCTTATTCTCTCTTTCCCTCTCCCTCTCCAGTCATCGTATTCTCTCTTTCCCTCTCCCTCTCTAGTCATCTTATTCTCTCTTTCCCTCTCCCTCTCCAGTCATCGTATTCTCTCTTTCCCTCTCCCTCTCCAGTCATCTTATTCTCTTTCCCTTCTCTCTCCAGTCATCTTATTCTCTCTTTCCCTCTCCCTCTCCAGTCATCGTATTCTCTCTTTCCCTCTCCCTCTCCAGTCATCTTATTCTCTTTCCCTCTCCAGTCATCTTATTCTCTCTTTCCCTCTCCCTCTCCAGTCATCTTATTCTCTTTCCCTCTCCAGTCATCTTATTCTCTCTTCCCCTCTCCCTCTCCAGTCATCTTATTCTCTTCCCCTCTCCCTCTCCAGTCATCTTATTCTCTCTTTCCCTTCCCTCTCCAGTCATCTTAATCTCTCTTTCCCTTCCCTCTCCCTCTCCAGTCATCTTATTCTCTCTTTCCCTCTCCAGTCATCTTATTCTCTCTTTCCCTCTCCCTCCTCCAGTCATCTTATTCTCTCTTTCCCTCTCCCTCTCCAGTCATCTTATTCTCTCTTTCCCTCTCCCTCTCCAGTCATCATATTCTCTCTTTCCCTCTCCCTCTCCAGTCATCTTATTCTCTCTTTCCCTCTCCCTCTCCAGTCATCTTATTCTCTCTTTCCCTCTCCCTCTCCAGTCATCTTATTCTCTCTTTCCCTCTCCAGTCATCTTATTCTCTCTTTCCCTCTCCAGTCATCTTATTCTCTCTTTCCCTCTCCCTCTCCCGTCATCTTATTATCTCTTTCCCTCCCCTCTCCCTCTCCAGTCATCTTATTCTCTCTTTCCCTCTCCCTCTCCAGTCATCTTATTCTCTCTTTCCCTCTCCAGTCATCTTATTCTCTCTTTCCCTCTCCAGTCATCTTATTCTCTCTTTCCCTCTCCCTCTCCCGTCATCTTATTATCTCTTTCCCTCCCCTCTCCCTCTCCAGTCATCTTATTCTCTCTTTCCCTCTCCAGTCATCTTATTCTCCCTTTCCCTTCCCATCTCCAGTCATCTTATTCTCCCTTTCCCTTCCCTCTCCAGTCATCTTATTCTCTCTTTCCCTCTCCATCTCCAGTCATCTTATTCTCTCTTTCCCTCTCCAGTCATCTTATTCTCCCTTTCCCTTCCCTCTCCATCTCCAGTCATCTTATTCTCCCTTTCCCTTCCCTCTCCAGTCATCTTATTCTCTCTTTCCCTCTCCCTCTCCAGTCATCTTAATTCTCTTTCCCTCTCCCTCTCCCGTCATCTTATTCTCTTTCCCTCCCCTCTCCAGTCATCTTATTTTCTCTTTCCCTCCCCCTTTCCCTCTCCAGTCATCTTATTCTCTTTCCCTCCCCTCTCCAGTCATCTTATTCTCTCTTTCCCTCTCCAGTCATATTATTCTCTTTCCCTTCCCTCTCCAGTCATCTTATTCTCTCTTTCCCTCCCCTCTCCCTCTCCAGTCATCTTATTCTCTTTCCCTCCCCCTCTCCAGTCATCTTATTCTCTCTTTCCCTCCCCCTCTCCAGTCATATTATTCTCTATCCCTCCCCTCTCCAGTCATCTTATTCTCTCTTTCCCTCTCCAGTCATCTTATTCTCTTTCCCTCTCCAGTCATCTTATTCTCTCTTTCCCTCTCCAGTCATCTTATTCTCTCTTTCCCTCTCCAGTCATCTTATTCTCTCTTTCCCTCTCCAGTCATCTTATTCTCTCTTTCCCTCTCCAGTCATCTTATTCTCTCTTTCCCTCTCCAGTCATCTTATTCTCTCTTTCCCTCTCCCTCCCCTCTCCCCCAGATACAGTGTCTGGTCCAGTAGCAGCAGGGATGTCTGACTCTGTGGTCTAATAAAGGGTAACGTTGTGAGACGCCATCTTAAAGATGCCATTTCTACTTCTCGTATATCACTGCCCCAGGGCTGTACTGGCCTCCGCTTCTTCTTCTCGACTGTTTTCTTTCATCCATCTGTTGTTTCCATGACAAGCAGGGCTTAATATTAAAGCAGACATGCCTTGCCCGGCGTAATATTAAAGTAGACATGCTCCGTGGAGGTAAGAATAAGTTGATCGAGACATAACCGCATGAGAATGTACCCGGGGGCGGCGTAGAAAATCCCAAACCGCATTAAAAAAAAAACAGATGACACTGTACATCGAGACGCATCGTTTCACCCGGAAACGCTTTCGCAGATCTGAAAACATGTATTCATATTTAATGTTCCTCACAACAGGGTCACAGCGTATGAAAGGAGACAGCCACACATGAGGTGTTGTCTACACACTAAAACAACACACAACAACAGGTCTTTGGACAAAAACCTGCAGCCTTCGCAAGCTTTCCCCCAATGATGCACGAGCATGGTGTTCGACACACACCGCCCTGTCTCTACACCCGCTATTTCCCTCTTTCTCGATCTCTTCGTTCTCATGCCATCCACGTGCAGCATGTAAAAGCACACAAAGCGATATAAAGACCCCTTGACAGGTCTGATCTCTCCGAGCCTGGCTGTTCGGAGTCCGACATTTCCCCCTTATCGCCACCGGCACCCCCACCAATACACAGCCGGGTCTGTCAAGCAGCTCCGCCAGCTAACGTCAGGACAATATTGAACAAACGATGAGGGTACAGATAGAGATAGCACAAGGGGACACAACGGCGCTTCAGTGTATGCATTGTTTATATGCGGTTGGGGATACGGATAGGTTGCTCATCTTCGCCCAATAAACATTCAACAGCCTGATCTGACAGTACGGTACGTGGAAGTCCATGGCAGGATACAGTTGAATAAAGGATGTCAAAATATGGCCAGGCTGCAATGTTTCCCAATGAGCA
This sequence comes from Oncorhynchus kisutch, assembly GCF_002021735.2. NCBI lineage: Eukaryota > Metazoa > Chordata > Actinopteri > Salmoniformes > Salmonidae > Oncorhynchus > Oncorhynchus kisutch. The sequence continues at coordinate 12,076,580 of NC_034203.2, forward strand.
ATGCAGATAGATAAACCACAGTCCATCTCAACCTTTAAGAATCTCCTTAAAGCTACTAATTGGTGACGATAAACACTACGTGCTGTAGATGTACTTGGTTATCGGAGGTTTTGGTATGAGACACATCAGAATGCCAATACCATCGAACTACAACTCCTAGACAGCACATTCAAACCCATGGTAAGTCCATTCTATTATTTAGGCCTCTATATCTATGTGCAATACCAGGACTCCAGACTGCGGCCGTTGACTCACGTGTGCAAGGTCCATTTCTAAGTGGTCACATCGGTTTGAGCTGCACCTTCTACCTGGTCACCTCAATCAAACCTTCCTCTTTTTTTAGGTGAATAAAAAAACACAATTTTGTCAAACAGTAAAGTGCACGACGCTCGTGATATCCTGTAATAAGAGTATCTACCCTGCCGCTGTGCCTGTTTCGCTGGGGCGAAACGCTCTAATGAGCGAGCCTTTCCCAATATCTCTCTCTCCTCATGCGGCCCCGGAAAATGCATTCCTTTTTTGCATAACATTTTAAGATGCAAATTGTGGGGAAAACTCAAAAATGGCATTGACACCTTGTATGACAGATTCTGTGGTGTGCTATGTAGTGAATTGGATGACTGTAAGTGCTTCCAGAAGAAAAAAAATGAAAGGCCCTAAAGTGGGTAGACCCTTCTGGAATAAGGAACTAGATGCCTTATGGTCACAGATGAGGTTGCCTGAAAAAAAGGTTCCTAAAGTGTCAAGGAAATAAAAAGCTGAAGGAAGAGCTAAGAAATGAATTTAACGCGTGTCAAAAAGATTGAGGTCTGTAAAGCGTAGGTTTAGTCGTGGGCAGGTATTACAACTGGAGCAGCTGCAGACCAACAACAGTTTGAGTGAGACAAACAAGTTGGGCCCCAAAAAGGTTACGAAATCTCACATGAAAATTGGCATTGGAAAATTGAGAACTTCACTATCAAACTGATATTGTTTTGGGGAAATGTAAAATAGATTTTGTACTTTTATTTTCAGGCGTTAACAGCCCTTCTATGTACGTATGACTCCCTCTGAATGCATTACTCCACCTGTATGGTACAAATCAACTTGTGTTTTGGTACAACCCCGTTATTCTACACTGGGCTCTATAAATACCTTGGTTTACCTCTGGATGAATACATTACCTTTTGAAGATGGCATTAGATCACTGGCAGATTCGCCAGGTAGAGCCTCGGAGTAAGTGTTAAACAAAATGAGAATATGTAAGGATCTTGGTTACTCTGCTTATTCTCCGCTGAATAAATCTTGTGTGTGTCTAGTGACGGACTATGCTGTCTGGGTGTGGTGATCCAAAGTGCGTACTGATTTGAATAATGTTCAAAACAGAGCGATCCGCTGCTTTCTTGGTGCGCACAAACAAAAAAAAGGTGACATGATACGTCTATGGAACGGACTGATAAATACATCAGAACACAGAACTATGAAAACTAGCCGTGGGCTAGAGAATTGTTTGTTCTTGTGAAACGGATTTGCAGTATATACACTCAGAACCAAAATACCATGTGGTGTTAACCAAATCAAGGACACGCTTTTTCTGATCTTCAAGGTAAAGTGAGCAGCTGATATTTGGTTTAAACCTAAACTTAGAACGTTCCCTCTCTCATCAACGACAACTTACACCCCTAAACCCTATGTCCCGACTGAACCTAACAAAAAGTCAAAACTCAGATCCGGCACCCTCCCTCTGGCTATAGAGACGGGTAGATTTGAACAAAAGTGCCTGACGAGGAGCGAATTTGCATACCGTGTCATATTGTGGAAATTCAAACATTTAAATCCATTTAGTGTTTTATTGACCTCTGTGTGACCATCTGAGACATGTTGGTGATAACCCTGAAGGACTCTGGGTTACGGGACAGAGCAGAGGCTTGAATTTTTGTTTCAGACGAGGAGTGTTTGAAATTGCTCTGTTTGTTCACAATGCCTGGAGGAGAAGGAGAAATGTCGTGTTTCTGAAGTGTCTTGTACTGTATGTCCATGTGGCTGGGCACCGGTAACTGTATGACACTTAAATAAATCATATCAATCAATCTGTTGTCCATGCTAAAATAGAGGGGAGTCTCAGATTTCTGTGGTGAATTGGCACCAATTGAATTAGACCTATGTTATATTAGTGCACGTAAAGATGAAAGCAAATTCATTTCTATTGGACCAACAAAAAAAAACATTTGAACAGTTAAATATAACAATGAGCCAACCCAAAAAGGCATGACAATCACTGGATTAGGTTGCATATCAAGATCTCTTGAATGATTTCATTCCTGTTTGGACATGTTAGAATATAATAACGGATTCATTGAATACCATTTCAGTAGCCTGTTGCACTTGTTTATAAACCATTGGGAATGACTTTATAATGACTTTATAATGACTTTGTAAGATAATTACCCATTAAAATGTTTGTGGGTTAATGACCAAATCATGGGCTGGTGCCACCAACTAAAAAAGTTAGTGTCACCAGTGCCACCAGCAGAAAACGTTAGTCTGGAGTCCTGAATACTGGAGTCCTGAATACTGTTAAGTAGGCATAATCCCATACTACAGCAAGTAGTTTGAGCACCTGGTCCCAGATCTGTTTCTTGCCAACTCATTGCAACCATCACAGGAGTTGGCTTTACAGCACAAACAGATCTGGGACCAGGCTAGTAAGTGACCTGGGGCCAGACCAGCACCTGGTCTTCTCTGTCCTCTGATTCTAGACCAGGACACCATCTATTCGTCCTGCTGAATACATACATATAAACTAAGAATAAATCAAGTGATGACTTGGAGACTGGAGGTTGATGCAGCCTTTGGGGACCCAAGAGTAAAGAAACGGAGGGGAGAGGTACTGTAGCAGTGAGAGTAGATAGAGGCTAGCTATTCCTGGCCAGGGAGCCAGACAGACTGGGTTACCCGTGTCTAGCCGGGAGCCGATTTTCTGCTAGCACTGCCGTTTTCGGTGTGTGTGTGCGGCCATGCATGAGTGTGCGTGTGTGTGAGGGTGTGCAAGTACGTGTGTGTGTGTGTGTGTGTGTGTGATGGTGACATTGTTTCTGGGTTGTGCGTACTAAGCTTGTACTGTTCGGTCTCTACAGTACAGAAGACAACAATGGTCTAGATAGATGAGGTGTTTACAATGAGTTCAGCTCAATGAAAAGTGTATGATAACATTGGATTTTGGGAGAAGCCATTGAAGTTGGCAAAAATGTGTAGATAATGAGACTAACAGACACTAAGAAGAAGTATCACACTAAAGACAGCTTGTCAATGCTGCAACTGTGTAAAGAATTTCTTCATATCTCCTTCCAAGTTACCAAACCAGAATATCACTTCTTGCAAGAGATAATACAAAAAAAAACAATGGTTTATGTATCCCGGGAGACAAAAATTATTCCAATGAACTAACCTCTTGGACCAAATAATCCCAATGTACCATACATTATGCAAATGGTTGCCCTGTTTGCAATTAACATAAATGTCAGCTCTGCTTTTTTCCCCCAATCGTGCCCAACCCACACAAGTCTGTGACCCATGAAATTGGCAAGCATTTTGGCATCAGTAGGTCTAGATAATAAACCTCGACAAGGGAACGTATGTTCACCACGTCAGCGTTACAAGCCGGCTGCCATGTTATGAGGCAATCTGCGCCTGGGACCCCAACCAAGGTCTAATATACTTGAGAGGCTGCAGGACATCAAGCCGAACGATGAAGAAATAATCTTTTTTTTTCTCCGATCCCTATTTGCACCGAGCAATATCATCACTAGAGAGCAGTGGGAGGTCCGTGCTTTCATTTCTTATTCTTTGATATTTTTTGTTCTTCTCCCCTTCCCTCTCTCTTCCATTCAGTCATCTGGAGTGTAGCCATTATCGTTGCTAAGAGATCATGCGCCATTTCATATTTTCTAAGAGATTACATTGTTGTTGTTTTTTTTTGTTACATGTGCACCACGGGTCGTGGCATCCACTCTAGACTAAATGAACTCCTCTTGATTTGAAAATGTCCTCGGTTATCAAGTGGACTTAAACGACGCCATTGCTTCCTGGTCATCATCGACTCACCTCTGTTGTGCCTGAACTGATGGTTTTGTCATTGCCACCGGCTAACAGAATCAGCCAATGTGTCCGGATGTGGATATGGCAACAGCAAGGCATATAAAAATAAGATCACAGACCTTTTACTTCTTTAAGATGAAAGGAATAAAGAAAGCAAAGACACCACGACTCAGGTTGGATGTCGACGTCGTCGACTCCGCGTGTCAGATTTGTTTTCCTCGAGGAACGGCCGCAGCCATTCCGGTTTCTAAGTATGTAGGGCCGCTTTAAGTCAAGCGAGGGCTCTTCTGTATTCACAGGGATGTGATAGTGCCACTTGATAGGATCTAGCATCTGGGTACTGCATGTTCTCGTCACATTGAGCAGAGTATACTTTTGACATGCTGTTTGGATGATCTATGTCCTTCAGAGGTAAAAGGGCATAGAATGAGGATGAGGTGTTAGTTTTAGATGAGGCTATAATAGGCTACATAGAGTAAATATCACACCTCGGTTGGTGCCTTGGCAAATGAAATGGAAGAAGTTGGGAGGTCAGCACTCCGGGCATCATGGGGGATTGAGAAATACAGTCCTATTAAGAGAGCCAGGGTAACCTTGGAACTTTAATTGGCATGCCTCCGCAGCAGAATTATCAAATGTTTGTGCTGAAAGAGACTTTTCTGCTCAACGGAGAAAGAAAGTGAGTGAAAGAAAAGAGAGAGAGGGAGGAGAGAAAGAATCTGTGGGCGATTCAAGTCGGGGAGAAGCCCTAACCATATCTCAAGACAAGTAATTCGATTATCTCTGTTAATGTTGCATTTTTCATTTGCCAGCGAGGAATAATTTATTCATGCACTGGGCCACTTGATTTCATGGAAACTCTCAGAAATGATCCATGGCCTGCCTCCTCCTCTCCTCTCCTCTCCTCTCCTCTCCTCTCCTCTCCTCTCCTCTCCTCTCCTCTCCTCTCCTCTCCTCTCTCCTCTCCTCTCCTCTCCTCCCTCTCCTCTCCTCTCCTCTCCTCTCCTCCCCTCTCCTCCCCCTCCTCCTCCTCCTCCTCCCCTCCTCTCCTCCCTCCTCCTCCTCCTTCCTCTCTCCTCTCCTCCTCTCTCCTCCCCTCCCCGTCCTCTCCTCTCCTCTCCTCTCCTCTCCTCCCCGTCTCTCCTCTCCTCTCCTCTCCTCCCCGTCTCTCCTCTCCTCTCCTCTCCTCCCCGTCTCTCCTCTCCTCTCCTCTCCTCTCCTCTCCTCTCCTCTCCTCTCCTCCCCGTCTCTCCTCTCCTCCCCGTCTCTCCTCTCCTCTCCTCCCCGTCTCTCCTCTCCTCTCCTGCCCGTAATCGTGTCGTGTTAATGTTTCTTTGTTTCTTTTCTTTCCCTGCAACTTTGAGAAAGTATCTCAATTAAACAAGCAGGGATTTTAAACATTCATTATCGGAGGCTCAGTGGGGATATGTTTACTGTCCCGAAGAAAGGATGAGCAAGTTCTCTCTCACATTCTGTGTCTCCATGATTAAACCGGAGCGGAACGAGGAAGTCTCTCGTTGGGTCCAATCAGTAGCAAGTAGCGTGAAGATCAATTTCACCAGACAATCTCAAAGTCTATCCACAGAGAAGTACATTCTATTTATTTGTGTTTACTTTATTTTTCATGAGTCTGGGTGTCAGCCTGACATTTTCATTTCACTCTGTTTACTCTCTGTTGAGTTGGGATATCCCTGGTAAAGATATGACCCCGGAGCCAATCCTCTTCCTCAAAAATCATAATGGCCGGGGTTAACAATTCTGTTTTCCAATGTCAAACTGGCTATTCAACAGAAGGACAATATTTACAGTATACTCAAATAATAAGTGTTTTGGCTGAGCTAGACAGCATATCTAATGTGAATAATAGAACCATATTCAGCACTGTATGGCCTTTTGTCAGCGGAGAAAATGTTCTTGTCCTTCTAAGAAAAGGGTGATCCAATCATTGAATCCCATTGCATCATCTTTCACGCATATCGCCCCTCATTAATGGCACAATGACAAACTCATTTCGAAAGCTAATTTCTCATCTAATCTGTGACAATTTAATTCACAACAACTTCAACCTGTGCAGTACCCAGTACATCCCAGGTATAGAGATCAAAGAAGAGATTTGAAAGTGACCATGAAATATGAATTATGCAACTGTAATGCTTTTTTAAAAAGTCAATAGATGAGATACCAGGGAAGGAGAGATTACAGTTAAATGCTTGGTGTTTTGATTGATTGGTCGGCTGATTTATTCATTCATTCAAATACATATTGACAAAGCAATTGGCTGACTGTCAGGTAGGGTAACTGATGGAGGGATGAGGGGAGAGGTAGATTGAAGGCATGGTTAAACAGATCAGTCGCTGAACGCATTGGTCCATTGGCCATTAGATGGAATAACATATCATCGCATACACACCTCTCTCTCTCGCTCTCTCACTTTCTCACACACACAGACACACACACTTCCTGTGCCTTTGAGTCCGACATCCCTCAACTCTGATGCGTCCCACTGATGCCCATGTGATGCGTTCTGTGACAGTAGAAGTCTCTCTCATCGTCACGGTAACCTCACAGGAGATTGACAGCCCACAATTTCACTGTCACAAGTCGACAACAACAAGTGCAGTTGGCCTGGAAGCTCCATACAGGCTGGTGGTGGTGAGACACAGACCCACAAAAAACACGCACACAACACATCCCTCACACAACCCTCACACACACCAAACGAGGCATCATCAGACAGAACTCTTTCTCTGTAATGGGATAAAATCAGTGGTTATCTTCTCCTAACAGGATAATGGGGAAACAATTTCCTGAGTGGGAAAAAAACAAACATGTCACCACGTATTAAAACCTAGGAAGCAAACGGGAAGATGTCGGAGCGTTAATCTGGCAGCTTCCTCCTCGGAGCGCGGGAACGTCTTTATTCTCTAACCGGCTGTTTTGTTTCGCTAACTCAATCCACAATAAGAAAATCGAATCTGAAATCACTCAGCCGACCAAAGATGGATTTCACTTTTGGGTTTGTGAGAGAGGGTTCGAGAGAGAGAGAGCGCAATAACATCATAATGTATACATTGATGGATGACAGTAGGGGGGCAAAGCGGTTCAGATTGCCTGTTGTCCCTGAGACGGGCTAAAACAGCCATAGTAGAAAGCATGGATTTGTGAAGGCCTCCAATTTATATGGAGGGATTACTAGAGAGATGGAGTCACTGGGCTGTGAGCTGTCATTTCACACACACACACACACACAAACACTAGAGCTGGGATGATAAACCTAAAATGATCTACACCGACCACACCGATCACTTATCCCAGGCAGTTTGCTGTTCTTATTCATTTCGATAAGCAGCCTACACTAGAGAAATGTGAAGTTTGAAATTAAGTAAGTTTGCCAACATGGGTGATTTGTTAATGGGACAATTCATGGCTATAATCATCAAAATAGCTCACAGCCCCCTATACGGGTTGAAAACGGCAGATTTTGTCATTGATAAGCGCCTAAATTGGAACGCAGTGGCTGCACAGTAACATGTCATACATGACGTCAGATCTCAGGTTCTCCGCTTCAGAGCGCTGTATGGGTTTTGACTGACAGCTGTTATAAACTTTAACACAGTGCGTGACAAGAAGCCCCCCCCCCCCAGCCCTCCCGCTAATTGGGCTACTTTTGCTCAATTGTTGTTGTCCAAGTGAGGGAAATGCTGTGAATCAAAAGGAGTCGATGTGTTCTGAAAGATGAGACATTGAAGAATATAATAAACACCACTTTGATGTCGCACACGGAAAAACCACACACCCATGAGTCCAAATGTGCACTTCACATTTACATATTTGAAAACTCGTGTAATTTACAGTATCTTACGTTTATGATCGCTACGTTTGAGTTACAAAGATGAAATGCGTTATATACCCTGGCTTGTTCTGAAACAACAGAACATTTGTCGCAGAACACGCACTTGGACGCACTCATGACTCCATTCTTTGCAGACCAAAATAAAAAAATGGGTTAGTCTGAAGTGCCATTTGAAAGCCTAACACCGTAACGTCATATTTCATAACATAACTAGCCATGTTGGGAATATAATACGCTTTCAAATGATGCCCACCTGAACCAGATTGCAATTTATAAATGGAACGTTTTTTTGAGTTGCGTGAACAAGAACAGTACATGTCTGATGGAGGGCTGTGTTCCAAACAGAAACAAGAGTGCTTGATTCAGTTCCTCAATGGCAAAGCTAGGAGCTCAAAAAGCATAGTTGAAGCCTCTTTCCTTGAGTCTTAAGTGCATTGAAATGACTTGCACAGTGTGGAGAGGTGTGTGGCCACTTGGAGACTCTCACTCAAACCCTTGAAATTGTTTTTTTTTCCTTATCGTGCACCTACTGCATCGTTTCAACGGATATTCGTATTATGTTGCTGAATGTCTCCAGCATATTTTCTGACTTCCTTTGTTGACACATGCTGTGAAAAGTACAGTAAAATGTCAAATGCACAGACAATCAACCGTTTGGATTCAGTCTTGTGTCAGGTGAACTGTTGTGCCCTCAACTTTGGTCTGATCATTTACATTGGTCATGCATATGCTTTTCATGGTTCTTCTATTAGAAATATTTCAAGATGGCCCGATCCAAATTTCCACGAATCTAAGGGGTTAAAGGATCTTAAAAAAACATGGGTGCTGATTAATGTTCTGATTAATGTTCTGATTAATGTTCTGATTAATGTTCTGATTAATGTTCTGATTAATGTTCTGATTAATGTTCTCAACGTAACATATTTATTGTTGTGTTTATGATCGATAGTTGCTTTTATAGCGAAACTATACCCTCCATTCTCTCTCCCGCCCCCTTTCAAATTGCCATCCTCGAATCACGAAACAGCTCTCAAACATCCATGCATTATAGAGTGACTGAGACAGAGGCCCAAGGCATTGGAAGAGAAGGGCACGTTCATAGAGATGTTAGACCAATCATAGATTATGAAAATTAGAACAAAACAACAAATAAGAGGAAGAAAAGAAAGACAAGCTTTTCTAACACTGAGGACTAACTTAAAACAGAATAGAAACTTGACACAAATGAAGTTAACACTTGCATTCAAATTCAATACACCGCCAAGTGACAATGAATGCCTAAGTGTACACTGAGTGTACAAAACATGACAAAACACTGCTCTTTCTACACAGGCTGACCAGGTGGATCCAGGTGAAAGCTATGATCCTTTACTGATGTCTCTTGTTAACTTCTTCGATATAGGGGGCGCTCTTTTAATTTTTTGATAAAAAAACGTTCCCGTTTTAAACAAGATATTTTGTCACGAAAAGATGCTCGACTATGCATATAATTGACAGCTTTGGGAAGAAAACACTCTGACGTTTCCAAAACTGCAAAGATATTATCTGTGTACAAAACACCTGATGCTACAGGTGAAATTTCAAACAGGAAATGGCCCAGATTTTGAAGGCGCTGTGTTCCAATGTCTCCTTATATGGCTGTGAATGCGCCAGGAATGAGCCTACACTTTCTGTCGTTTCCCCAAGGTGTCTGCAGCATTGTGACGTATTTGTAGGCATATCATTGGAAGATTGACCATAAGAGACTACATTTACCAGGTGCCCGCTTGGTGTCCTCCGTCTAAATTATTGCGTAATCTCCAGCTGCGTGCATTTTTCCATTTGCTTCAGAGGAGAAACCCAACTGCCACGAATGATTTATCATCGAATAGATATGTGAAAAACACCTTGAGGATTGATTCTAAACAACGTTTGCCATGTTTCTGTCGATATTATGGAGTTAATTTGGAAAAAAGTTTGGCGTTGTAATTACTGAATTTTCGGGGGGTTTTCTTAGCCAAACGTGATGAACAAAACGGAGCGATTTCTCCTACACAAATAATATTTTTGGAAAAACTGAACATTTGCTATCTGAGAGTTTCCTCATTGAAAACATCCGAAGTTCTTCAAAGGTAAATTATTTTATTTGAATGCTTTTCTTGTTTTTGTGAAAATGTTGCCTGCTGAATGCTAGGCTTAATGCTATGCTAGCTATCAATACTCTTACACAAATGCTTGTGTAGCTATGGTTGAAAAGCATATTTTGAAAATCTGAGATGACAGTGTTGTTAACAAAAGTCTAAGCTTGTGAGCCAATATATTTATTTCATTTCATTTGCGATTTTCATGAATAGTTAACGTTGCGTTATGGTAATGAGCTTGAGGCTATGATTACGCTCCCGGATACGGGATTGCTCGACGCAAGAAGTTAAATCCACTTTAAATCAGTGTAGATAAAGGGGAGGAGACAGGTTCAAGAAGGATTTTTAAGCCTTGAGACATCTGATACATGGATTGTGTATGTGTGCCATTGAGAGGGGGAATGGACAAGACAAAAGTGCCTTTGCACAAGGTAGTAGATGCCAGGCACACCGGTTTGAGTGTGTCAAGAACTGCAACGCTGCTGGGTCTTTCACGCTCAATCGTTTCCCGTTTGTATCAAGAATGGTCCACCACCCAAAGGACATCCAGCCAACTTCACACAACTGTGGGAGACATTGGAGTCAACATGGGCCAGTTTTTTGATACCTTGTAGAGTCGATGCCCCGAAGAATTGAGGCTGTTCTGCAGGCAAAAGGGGATGCAACTCGATATTAGGAAGGTGTTCCTAATGTTTTGTACACTCAGTGTATATCCAAACATAAGACTAAGTCAATGCACCGCGAATAGCAAGCTTCAGTTGAACAGTATAGAATGGCAATCAAAACGTATCACAAAAGTCTTCAACCATCCCACCAGAAACAACCCCGTTTTTAACCTGGGTCTCCTCTGAGTCGGGGGAACCTCCAGGGCCATCCTCTGGCCCCAGGCTGGAGTTCTGGAGAAGTGGAAGTGACAGGCTGTGGAAGAGGTGCCTCTGTCAGGGCCACAGGCATTAGGGGGACCACGGACACCAAATGCCAAAGAGCCTGTCAGTCACCTGGTCAGTCTGCCCAAAGGCTGGCAGAGTAGACAGAAGGTAAGAGAGCCCAGTCTCGCACCTGTATCCTCTCTGTCTCCCCTAATTTGGATTTCCACACTGGCAGGGGATGGTTGAGGGATACAGGGAGAGAAGGGGGGGGTGAGGAGGGAGGAATGAGGGAGCCCATAGGCAAATGGCTCTCACACACACACACACACACACACACAGGGTGTGAACATTTAAACAAAATTGGGATCATTAACATTTACAAAAACTCCCTAACCAAGAAAACAATGGAGTTTTTATTCTTGTTTTTTCTTCACAAAATTCAAAGCACTATGCAGTTATCACAAAACTACCACTCCTGATCATCGTCACAAAGAGAAACATGTAAATTAAACTAACACTGAACACAACAACGCTGTAACGTTAGTAGGAGGAGATGTGCATCTTTCAAATGATTTTCCACGGATGTAAAAACACGCTCCGCACGGCGTCATCGTCAACAGTTGAAAATAAAATGGCAGAAAGTGAGACGGGGAAGTGACAGCGGCAAAGTCCTGCACGGCAACGCTTTTTGAGAAGCCGAGGGAGAAGGCGGTGAAATGCAAACTTGGCGACGTGGAATTGGGCTACAGTGGCACGGACGAAGTGCGGTGAGGGATAGAGTGAGACAATCACAGCGCTGATTACAAAAATGATTATACATTGATATGCAGCCATTGTCAACGGTAGAGGATGTCGGCTTCAATACCCGCATGGCACATCTGGAACCAGACTACAAGATGCCATGTCGAAAGACTGTGACGCCCCTGACGGAGAAATTGTACAATGATTGCTCTGCGAGTACAAAATGTGAGCTCTCAAAACACCCCAAAAATGGCATTAACAACAGATTGTTGGACGTCTAATGAAAACGCTGTCATACATCACTGCAATGAGTCTTCACATTGACAAAAAGTGGGAGAGGAAGTTGCATGTACTGACCACTGAGAACATGTAGGAGAGGCACACAGCAGAGAACCTAAAAAACGGCATTAACTACCATAATTGCTGAGTGGATGGGGGAAAGCAGTAAGGTGAGCGCTGTCTGATAATCATGACTGAGGTCAATGGAACTGCATTGCCTCCTAGAGGTCATAAGCAGGACCATATCTGCATTGTGAATTCAGATGTCATTTTAAGATTTTTTTCCCCCTTATCTTTTAAACGTTTAAACTTCTTTAAAAAAAATTGCAGCTTAAACGTTAAGAAAATGTTTACATATGTCACATCCCTAACAAACTCACACTCACACCTAACCTGTCTCCTTGTCAGACACAGTAACACTCCAATCACCTGTCGTCTGCCCGATCGTCGGACGGCAGTCATCATGAATGACAGAGGGTCAGGACTCAGGAGGTTTTAAGGCAATGTGTGTGTCTGTGCGTGCACGTGCACATGTGTGTGTGTGTGTGTGTGTGTGTGCATGTGAGTGTGTGTGCATGTGTGCATGTGAGTGTGTGCATGTGTGCATGTGAGTGTGTGCATGTGTGTGTCCTCCCTAGCCCTAGTCATTGTGAAGGAGCATCTCTGAGTACCACCTCAGACAGCGCCAGATGTCCGTGTTCCAGACAGTCACAGACAGAACACAGAAGGCCAACTTTACTAAGGGTTCCTGCAGCACAGCCAAATGTACACCTGTCATTTCTCGGATGGAATGAAACTTCAGCGGAGGAAGGAGACATGCCGGTACAAGTTACAAAATCCTATTAATCCTATTTCATTTGATCAGACACCGCAGCGTCTATTAGTCTTTCATAATACTTATTTGACCCCTATTCTTTAATTATTGTGAGACAATAATACAGTAAATGGTTTTATGTAGGTTTTATGACATAAATGTTGGGTGAAGTGTTAGCAATTAAACTCTGACCTATCCATTATCATAATGGATAATAATTCAGGCCTATTAGCAAGGACACCAAATGTTAGACGAGTAGCTCACTGCCAGCGGACAAAGAGACGAAGGCTGAACGTAAAAATCCTCCAAAATGGATTTTGACAAACGCTACTGATAAGTTAAGATGGCTTGCAGTGGCTCCTAATACAATGATGCTGTGAGCTATGTCAATCCCAGCTGTTATTATGCTACTTTAATCAAATCAGCTCTTTCCTGTGGATCCTCTGACCTGATTGTAAAGTTTGTCCTCAGATGAAAGCAGACACCGGTTTCCAGGCAACACTAGTGATGTCATCCACAAACCCTTGTATTCTTTGGGTTAACCACATAGGCACCAGATATAAATCAAAGAAATACCACATCAAAACATAATCATGCTTCAACTCGGCCAAGTCAATTACATTCTTGTCCTCAACTGGCAGCTTCATTAAATAGTACCAGCAAAACACCAGTCTCAACATCAACAGTCGAAGAGGCGACTGCAGGATGCTGGCCGTCCAGGCCGAGTTCCTCTGTCCAGTGTCTGTGTCCTTTTACCCATCTTAATCTTTCCTTTTTACTGTCCAGTCTGAGAAATGGCTTTTTCTTTGCAACTCTGCCGAGAAGGTCAGCATCCCGGAGTCGCCTCTTCACTGTTGACTTTGAGACTGGTGTTTTGCGGGCACTATTTAATGAAGCTGCCAGTTGAGGACTTGTGAGGCATCTGTTTCTCAAACTAGACACTCTAATGTACTTGTCCTCTTGCTCAGTTGTGCACCGGGGCCTCCCACTCCTCTTTCTATTCTGTTTAGAGCCAGTTTGTGCTGTTCTGTGAAGGGAGTAATACACAGCGCTGTATGAGATCTTCAGTTTCTTGGCAATTTCTCGCATAGAATAGCCTTCATTTCTCAGAACAAGAATTGACAGACGAGTTTCAGAAGAAAGCTCTTTGTTTCTTACCATTTTGAGCCTGTAATCGAACCCGCAGATGCTGATGCTCCAGATACACAACTAGTCTAAAGAAGGCCAGTTTTATTGCTTCTTTAATCAGAACAACAGTTTTCAGCTGTGCTAACATAATTGCAAAATGATAAACTTGGATTAGCTAACACAACGTACCATTGGAACACAGGAGTGATGGTTGCTGATAATGGGCCTCTGTACGCCTATGTAGATATTCCATTAAAAATCTGCCGTTTCCAGCTACATCAGTCATTTACAACATTAACAATGTCTACACTGTATTTCTGATCAATTTGATGTTATTTTAATGGACAAAAAAAAGTAGCTTTTCTTTCAAAAACAAGGACATTTCTAATTGACCCCAAACATTTGAACGGTAGTGTAATTCAAATAAATACCACATCAAAACATAATCACGCTTCAACTCAGTGAAGTCAATTACATTCTAGTAACAAAAAAACAACTTTCAAAAATAATGATGTACTTTTGAATTGAAAATGGAACAAAACATTATAAAATGCGGAGTATGAGTCATCATTCGACCGTGATAATTTATTGGGGAGGGGGACAATTTATGGTATTTTGGGAGGGGGGGACGACGACGACTACTAGCTTTCCTACTGGACATAATCTAACACCTGGTGGTTCACCTGTGGTTCTTTCTGCTCCCAGAGTAATTAAGAGATAAAGGAAGAAAAATACAAATCAATTGGGGAGAGGAGCAGTGCTGGCGGGGGCTGCGGGGCCTTCCTGTCTTTGTTTGTGGTGTTAATATGAGCCCAGCTATCCCAGGGGTCTTTGGGCCCTGTCCATCTAGCGAAAAGGGACACGGACGCCACAACGAGAGGGCTGGGGTACAGTGGCCTTGAAGTTGCCTTTGCCGCCTCAGGGGAAACAAGCAAATAGAAAAATTGAATTAAACTACAACATCCTCCCTCCTCCGCCCCTGTATCTAGGGGAGTGGGCTGGCTTTTCTCAACCTTCTATTTCTTTTTCTGTATGTTCGGGCTCAAAAGGATCCAGGATATGTGAATTGATGTGTAGGCAAAACATTTATCTTTCTTTCTCCCACTAGCCCTTTCTCTCCCTTTCTCGCTGGCATAAAATACAGGAACTCACATTGCCGACATCTACGAAAGTACTCTCACCCGCACTTACACAGTATTTTTCTTGTCCTCTCCCCCTTTGCCTCACCATATCACCTTGTCTTTCCATCATCTCCACATGACAAGACTCACAGTGAAGGGTCACATGTTCAAAGGCCGCGGTAATTGATGCTCCAGGTCTCATCTCTTTAGATCCTCTTGCCTTATCTGAACACATTAACAGGCCCACAAGCCCCACCGGGGGACGAAGAGGAGGGAGGCCTGAACATTAGCAAATGGCTTCCGCGTTCAAATGAACGGGGCGCTAAGTGGCCATCTACCTACACACGATATCTTGTCAAGGAAGTGTAGCCGACAAAAAAAAGAGAGAAGAGAGGAGAGGAGAGAGAAGAGAGGAGAGAGGAGAGAAGAGAGAGGAGAGAGAAGAGAGGAGAGAGGAGAGAGGAGAGAGGAGAGAGGAGAGAGGAGAGAAGAGAGAAGAGAGAGGAGAGAGGAGAGAGGAGAGAGGAGAGAGGAGAGAGGAGGAGAGAGAAGAGAGAGGAGAGAGGAGAGAGGAGGAGAGAGAAGAGAGAAGAGAGGAGAGAGGAGAGAGAGAGAGTCGGGAGAGAGGAGAGAGGAGAGAGGAGAGAGAAGAGAGGAGAGAGGAGAGAGAAGAGAGGAGAGAGGAGAGAGGAGAGAGGAGAGAGGAGAGAGGAGAGAGGAGAGAGAAGAGAGAAGAGAGGAGAGGAGAGAGGAGAGAAGAGGGAGAGAGACAAAGAGAGGAGGAAGAAGAAGAAGAGAGAGAGGAGACAGAGAGCAAAAGGAGAGATAACAAGCTATTTATCTGAAAGCTGTCAGCCTGCCTTCACCTGAGAATTAGAGTAAACAGGTTTCCATTAATGGCACTCGTCACACAGAGGCATTGTGGGAAAGCAGCAGCGCACCGCTGGGGAAATGATGGTTATCAGCGTAATCACAGCTGATTCCTCCCTGCTTTTTAGTGCTCCAACACTCCCACAACAAATTGGCTATCACCATATTTCAATGAAATGATCCGGCTGCGGATGCCTACGAAAGAGCAGTACAGGCTGACAGTGTAGTGCTGTATTTTAAAAGTAATGGTGGGGTTTAATGTGTTTTTGGGTGGGGGAAAGAGCGTCTGCTCAAATTATAGTTAGAAAAATAGCTAAATTTCATCCCCTGAATCAACTGTCATCTCGTTCCAAACAAAGAGGAATGGCAGAGAGTTATCGGAATGCAGAGTAGCGGGTAAAGGCATAAAAGGGAAGACCGTGAAAAAGTTTCAGGACACTTTTCTGACGGATGCACTTTAGCAAATACACTTCCTGAACTGAACACGAGTCAGCACTGAAAGGGCCTGAAATAAGAAGACAAAAACTGGAATAAGCACAAGTTTGTTGGGTAAGTTGTCTGCGAATAGTCTACCGTAAATGGACTTTGTTCAGCAATCAATCTATCAAAAACAGTAAGGCTACTTCAGTTCAAGGACATAGGGCTAAATAAAGTCTCATCTCGGGTCACAAGACAACGTGTTTGAGTTAATATAAAGGGGAGTTTTCTATTGATTCATGCAATCAACATGTTTTATGCAGTTAAAAGGAAGACCACTTTTATTCTCACAGTAGAAAGATAAAAGTTCCTGCCTCTTCCGCTTGACTAGGCTCCTTTATCTGTTCTCTATTCAACTGTGTATATTCTCTTGATATGACTGATTTGATTTGCCCTATGTCTGACTCTGACCTAACTGGGATTATATTACTCATACGATCTGTAGCCAAGGATGTAGCCTACACTGTTTACTCAACATCCAGCTGATTGTGGTTCCATTGCTCACTGCTATTGGCCTACTGCATCTCGTCTCTTCGTGGCTGTATATCGCCACAGTTCTGTTCTGTTGTGTCGGCTGAGCTCTGAAGGTGTATAGCCACAGTACTAAATACACTGTGGGGGCCACACAATTAACTACAGGGTCAACCCAAGGTCAGGCCAACGAGTGTGTGACGTTGGGACAAACCGCTTGCAGTGAAGGGGATGAGAGTGGATCAAGTCACACACACACACACACAGTCACAGATCAGACACACACCCATTAGCCTCACTCACAGTGGTAAGCAGCCAGGTGCTAGAGCAGACTGTAGTGAGGAGAAAAATACCTTAATGATGGTTTGCTCTGTTTGCCTCCTGCTTTGGCTGACAGAGTAACACTACAGGCAGGGACACTTTATTTTAGGTGACAACACCAGACCTGGGTTCAAAACAATGATGTATACACACCCTGGATTGCTGATGCTATGAATTGGCCGATTAGAGGCTTTGAAGCTACTGGTCCTCCATAGGAATATATGGAAATCTACAGTATTTAAATGAAATATTTCAAGGATAAAATGACATGTATTTGAGTTGAAGTGGGGACAGAAATATTAGTACTCAAGAAAGAAAGTATACTTTAAGGAATAGGTGTACAGCCTTGAGTCTTCTTGGGTATGACACTATTAGCTTGGCACACCTGTATCTGGGGAGTTTCTTCCATTCTTCTCTACAGATCCTCTCAAGCTCTGTCAGGTTGGATGTGGGAGCGTCGCTGCACAGCTCTTTTCAGGTCTCTCCAGAGAAGTTTGATCGGGTTCAAGCCCGGGCTCTGGCTGGGCCTCTCAAGGACATTCAGAGACTTGTCCGGAAGCCACTCCTGCGTTGTCTTGGCTGTGTGTTTAATGTTGTTGTCCTGTTGGAAGGTGAATCTTTGCCCCAGTCTGAGGTCCTGAGCGCTCTGGAGCAGGTTTTCATCAAGGGTCTCTCTGTACTTTGCTCTGTTCATCTTTCTCTCGATCCTAACTAGTCTCCCAGTCTCTGCCGCTGAAAAATATCCCCACAGCATGATGCTGCCAGCACCATTTTGGCAAATTCCAAGCGGGCTGTCATGTACCTTTTACTGAGGAGTGGCTTCCGTCTGGCCACTCTAACATAAAGGCCTGATTGGTGGAGTGCTGCATGGATGTTTGTCCTTCTGGAAGGTTCTCCTATCTCCACAGATGAACTCTGGAACTCTGTCAGAGTGACCATCGGGTTCTTGGTCACCTAAGTGACCAAGACCCTTCTCCCCCGATTGCTCAGTTTGGCCAGGTGGTCAGCTCTAGGAAGAGTCTTGGTGGTTCCAAACTTCTTCCATTTAAGATTTGTTTTATTTTCTGTTTAACCTTTATTTAACTAGGCATGTCAGTTAAGATCAAATTATTATTTACAATGATGGCATACCCCAGCAAAACCCTCCCCTAACCCGGACGATGCTGGGCCAATTGTGTACCGCCCTATGGGACTCCCGATCACGGCCGGTTGTGATACAGCCCGGGATCGAAACTGGGTCTGTAGTGATGCCTCTAGCACTGTGATACAGTGCTTAAGACCGCTGCGCCACTCAGGATCCCCGAATGATGGGGGCCACTGTGTTCTTGGAGATCTTCAATACTACAGACATTTCTAGGTACCCTTCCCCAGATTCGTGCTTTGACACAATCCTGTCTCGGAGCTCTAGGAACAATATCTTAAACATCATGGCTTGGATTTTACTCTGAAATGCACTGTCAACTGTGGGACATTATATACACAGGTGTGTGCCTGTCCAAATCATGTCCAATCAATTGAATTTACTACAAGTGGACTCCAATCAAGATGTAGAAACATCTCAAGGATGATCAATGGAAATAGGATGCACCGGAGCTCAATTTCGAGTCTCAAAGCAAAGGGTCTGAATACTTATGTAAATAAGGTATTTCAGTTTTTTATTTTTACTTTCCCTCTACCCAAATACAATGCACATAGGTCATCCCATCCCATCTAACTCATAACGTGATAATTACTACTTTTAGGCTACTTACACAATTATAAACAGACTAAAATGGGCTCAAGTCAAATAGTCTCCAACAAAGCCTTGCGACAATTGAGTCATGGATGGTGTATGTGTGCCACTCATAAGACGAATGGGTATGACAAATATGTAAGTGCCTTTTAAACGGGGTATGGTAGTAGGTGCCAGGCGCACCGGTTTGAGTGGGTCAACAGCTGCAACGCTGCTGGGTTTTTCACGCTCAACAGTTTCCTGTGTGCATTTAGAATGGTCCACCACCACCCAAAATACCTCCAGCCAATTTGACACAACTGTGGGAAGCATTGGAGTCAACATGGGCCAGCATCCCTGTGGAACGCTTTCGACACCTTGATTGAGCTTGATGGTTGCGATGTGACCCATAGATAAGTCCCAAAACTGCAAACCCCAACCACCTGGCATTTGAACCCAGGTCTTGTCATCATATGGGGCATACTGTACATCAGCCGAGTGCCATAATCTGCTTGTAACATGGTAGTACTGTAGCTCTTCTTTTCATAGATTCTCATGAGCTTATTAGGATGTTAATATTATGTTTTGGGGGGTGATTAGGTAACTATTCTAAGTCAAAGGTAACCTGTTTAACAATGCCGAAAAATCGACTTCTAATTTCGTTACGTTATATGTCGTTTACAAGGCCTTAATTCGGGGTTTGTGTGGAATAAAGCTTGGAATATATTTTCATAAATACGCTTTTATTTTCAAATGCTGTTAAGGGGCCATTTTTTTTAGCGTTCTTAGGATGTACGACTGAAAGGGAGTGACAAGGAATCAACATCACTGATTAATTGATTCATGAATTGCACTTTCAAGTCAGGATGAAATAGATGGACTCATGACTACCTATGGATGGATGGACTGAGAGCTGTTTTTAAGTCAAGGCCACATGCAATATTAAGAGAGTGACAGTGGCTGGAGAGAGCGACACTGGTTTTAGCAACAGCATCAGAAGGGATGGGCACCGAGCCCCTTATAAAACATTCATCCATGCTCTACCACCCTCTGCCATTAGTGACTATGCGTGTGCTAGATTTCACACACACACACACACACACACACACACACACACACACACACACACACACACACACACACACACACACTCTAACACACTCTAACACACTCTAACACACTCTAACACACTCTAACACAGCACAGGGCCTTATGGAAATTGTTCAATGTACCCTAAAAGTCACATATACGGAATACCAATAAAGAAGAATGATGTCTAACCAAGTCCACTGACCCTTGCACAATGCAAGTCTCCCTCTGTCTCTCTGGCGTGTCAACATCCTGTTTCAGTGTCGCCCCATCGCCTAATTTTTTCCTGCTTGGCTTGGTACATTAGCTAGCTAGCTTGTTAGCTCAGTTAGCTAGCGAGCTTTAATTATTATTATTATTATTTTTTAAACATTATTAGGCTAACGAGGTATTCGCCCAGAGGAGGAAAGCAGGCCACTCCTGCTCGGTGGACTTGTTTGACATGCTTGTGAGTTCTCCTTCAGGGAGATGAATCTGGCAAAATGTTTATAAAATACCTGAAAACATCTCCCCTGAACAAATAAAGCTGTGTCTGTCTGTCACAAACTCACTGGTGTGGGAAAATGTGGGCCAGACTCAGTTGATAAAATGTTGCAAGTTTGCTAGCAAGAGTGTGAGTTCAAGACAGACAGCAAAGCAGAGAGGATTGAAAGACAATGCTGCTTTAAGTTTGTAAAAAAATATATATTTACGTTTGGTTGCCAACAGTTGTTGGTTCAGAATAATACAATTACTGTGCCAGCCCTATGTGTGCTGCAAGAAGTGGAACCATTCCAGAACACACATACACACAGTGTGTACTGCCACTCAGGCAGTGGTGTGAGATGCATTTTTACACCGGTGAGTGTAATTCTGCCATCATATCCCCACCCTACACTCCCTGCCCTAACCTCCACCTTCCGCTCCCCATTAATTTCCACTCTCATCTCCCCGGTAGACCATATAGGCCTTCCCGTTTAGGGGTGCTCTGTATGATTCCGAACTCCCTCTCACCCTGCACCACCTCCACCACCACTTCCTCTTCCCCTGAATCTGGGGTGCACTGGAGTGTCTCTACACCCAGAGAGCGATGGCTCCTGCCAGAGCCCTGGGCAAAGGCAGAGGCAGAAAAGGCAGCCGAGGCGTCACACACACAGGGGCCATAAATAGCCTGGGCCCTGCCTGTGACATTACCTGCCTACGACAAGATAATCATGATGAATCGCTGCCGAGCTAACCACCAGCACCAGGGAACAAAGAGAGAGGCTCCGACGCAGTGAGAAAGCACCTCTTCTCCCTCTCATCTCTCTTTGCTTTCTCTCACGCCTCCCTCTTTCTTCTCGCTCCTTTCTTTCTCTCAGTCATGCCTCCCTCTCTCGTTGCTCTCTTTTGTTTCTTTCATGCCTCTCTCTCTTCTCTTTCATGCCTCCCTCTCTCTCTCTCTCTTTCTTCCATGTCATACCTCCCTCTCTCCTCTCTCTCTTCTCTTTCATGCCTCCCTCTCTCTCTCTCTCTCTCTCTTCCATGTCATACCTCCCTCTCTCCTCTCTCTCTTTTCTACCTTTCATCCCTCTCTCTCTCTCTCTCTCTTTTCTACCTTTCATCCCTCTCTCCTCTCTCTCTTTTCTACCTTTCATCCCTCTCTCTCTCTTTTCTACCCTTCATAAATCCCTCTTCTATTTTCTTTCTCTCATGCCTCCCCATGTCTCTTCTATCTTTTTATTTTCTATAACTTTCTACAAAGAAGATGGAGCGCTAATCAAAAAAATAGTAAAATAGTGGTTGAACGCTAACAATGGCGTTGTGGTGGAGCAGGGGTGTTGTACCGCGGTATAAATTGCTGCCTGGATGTGTTGGAACGATGTTAGGGGGTGTGGAAGATGCAGTGCCGACGTTGAGAGGTGAAACCCTCAACAATGGATAACAATGAACCTCTACAAGGCTATGCAAAAGTACAATGGCGGTTATGTGGCTTTATCAAAAGTAGTACTAAAGTAATAGGACCAGGAATATAGCCACCTACACACCACAGGAGGTTGGTGGCACCTTAATTGGGGAGGACGGGCTGGTGGTAGTGACTGGAGCGGAGTCAGTGGAATGGTGTCAAATACATCAAACATGGTTTCCGGGTGTTTGATGTCATTCCATTTGCGCCGTTCCGGCCATTATTATGAGCCGTCCTCCTCTCAGCAGCCTCCACTGCTCCACACTGATGGAAACTCACAGGTCATTTGTTAGCATTATCGTCTGTTGCTTAACCTTTTACTGCAGTGGGCTAAATCCGAGTCACATAGCGTGTTTATTGCCTTGCGATAGGATGGGCTAGGATCAACTTTAATGTTCCAAGGGGACAATTGTCTTAGAGACACAGTACTGCTGTATACAAAATAGACACTGTACATTACACACTCAACGTAATCCATACATTACACGTTACCCTTATCATCGTACACTTCTTCTTATATAGCCACATACATAATACTTTACATATTCACTTATTCTGTCAGTGGCGTACTAACATCTGCCCGGCTTTACTGATTGCTGTTTAGGTATTTGATGGACATGGGAATGAAGGAGCACTTATACCTGTTCAACTTACATGTGGGGACCCTATAGCGTCTGTCTGGGGGGAGGAGGGACCCTATAGCGTCTGTCTGAGGGGGAGGAGGGACCCTATAGCGTCTGTCTGAGGGGGAGGAGGGACCCTATAGCGTCTGTCTGAGGGGAGGAGGGACCCTATAGCGTCTGTCTGAGGGGGAGGAGGGACCCTATAGCGTCTGTCTGAGGGGGAGGAGGGACCCTATAGCGTCTGTCTGAGGGGAGGAGGGACCCTATAGCATCTGTCTGAGGGGAGGAGGGACCCTATAGCGTCTGTCTGAGGGGAGGAGGGACCCTATAGCGTCTGTCTGAGGGGAGGAGGGACCCTATAGCGTCTGTCTGAGGGGAGGAGGGACCCTATAGCGTCTGTCTGAGGGGAGGAGGGACCCTATAGCGTCTGTCTGAGGGGAGGAGGGACCCTATAGCGTCTGTCTGAGGGGAGGAGGGACCCTATAGCGTCTGTCTGAGGGGAGGAGGGACCCTATAGCGTCTGTCTGAGGGGAGGAGGGACTCTATAGCGTCTGTCTGAGGGGAGGAGGGACTCTATGGCGTCTGTCTGAGGGGAGGAGGGACTCTATAGCGTCTGTCTGAGGGGAGGAGGGACACTATAGCGTCTGTCTGAGGGGAGGAGGGTCTCTATAGCGTCTGTCTGAGGGGAGGAGGGACTCTATGTCTTTAACTTAGCAGAGAGGCATGGGCTGTTATTCAGGATACATCCTAGCTGGGACATCTTTCAGTGTGACTTCCAGACAGACAGGACAGGACAGGGTTGGGAGGTCAGAAAAATGACTAAACTGGATGTCTGTGGTAGCCCTTTCCTGCAGTCAAATTACCTATTGGCCTCATAGGTGGAATGTTATTCATATTTTTCAGAATTTCATAACTAATCAAAATCAGGTGTTTCTATGTGAAACCGTTTTGTTACATTTCAGTCTTCTGTGACGTGTATATAAAGTGTAATATTGTGATAAACTCTAAATTGAATACATTTTAATTCTATATCTGACATGTGTGGAGGATTTCTACAACACCACGTGTGTGAGGTGTATACTTTTGTTTCAAAGTAGATTTGTTTAAGACCCACTGCAGTAAAAGGTTAAACCTTCTCTCTTCGTCTCATGCTCTCGACTCTTCATGTTTGCTCTGTCTGCTGTGGAGCTGCTTCCATCTCAGACCAGGCCGCCTTGTTATTGCTTATTCAGGGCCTTGCATTGTATTGGGGGAATGTGTGTGTGTGTGTGTGCATTGTCTGTGTGTGTGTGTGTGCATTGTCTGTACACGTGTGGATGTGTGACTCCGCGTGCGTGTGTGTGTGTGTGTGTAAACAAATGGGAGATTCTGGAGCCATCCCTCCTCATTTCCTACTTTCCCGTTTCGGCTCATCTTCAACTACTACACAGAAGAGGAAAATCACAATCATGTCGTTTCCAAAGGCATCCGGTGCCTCCCAGGTAACTGCCATCAGAGTCACTAACAAGGGCAGTACATCCATGAACACATCCTAGGCACGACAGACTGAGAGACATTTTCTGGCCAATTACTTTAAGCGGTCCAATGTGGCGCAGACTGTGGGGCGGAGGCGAGCCGCCATTACAATGCAAACACATCCAGAACAGATAATTGGTGTAATAAGTGGATCTCTAGCTACTAGAGTAAACGCATCTGGCCGATAGTAGTCACCCGCTTCTCTCACTGTGGGACAATGGAGGCTGCTGAGGGGAGGACGGCTCATAATAATGGCTGGAATGGATGTAAGGGAATGGTATCAAACACATTTGATACCGATCCATTCACTTCATTCCAGCCATTATTATGAGCCCTCCTCCCCTCAGCAGCCTCCACTGCTGTGGGAGCATGGGGCCTGGTTCCATTTTTGGCCCTCGGGAAAAGTAGGCAATGTTGTCGCTACCTCGCAGTCCGTCTTCAACCACGGTGCAATAATTGGAGAAGCAAACTGGGATAACAAGAGAAATTCAGGCTCAGCCGCCCTTGAAATACCCAAACACAAACAGCTTGCATGTAAAGGACATGTATAGGAGGCGTCTGTGGCAAAGTCTGATTTATGCAACAATACGCTTAGATGACATTTGAATCAAAGTAATACATTCTAACATGCCATACTCCAGTCAATGTAACAGATACTAGTGACACTAAAATCACACTTGCCAGCAACGGTCATAAAAGTTTAAACGCAAGTGCTATATGGCTTTAAAAAGGTCTGTATTTGGATCTACAATTTTAGGTAACACTTTGACACCAAACGCCATAACCCATTATGACACGGTCATAACTACGTAATAATATCCCATAACAGCTGATATAACTTGTCATAACCTGTCGTAATATGGTCATAACGCTGTCATTCAAATGTGTTTTCCCCCCTGGCCAAGAAGTTTCCTTTCGTTTTAAAGTCTGTTTGTTCATTTCTTTGTTGTTTGTTGTAATGAAATATTTACAGTCGTGTTTCTTTCCCCCCCCATCACATTGTAAATAACTTGCAGAAAATACACTTTATGACACTGTCATGAAGCATTATGACCATCCTGTGTCACGTCACTTGAACGAAGAAAATGCACTTTATGACACTGTCATGAAGCATTATGACCATCCTGTGTCACGTCACTTGAACGAAGAAAATGCACTTTATGACACTGTCATGAAGCATTATGACCATCCTGTGTCACGTCACTTGGACTAAGAAAATACACTTTATGACACTGTCATGAAGCATTATGACCATCCTGTGTCACGTCACTTGGACTAAGAAAATACACTTTATGACACTGTCATGAAGCATTATGACCATCCTGTGTCACGTCACTTGGACTAAGAAAATACACTTTATGACACTGTCATGAAGCATTATGACCATCCTGTGTCACGTCACTTGGACTAAGAAAATGCACTTTATGACACTGTCATGAAGCATTATGACCATCCTGTGTCACGTCACTTGAACGAAGAAAATGCACTTTATGACACTGTCATGAAGCATTATGACCATCCTGTGTCACGTCACTTGGACTAAGAAAATACACTTTATGACACTGTCATGAAGCATTATGACCATCCTGTGTCACGTCACTTGGACTAAGAAAATACACTTTATGACACTGTCATGAAGCATTATGACCATCCTGTGTCACGTCACTTGGACTAAGAAAATGCACTTTATGACACTGTCATGAAGCATTATGACCATCCTGTGTCACTTTACTTGGACTAAGAAAATGCACTTTATGACACTGTCATGAAGCATTATGACCATCCTGTGTCACTTTACTTGGACTAAGAAAATACACTTTATGACACTGTCATGAAGCATTATGACCATCCTGTGTCACGTCACTTGGACTAAGAAAATGCACTTTATGACACTGTCATGAAGCATTATGACCATCCTGTGTCATGTCACTTGGACTAAGAAAATGCACTTTATGACACTGTCATGAAGCATTATGACCATCCTGTGTCACTTTACTTGGACTAAGAAAATGCACTTTATGACACTGTCATGAAGCATTATGACCATCCTGTGTCACTTTACTTGGACTAAGAAAATGCACTTTATGACACTGTCATGAAGCATTATGACCATCCTGTGTCACGTCACTTGGACTAAGAAAATGCACTTTATGACACTGTCATGAAGCATTATGACCATCCTGTGTCACGTCACTTGGACGAAGACAATGCACTTTATGACACTGTCAAGAAGCATTATGACCATCATCATCATATAAGCCAGATAGGCCTATCACGTACATGCCCTTATGTCAGTCATCCGTCAAAAAGAGGGTGTCTTGTCCTGCTCCTGAAATCTGCTCCTGTATTCATCCCAGTCATCAGAAACAGAGCATTAGGGTAGGTGCATGTCTGACATCAATTTGTGCGCAATTACAATTGAATACGTTACATTTTCATAAAATGTCATACAACATAAACATACTGTTGACAAGTAGGCTACGGTGTAATATAATGTGTTGCCTTGTTTGGTGGGGTGTGACCCTCTTATGTAGGTGTCATAACCAGCCATAAAATAATGCATTATAAGCCTCAACAGGTCTAAATATATATGTCACGACAGTGTGATGATCATGACAGGTTATGTCAGCTATTATGACATATTATGACATGGTTATGACCGTGTCATAACGCGTTACGGCGCTGGGTGTCAAGTCAAGTGTTACCCAATTGCACAACAATGTGAGGAGAAAGATAGTTGATGGATTAAATAAAAGCGAGTCTCGTCTTGAGCAAATTGTTTCAGAAAACAAAACCAAAAAAAAAGCTTTGTGAATAAACAATAAAACTAATGCTACTATATGAGTTCAGACACGTAATATTTTTAACTGGCAGGTTGATGAAATGTCAAGTGGATTACTTTTGCCATGCTATGATTGTAAGTATTACACTGTTCCTAGTTGTCATCGTGTTCTCGTCTGTCTGAAGACATGGCAGAAAGCCGTTTTACAGTTTTGTATTTTATGTAATAACTTTATTGTTCTGTTTTGAATCA
Organism: Oncorhynchus kisutch; assembly: GCF_002021735.2. Taxonomy (NCBI): domain Eukaryota; kingdom Metazoa; phylum Chordata; class Actinopteri; order Salmoniformes; family Salmonidae; genus Oncorhynchus; species Oncorhynchus kisutch. The sequence goes on from NC_034203.2 coordinate 12,103,617, forward strand.
CTTTTGACAGAGAGAGAAAAGGAACTGTTGTCAAATATAGCGTAGAGTTGTATGGGGTCGAGCCGCCCATCGGAAACGGAGATGACATTTCAATGGAATTTAATCATAATCTTCGAGGCTGTTAACAAAGTCAATTATGAAGAAGGAGAGGGCCTAACATTTTGGCAACTTTTGTCTCATCTGGGGGGGGGGGGGTTACAGATTAATCCCTGTTATTTGACTATCAGACATGAGTACAACGTTCTGGAGCAAAGAATCAGATGTTCTCTTTGTTAAATTCCATACAGTAGATCTCTATTCATCTCCAATCCCTGCATGACAGAATGCCAGACAAGAAGAGGCGTTTGACAGAGAGGGAAATAAGGAGAGTTAAGAGAGAAATAGAAAGCCGGGATGGAGAGAAAGAGAGGGAGAGAAATAGAAAAGCGAAAAAAGGGCCTGACACCGTGCATGAACGCATCGTGGCTGTCAGACCATGTGGCTGATCGTGTGATCCTATTCTGTGACATGACAGACAGCGATTCCCAGCTGACAGAGATCTCTCTATCTGCCTGTCGGTCTGTCCTCCCTATCTCTATTCATATACAGACCAGGAAGTTGCACTGGCATTTGGTCAAGGTCACTGGGCAAGGTTGACAGTGACAGTGACACTGAGAAAGAGGGAAAAAAGCATGAAAGAGAGAGAGAGAATCAGAGAGAGAGAGAAAGAGAGTGCCTAGGGACATGTACTAGTCTGTGGCGACCTAAATGCCAGAACTGGACAAGAACCTGACACCCTCAGCACACAGGGGGAACAAACACCTACCTGGAAGTGACAGCATTCCCTCCCCCATGTGCCCCCCCTAAACACAACTACGACAACATAACCAATAAAACCGGGTCACAACTCCTGCAGCTCTGTCGGACGCTGGGTATGTACATTACATAGTCAATGGTAGGCTTCAAGGGGACTCCTATGATAGATACACCTACAGTATAGCTCATCTGTTGGCAGTAGTACTGAAGACTACTTTATCGTTGACCTCAACCCAGAGTTTCTTAGAGCTTCCACAGTCAGTCCACTGACTGTCACGATCATCATGGGAAGTAGACCAAAGCGCAGCGTGGTGAGCGTACATATTCCTTTTTATTAAGATGACGCCGACAAAAACAATAAACAATACAAAAACAACCGTGAAGCTTACGGGCTAAGTGCCACAAACAAAGTTAACTTCCCACAAATAACAAAAGGGAAAAAGGCTACCTAAGTATGATTCCCATTCAGAGACAACGAATTACAGCTGTCCCTGATTGAGAACCATACCCGGCCAAAACAAAGAAATACAAAAACATAGAAAATAGAACATAGAATGCCCACTCAAATCACACCCTGACCAAACCAAAATAGAGACATAAAAAGCTCTCTAAGATCAGGGCGTGACCTTCTGGGAAAATTGGAAAACTCTAAACAAACAACAGCACGAAGAGTTCAAATTTGACCCCAATAACTAGCGTGGGATGTGGGTCAACAGCAAACTTGGGAAAATCTTCTACATTATCATTAATAGCAAACTCGTACATTTCCTCAGCAAAAACAATGTACTGAGCAAATGTCAAATTGGCTTTTTACCAAATTACTGTACGACAGAACACGTATTCCCCCTGCACACCCTAACTGACAAACAAACCAAAACAAAGTCTTCTCCTGCATTGATGATTTCAAAAAAGCTTTTGACTCATACTATACAAATTGATGGAAAGTGGTGTTAGGGGAAAAATATACAACATTATAAAGTCCATGTACACAAGGTTAAAATTGGCAAAAAACACACATTTCTTTCCACAGAGCCGGGGGGTGAGACAGGGATGCAGCTTAAGCCCCAACCTCTTCAACATTTATATCAATGAATTGGTGAGGGCACTAGAACAGTCTGCAGCACCCAGCCTCACCCTACTAGAATCTGAAGTCAAATGCCTACTATTTGCTGATGATCTGGTTCTTCTCTCCCCAACCAAGGAGGGCCTACATCTGCACCTAGATCTTCTGCACAGATTCTGTCAGACCTGGGCCCTGACAGTAAATCTTAGTAAGACAAAAATAATGGTGTTTCAGAAAAGGTCCAGTTGCCAGGACCACAAATACAAATTCCACCTAGACACTGTTGCCCTAGAGCACACCAAAAAATATACATTCCTCGGCCTAAACATCAGCACCACAGGTAACTTCCACAAAGCTGTTAACGATCTGAGAGACGAGGCAAGAAGGGCCTTCATTGCCATCAAAAGGAACATAAAATTGGGATACCAATTAGGATCTGGCTAAAAATACTTGAATCAGTTATAGAACCCACTGACCTTTTGGTTGTGAGGTTTGGCGTCCGCTCACCATCCAAGAATTCACAAAATGGGACAAACACCAAATTGAGACTCTGCATGCACAATTCTGCAAAGAATATCCTCAGTGTACAACGTAAAACACCAAATAATGCATGAAGAGCAGAACTAGGCCGATACCCGCTAATGATCAAAATGCAGAGAAGAGCCGATAAATTCTACAACCACCTAAAAGGAAGAGATTCCCAAACCTTCCATAACAAAGCCATCACCTACAGAGAAATGAACCTGGAGAAGAGCCCACTAAGCAAGCTGGTCCTGGGGCTCTGTTCACAAACACAGACCCCACAGAACCCCTGGACAGCAACACAATTAGACCCAACCAAATCATGAGAAAACAAAAAGAGAATTACTTGACACATTGGAAGGAACAGAGAGTACACAGTGACAGAATACCTGACCACCGTGACTGACCCAAAATGATAGAGATCTTTGACTATGTACAGACTCAGTGAGCATAGCCTCGCTATTGAGAAGGCCGTCGAAGGCAGACCTGGCTCTCAAGAAAAGACAGGCTATGTGCACACTGCCCACAAAATTAGGTGGAAACTGAGCTGCACTTCCTAACCTGCCAAATGTATAACCATATTAGAGACACATATTTCTCTCAGATTACACAGACCCACAAAGAATTTGAATACAAATCCAATTTTGATCAACTCCCATATCTATTGGGTGAAATACCACGGTGTGCAATCACAGCAGCAAGATGTGTGACCTGTTGCCACAAGAAAAGGGCAAACAATGAAGTACAAACACCATTGTAAATACAACCTATATTTATGTTTATTTATTTTCCTTTTGTACTTTAACTATTTGCACATCATTACAACACTGTATATAGACACAATGACATTTGACATGTCTTTATTCTTTAAGTGTAATGTTTACTGTACACGTTTTATTGTTTATTTCACTTTTGTTAATGATCCATTTCACTTGCTTTAGACTAGCATTTGGTTTTCAACAGCAGAGATTTGTATAAGCCCTCCGACCTTTTCAATACTCTTTCAATATTGAATTGCATCTCCACTGTCCCATATGAAGTGAATGTGCCCGAAGTACACTGATAGCAGATTGAGATGGTTGTCATAGCAACTGTTGACTGGCTAAATCGATACATTGTTGCGAAAACTGAAATGTATATAAGTGGAACATTTATTTTTATCTTTTCGGCGGCATCACTATGGATGAATGGGAAAAATAGATGGTAATAATACCCAGGCATGCAGATTTGGAGGATACTGCATTGAATGACCTAGAGAATAGCGGCAACGAGAAAAACACAGTTAAGAATGCAACCTGGGCTGCGAGTTGCATCGAGGGCTGGCTATCTGAGAAGAAAAACGTTGAGAGACATGCACTTTCTCGATTTTCAGACTGGGAGACAAATATGGGTGATCAATATTTATTTCTAGGCACTGTAGTAAACTATAGCCTAATCATATTTACAAAGTACATTTCCTTTGAACAGATAAACTGTCCAGGGCTTATCCGTCCACGCGTAGGCTATAGCCTACTCTATTTAATTGAGACCACACCCGCACATGATCTTGCACATATAGCTACTGAACTTGAAGCAGCAAGAATGATGACAGCAGACACTTGCACTTTCCCTTGAGCTACGCTTTGCATATAGGATATAGCCTACCTTTAAGAAGACGATTTGCAGGCAGAGACAAAGAAATGGGAAATCAATAGTTATTGAAAATGAAAAGGCGCAATACTCACCATGGTAGCCTGTGCGTGCGTTTTCCTTTGCAATTATGGAAAAAAAAGTGGAATTGCACGTTAACTCACGTTGGTTGAGCGCCCTCCACTTCTTTTCATTATCAATATGGATTTACATACATATGATTAGACTGTAGTTAATACATTGTAAGTTAATTTCCTTGGAAAGATAACTGCCACGTGATTCTCCGCCCAAGCATATAGGCGCACTTGAACTCGCACGCCCAACTGAAAGACAACTGAAATTGAATCAGCAAATGTTCAGTGTGTGAATAATGCAACAACGGTGTGCTTTTAATACAACATATAAAGTTCTGAATACATTTTACAGACCCCAAATGTTTTACATTGGTTTTCTTGTTGTTATTAGTCCCACCCTTCAGCTCCATTCAACCCCTCCCATATATCTCTTAACACCATCCATTTTAGATTTCTATTTGCCCAAACAATTTCAACTGTGTTGTGATGCTTCACAAAAGTAATTTATTTCATCACATTCCCAGTGGGTCAGAAGTTTACATACACTCAATTAGTATTTGGTATGTTTGCCTTTCAATTCTGTAACTTGGGTCAAACATTTCGGGTAGCCTTACACAAACTTCCCACAATAAGTTGGGTGAATTTTGGCCCATTCTGCCTGACAGAGCAGGTGTAACGGAGTCAGGTTTGTAGTCCTCCTTCCTCGCACACACTTTTTCAGTTCTGCCACATATTTTCTATGGGATTGAGGTCAGGGCTTTGTGATGCCTTGACTTTGTTGTCCTTATTAAGCCATTTTGCCACAACTTTGGAAGTATGCTTGTGGTCATTGTCCATTTGGAAAACCCATTTGCGACCAAGCTTTAACTTCCTGACTGATGTCTTGAGATGTTGCTTCAATATATCCACATAATTCCTCATGATGCCATCTATTTTGTGAAGTGCACCAGTCTCTCCTGCAGCAAAGCACCCCCACAACATGATGCTGCCACCACCGTGTCATGCACAAGGTCGATGTCCTAACCGACTTGCCAAAACTATAGTTTGTTAACAAGACATTAGTGGAGTGGTTGAAAAACGAGTTGTAACGACTCCAACCTAAGTGTATGTAAACTTCTGACTTCAACTGTGTTCTCCAAAATTGAAATATTCTATGTATTTATATGTACACTCTAGACGTACTTTAACAAAAGCCTTTTCAAAATCAGCTATGAAAACCAGGCCTGGTTTCCCCGATATTCCATAGTATTCCATTGTTTCCAGTCTTATATTATCTCCAATGTATCATCCATGTAAAAACCTGTCTGATTAGGATGAATAATATCTAACAATACCTTTTTAGTTCTATGCACCAAGCATTTTGCTAGAATTTTTGCATCACAACACTGAAGTGAAAGTGTCACACCCTGATCTGTTTCACCTGTCTTGTGATCGTCTCCACCCCCTCCAGATGTCACTTATTTCCCTGGTGTATATATCCCTGTGTCTCCTGTCTCTCTGTGCCAGTTCGTCTTGTATGCCGTTGAAGTCAACTAGCGTTTTTCCTGTCCTCCTGCTTCTATTCTCTTTTGCTAGTCCTCCCGGTTTTGACCCTTGTCTGTTTTCTGGACACCGTACCCGCCTGCCTGACCATTCTGCCTGCCCTGACCTCGAGCCTGCCTGACCATTCTGCCTGCCCTGACCTCGAGCCTGCCTGACCATTCTGCCTGCCCTGACCTCGAGCCTGCCTGACCATTCTGCCTGCCCTGACCTCGAGCCTGCCTGACCATTCTGCCTGCCCTGACCTCGAGCCTGCCTGACCACTCTGTACCTCCTGGACTCTGAACTGGTTTTGACCTTTTGCCTGTCCACGACCATTCTCTTGCCTACCCCTTTTGGATTGTTTATTAAAAACCAAGACTCAAACCATCTGCCTCCCGTGTCTGCATCTGGGTCTCGCCTTGTGCCCTTAAAGTAAGAGGCCTCCATTTTTTTAAATGGACTAGATCTTTATATATACACACACCACTTCGATCCTGTTTCAGTAACAATGAAATCAGACCTTCTTGTTGAGTGTCTGATAATCTACAGTTTATATAGGAGTGGTTAAAACATGATAATAATGGTCCTCTGAGCATATCAAAAATGGTTTGGTATACTTCCACTGGTATGCCATCCAGCCCTGGAGTTTCCCCCAAAATAAAGATTCTAATTGAATCAAGATGTTCCTCCTCTGTAATTGTGGCTCCACATGAGTCTTTCTGTGCAGATGTTCATTTTACATTATTAATGGGAAGAAGAAGAACAATCGCTTCGGTTAGTGGAGATGGAGGAGACGAACAAAAACATTCTTAAAGTACTTTACTTCCTCTTTCTAAATATCATTAGGTGAATCATGCGTGACTCCATCATTTGTAACAAGTTTCAATTAAAAATAAAAATAAATTGGTAGCATTTCTATGTTGAAGATTGAAAAATAATTTGGTGCATTTCTCCCTGTATTCCATCCAGTTCGTTTTGTTTTTATAATATTTTACACTTGATCTTTCTTGAATAAGTTCCTCAATTGTTTTTGTTTTCGTTTTTTCCTCTAATTTATTCTGTGCCTCTATGGTAGAGTTTCTATTACCATCTAACTGTACTGTTAGTCCTTCAATTTCCTTTGTTAATATGGACTCTTTTGATCTAAATTGCTTTTGTTTTCTAGATGAATGCTGAATTGCATGGCTTCTAAAGGAACATTTAAAAGTGTCCCATACAGTAAGGGGATCTGCTGTACCTATGTTATGTCAGAATAATTCAATAATTCAATAATAAATTATTCTGTCCTAGTTCTAAACAATTGATCATCCAGTAGGCTTTGATTAAATGTACAATATCCTCGCCCTCGTGGAAATTCTGTAAAAGTCATATATATATATATATGCCAATTATGTGATGATCCGACCACATTCTGTCCCCTATCAACCAACACTTTTTGTTTTTACCTGCACCTGTGAGAATGACATAAGAAAGTAGTCAAGGCGACTAGCTTGATTAAGCCTCCGCCATGTATATCTCACTAGGTCAGGGTATTTAAGTCTCCATATATCCACTAATTCCAATATATCCATGACATTCATGATTTCCTTAAGTACCTGAGGGTGATAGTTTGTAGTGTGATTTCCTTTACGGCCCATAGAGGTATTTAAAACCGGAATATCAACACTTAGTATTTTCTTAAATTAACAAAAATGAACTACAGTAACTGTTGGCATTTCATTTTCCCGCTGTACCGAAACTGAACTATGACCCCAGAACCGGAATACTTACCCAACCTGGGTTTTTGGTGGCAAACAGCTTTGAAATCAGCATATTTTGTTTTATGGTTAGTATATTATCCCAAACAAAGTACTCGGGTAGTGAATTGATGTTAGCTTTAGCAATCAAGGAAAGTTAACCTACAAAGCTGGAAGCTACCAGAATCTTCTTGCAATGTACTTACTATAACTGATATGTGGTTGTCCCAACTAGCTACATTATCTTAAGATGAATGCACTAACTGTAAGTCGCTCTGGATAAGAGCATCTGCTAAATGACTCATATGTAAAATGTAATGAGACGATAACTGACTAAATACACCCAGGAAAAAACTATAACTAAACAACAATTATGTTTCATTTCAGTTGACTTAAACACGATGAGAAAAAAAATGACCTGTGACTAAAATCGGATTACTAAATGGATTGGACAAGAGTTTTTGGAGAGATTGAAAGCTTTTTTTGTGGTAAGCACAGTTAATATTAGCAGCACAGATGTGTAGTATAGTTCTGTTCAGTAGTAGGAAGGACACATCACACCTGGCAAACACAGATTGCATCAGCTGGTGAGCTGCGGGGGAGCAAGCGATAAGTATGGGCAGACAGGCTTCGGCTCTGCCTCCGATTATACACACCGCATAGGCGACTCTCTTGCTTCACCTTAGCTAACCAGGCTCCACCAGCCTTCTAGTTAGCTACTCTTTGCTTGGTTAAGAAACACAAAACTGCTTTAATAAGAAAATCAAATAGCAGCATTGAGTTTAAAAGTAAATTAGCAGTCTAGCTATGTTTTTCTCTCCCTAGAGTAGGCTATAGAACAGTAGGTTGTGCCTCTCAACCCTTACAGTTTTCCCACTCCATTCCATCTACACGTTCTGTCCCCAACATAGCCAAGTCTCTCTATTTTCCTCAGAGAAAACTGCTTGTTCCCAGCCCTTAGGCTACAATTCAAAGACATGACCCATAATACCGGCACTACGTTTTTTTCTGTTTATTGTACGTTGGCGGAACGCATTTTGCCGTTCTAAAACTAGGCTACTTGCGGACCTGATCGCGATCTCTCTCTCTCGGGATCGATCGATCTCTCTCTCTCTCTCGGGATCGATCTCTCTCTCTCTCTCTCTCTCTCTCTCGGGATCGATCTCTCTCTCTCTCTCTCTCTCTCTCTCTCGGGAATCGATCTCTCTCTCTCTCTCTCTCTCTAGGGATCGATCTCTCTCTCTCTCTCTCTCTCTCTAGGGATCGATCTCTCTCTCTCTCTCTCGGGACGCATCCTCTCTCCTCTCTCTCTCGGGATCGATCTCTCTCTTCTCGGGACGATTCTCTACGGGATAGATATCTTTCTCCTCTTACTCTCCTCGGGATCGATCTCTCTCTTTCTATATCTCGCTTCTCTCTCTCTCTCTAGCGGATCGATACCTCTCTCCTCTCTCTCTCTCTAGCGGGATTCCTCAAATCTCTATCTATTCAGGATCGATCCTCTCGCTCGCGATCTTATCTCTTCTCAGGATCGATCCCTCTCTCTCGCTCTCTCTCTCTCGGGATCATCTCTATTCTCTTAAGGAATCGACCTCTCTTCTCGCTGGGATCAATCCTCTCTCTCTCTCTTATCGCGGATCGATCCTCCTCTCTCTCTCTCGGGATAGATCTCTCTCTCTCTCTCTGGGATCTATCTCTCCTATCAGGGATCGATCTCCCGGGATCGATCTCTCTCTCGGAGCGATCTCTCTCTCTCTCTCTGGATCGATCTCATCTCCTCTTCTATCTCTCTCGCTCCTCTATCTTCGGGATCGATCTCTCTCTCGGGATCGATCTCTATCTATCTCTCTCTCTCTCGGGATCGATCTCNGATCGATCTCTCTCTCTCTCGGGATCGATCTTCTCTCTCTCGGATCGATCTCTCTCTCTCTCGGGATCGATCTCTCTCTCTCTCTCTCTCTCGGGGATCGATCTATCTCTTCTCTCGGGATCGATCTCTCTCTCTCTCGGGGGAGGCTCGATCTCTCTCTCTCTCGGGATCGATCTCTCCTCTCGGGATCGATCTCTCTCTCTCGGGATCGATCTCTCTCGGGATCGATCTCTCTCTCTCTCTCTCTCGGGATCGATCTCTCTCTCTCTCGGGATCGATCTCTCTCTCTCTCGGGATCGATCTCTCTCTCTCTCTCTCTCTCGGGATCGATCTCTCTCTCTCGGGATCGATTCTCTCTCTCTCTCGGGATCGATCTCTCTCTCTCTCGGGATCGATCTCTCTCTCGGGATCGATCTCTCTCTCTCTCGGGATCGATCTCTCTCTCGGGATCGATCTCTCTCTCTCTCGGGGATCGATCTCTCTCTCTCTCTCTCGGATCGATCTCTCTCTCTCTCGGGGATCGATCTCTCTCTCTCTCGGGATCGATCTCTCTCTCTCTCTCTCTCTCTCGGGATCGATCTCTCTCTCTCGGGATCGATTCTCTCTCTCTCTCGGGATCGATCTCTCTCTCTTCTCGGGATCGATCTCTCTCTCTCGCTCGCTCTCTCGGGATCGATCTCTCTCTCTCTCGGGATCGATCTCTCTCTCTCTCTCTCTCTCGGGATCGATCTCTCTCTCTCTCGGGATCGATCTCTCTCTCTATCGGGATCGATCTCTCTCTCTCTCGGGATCGATCTCTCTCTCTCTCGGGATCGATCTCTCTCTCTCGGGATCGATCTCTCTCTCTCGGGACTCGATCTCTCTCTCTCTCGGGATCGATCTCTCTCGGGATCGATCTCTCTCTCTCTCTCTCTCGGGATCGATCTCTCTCTCTCTCGGATCGATCTCTCTCTCCGGGATCGATCTCTCTCTCTCTCGGGATCGATCTCTCTCTCTCTCTCTCTCTCTCGGGATCGATCTCTCTCTCTCGGGATCGATTCTCTCTCTCTCTGGGATCGATCTCTCTCCTCTCGGGATCGATCTCTCTCTCTCTCGCTCTCTCGGGATCGATCTCTCTCTCTCTCGGGATCGATCTCTCTCGGTCTCTCTCTCTCGGGATCGATCTCTCTCTCTCTCGGGATCGATCTCTCTCTCTCGGGATCGATCTCTCTCTCTCTCGGGATCGATCTCTCTCTCTCTCTCTCTCTCGGGATCGATCTCTCTCTCTCTCGGGATCGATCTCTCTCTCTCTCGGGATCGATCTCTCTCTCTCTCGGGATCGATCTCTCTCTCTCGGGATCGATCTCTCTCTCTCGGGATCGATCTCTCTCTCTCTCGGGATCGATCTCTCTCGGGATCGATCTCTCTCTCTCTCTCTCTCTCGGGATCGATCTCTCTCTCTCTCGGGATCGATCTCTCTCTCTCGGGATCGATCTCTCTCTCTCTCGGGATCGATCTCTCTCTCTCTCGGGATCGATCTCTCTCTCTCTCGGGATCGATCTCTCTCTCTCGGGATCGATTCTCTCTCTCTCTCGGGATCGATCTCTCTCTCTCTCGGGATCGATCTCTCTCTCTCTCGCTCTCTCGGGATCGATCTCTCTCTCTCTCGGGATCGATCTCTCTCTCTCTCTCGGGATCGATCTCTCTCTCTCTCGCCTCTCCGGGATCGATCTCTCTCTCTCTCGGGATCGATCTCTCTCTCTCTCTCTCTCGGGATCGATCTCTCTCTCTCTCGGATCGATCTCTCTCTCTCTCTCTTCTCGGGGATCGATCTCTCTCTTCTCTCGGGATCGATCTCTCTCTCTCTCGGGATCGATCTCTCTCTCTCTCGGGATCGATCTCTCTCTCTCTCGGATCGATCTCTCTCTCTATCGGGATCGATCTCTCTCTCCTCGGATCGTCTCTCTCGGGATCGATCTCTCTCTCTCTCTCTGGATCGATCTCTCCTCTTCGGGATCGATCTCTCTCTCTCCGGGATCGATCTCTCTCTCTCTCTCTCTCGGCGATCTCTTCTCTCTCTCTCTCTCGGATCGATCTCTCTCTCTCTCGGGATCGATCTCTCTCTCTCTCGGGATCGATCTCTCTCTCTCTCGGGATCGATCTCTCTCTCTCTCTCGGGATCGATCTCTCTCTCTCTCTCGGGATCGATCTCTCTCTCTCTCGGGATCGATCTCTCTCTCTCTCGGGATCGATCTCTCTCTCTCTCGGGATCGATCTCTCTCTCTCGGGATCGATCTCTCTCTCGGGATCGATCTCTGCAATAACAAATTTACATAGCCACATAAATCTTATCATGTATTGTTATATACTGTATGTTTGTCATGTTTCTGTTGTTGGAGGAAAAAACAGCAAAAAGATATGTTGGTAGGACAAGGCTATGTCTGACTATAGATTAATGAGGTCATACAAATGGCATGTGACTAAAATGTGACAAAAACGAAAGGGCAAAAAAACATAAATTGGCCCTCCTTTTTTGTCAACTAAATCATTATTCAAATGACAAAAAAAATGGAACTAAGGCTTAATTATATTATAGTCAAACTGACCAAGACTAGATTAAATTGAAAGAAGAGTGCCAAAATGAACACCGTGTCACATTATTCAAGTGTGTCAACTTCTGTGCAGTATTAGTGAGGCGGTAACATGGTGCAGCCCAGACTCACAGTGTGGATAGCAATGACTAAGTGGAGCAGGAACGTTGCGGCTATAATAAGGGGTCGGCTGCACTGATAGACAGGCTTGATCCATTAGACAGAAATACCGAAAGTAAAAATAAAAAAATAGAGTACCGAACCGTTTCTCATGTTCTAGTATCAAAAAAGTCAAACGTTTTGGTATACCGTACAACACTATACTGTAATCTACTGAACTATACTCTACTGTACTGAACTTTAGTATACTCTGCTGTTCTGTATTGTACTGCACTGTACTCTACTGTGATGTCCAAACCTGTGAAACATGAGGAGAATGACATTTACAGTATGTCCATAATTATGCATTTCTGTATAGTACAGATCAAGGACCCGTGATGTCATTCCGTTACCGTAATTCCGTTACTGTGTATAAATCTACTTCACTAAAATAGATTTTTTTCAAACTCAAGGTGCCATGTCATAGCTGACAACCCAATTTTCTGCAGACATCTTTTAATCTTAATTAGATGTTTTTGGAAAACGTGGTCGCAATAAAAACCTGAGGGAGGTTTAACCGTAATTCCGTTACCAAGGTTTGCATCTGCACAGTTCTTCCACTACATTTGTCTTTGTAAACTTTTCAAGGCGAATTGTTAAAAGTAGTCCTTGTGCATAGACTTGTATGGTTTGTTAAACTTTGAAATCAATGTTAATGTTTGGCATACATTATAAAGTGAAAAAACTGAGTCAAAGCGTAAGTCTGTTCATGTTTAATTGCCCTGGGGTAAAATGCTATGCATGGACCTGTCATTGTAAATGACTGGGTTGTCATTGTAAAGCACACTGGGCCATGCGTCTGGCTTCTGAACAGACAGCCCCTACTAAGGTCAATGTTCGGGCCTATCACTCATCACATCCTTTCAGCTCAGAGGAACGTCGCCATGTTGTCATTTCAGACCCTGCCCTCCCCCGCTGTCTCCTCTCAACAGCGTCACGCTGAGAGAATCACCTTCGGCAACTAAGGCAAAGAGGAAGAGGAGGAAAAATGTCATGTCATAAGGACAAGCGTGTTGTTTTGAATTGCAGTGGCTAAGAATGGGTCAAGTAAAACCTGTGTTAAAGTGAGATGTAGTGGGGATGATTTGGGAAGAGCTGTCTAAGTGACGTAGTGGTAACAACAACAAAAATGTGGCTAAACTATAAAGTGGCCGATCGAGATAAGACTAACAACTACCGATATAAACGGAAACGTGACTATTTTTTGAAATGTATTGTTTGCGTTTTGGTTGCATTTTAATGTAGGCCTATAGGGAAGACAGGCCATGTCTGCCTCCTCCTTCATGTATTGCAGCCTGCCTCAGCCTCACCACTGTCTGGCTCACTAGTACCCTCTGTAAAGCAACATTATGATGAGAACTTCGTAGCTTAGGAGCTCCCTCCTACTGGAGTCAGGCTCCATTTAACATTAGCTTGTTACTTACATCCTTCTGGCTCATACCAGCCAGAGCCCTTTAACGTTACGGCAATAAAAGTATCTGCCGGCTGCTAGCGGGGGGGGGGTTTATGTAGACACAGCAGAGTGGCAGACCTTTTCTGTCCGACAACTTGCAAACCCACTCCCAGCAGCATCTCCAGTTAGGCTACTTACCGTTGAGCTGCTAAAGCCCGACTCCGAGCTGGGGTCATTTGTTTCACATCTCCACTGGCCCTCGACCTGTGCCGCAACAGGGTGGAGTTAAGGCTCTTCCAGACATGCCGTGGTAAGCGGCGAAGGTCTCATAGACCTTGGGCTAGGGGGCTATGGCTACGGGCGGCAAAACGCAAATTCGGTACTCAAGGTGCCATAATATGAAATTAGGTCTTTACTAATAAACATTGTTTGATTGGTTGACAAGATGAACTATGTTTAAATGACAACATTTGAGCTGACAACAACTGGGACCACTGGACACACGGTAGGCAGATTTGTACGCGGTTCAATTGTCATTTACCACGGCCCGTGTGTAAGCGCCTTTAACCGTTTGAGAGAGTGGGGACTGTGCTGCTAACAAGGCATATCTGTGGGGCACTGGCAAACATAACGAACAAACAACTGTTCATGATTCCACTCGTTCACAATGAGGTGGGCGTGATTAGAACTCAGATCACGAATACAAGGATTCTGCCTCCCGAGTGGCGCAGGAGTCTAACGCACTGCACTACAGACCCGGGTTCAATCCCAGGCTGTGTCGCAGCCGTCAGCGCACAATTGGCCCATCTGGGTTAGGGGAGGGTTTGGCCTGCCGGGATGTTCTTGTACCATCGCGCTCTAGCTACTCCTTGTGGCGGGCCGGGCGCATGCACGCTGACTTCGGCCACCAGTTGTATGGTGTTTCCTCCGACACATTGGTGCGGCTGGCTTCCGGGTTAAGCGAGCAGTGTGTCAAGAAGCAGTGCGGCTTGGTATGGTTGTGTTTCAGAGGGTGAATAGCTCTTGATGGGACTGTAAGACTGTAACTACCAATTGGATGTAAAAAAATATATATAATTTAAGTGTTTATATATACAGTATATATAAGGATTCTGAGCTTTGATCAACACTGGGAATGTAATAATAAGTGATTAAATGCTAAATAACAAAATAAAAGGTGAGTAAATGGTGTTTACCCTCCACTACATCCCTGGTTGTCAGGCAAAGTGTTAGTTTTGTTTTGCTTTGTGTTCGACCTCAGCTTGTCAGTGAATATTATATTTTCAGGCAAGTGACCTGATGGAAAATTGCTATTGATTAAAAAGAGGACAAACTCACTGCTTTGGTATCTCAATGCTGAAAGCCACCCGCAAAACACACACACACACACTTTCCTCTCCTACTCCTCAGCAATGGCTGTCACTGCTCTGAGCTGGTTCAAGCCCCTGTTACTTTGGGCTTTTGCTGTTGGGCGGCAGGTAGCCTAGCGGTTAAAGTGTTGGGCCAGTAACCGCAAGGTCGCTAGTTGGAATCCCAAGCCGCCGAGGGGATTTTTTTTTCGATGTGTCCATGAGCAAAACGCTTAACCCTAATTGCTCCAGAGTTGCTGTTTAAAATGGCAGATCCTGGCCGTGACCCCACTCTCCGAGGATGTCTCGGGGAGAGTTGGGATATGGAAAAAACACATTTCCAATTCATACAGGTGTATTAAAGATGCATTATAAAAGGTTTTGCATCATTTCAACCAATCATTTTGAAAATAGTGCTCACGAGCCCAAACCAGTCCGCGAAAAATATGCACATCCATTTCGTACGATGTGGTTACGTCCTGCAAAAAAATAAATATGCAATTCCATTTCATACAATATGTTACAAATTTGTAAGTGGTTAAGATCCCATTCAATCGCTTTAACACACATTTGTGAAATAAGACAAAAATGAGCACCCACCAAATTATAATTCTTACTAAACCTTGAGTGGAGGCTTGTGCTCGGCTGTTTGAGCCAAAACCAAAGAGGAGAAACACAAAAAACAAACTTTCCGCTAACGAAAGGCAAAAGGAAAACAGGAAAACTGTTTCGGTTTGAATTTGAGCTTAAATCTTTTATATGAGATGACAGTACAGGATGTGACCTTTTATTTGAAGGTATTTTCATGCATTCGGAAAGTATTCAGACCCCTTGACTTTTTTCAAATTATGTTACAGCCTTATTCTAACATGGATTAATTCTGGGGGATTTTCTCATCAATTTATACACAATACCCCATAATAACAAAGCAAAAACAGGATTTTAGATTTTTTTTAAATAATTTATAAAAAAATGAATTAAAATAAAGGTCACATTTACATATGTATTCAGACCCTTTACTCAGTACTTTGTTGAAGCACCTTTGGCAGTGATTACAGCCTTGAGTCTTCTTGGGTATGTCACTACAAGCTTGGCACACCTGTATTTGGGGAGTTTCTCCCATTCTTCTCTGCAGATCCTCTCAAGCTCTGTCAGGTTGGATGGGGAGCGTCACCGCACATATATTTTCAGGTCTCTCCAGACATGTTCGATTGGGTTCAAGTCCGGACTCCGGCTGGGCCACTCAAGGACATTCAGAGACTTGTACCAAAGCCACTCCTGCGTTGTCTTGGCTGTGTGTTTAGGGTCATTGTCCTGTTGGAAGGTGAACCATCACCCCAGTCTGTTCTGAACACTCAGGAGCAGGTTTTCATCAAGAATCTCTCTGTGCTTTGCTCCGTTCATCTTTGCCTCGATCCTGACGAGTCTCCCAGTCCCTGCAGCTGAAAAACATCCCCACGGCATGATGCTGCCACCACCATGCTTCACCGTAGGTATGGAATCAGGTTTGTGCCAGATGTGACAATTGGCATTCAGGACAAAGAGTTCAATCTTGGTTTCATCAGAACAGAGAATCTTGTTTCTCATTGTCTGAGAGTGTTTTAGGTGCCTTTTGGCAAACTCCAAGTGGGCTGTCATGTGCCTTTTACTGAGGAGTGTCTTTCATCTGGCCACTACCATAAAAGGGCTGATTGGTGGAGTGCTGCAGAGATGGTTGTCCTTCTGGAAGGTTCTCCCATCTCTCGAGAGGAACTCTGGAGCTCTGTCAGGGTGACCATCGGGTTCTTGGTCACATCGCTGACAAAGGCACTTCTCCCCCGATTGCTCAGTTTGGCCTGGGGGCCAGCTCTAGGAAGAGTCTTGGTTCCAACCTTCTTCCATTCAAGAATGATGGCCACTGTGTTCTTGGGAACCTTCAATGCTGTATAAATGTTTTGGCACCCTTCCCCACATCTGTGCCTCATGAATGAATCATGAATAATGATGCGTCCTGACTCTGTGGTCACTAAAGATCCCATGGCACTTATCATAAGAGTAGGGGGTGTTAACCCCGGTGTCCTGGCTAAATTCCCAATCTGGCCCTCAAACAATCACGGTCACCTAATCATCCCCAGCTTCCAATTGGCTCATTCATCCCCCCTCCTCTCCCATTGCTGGTCCCCAGGTCATTGCTGTAAATGAGATTGTGTTCAGTCAACTTACCTGGTAAAATAAGGGTTAAATAAAAACAAAAAAATGAGTGAGAAAATTACAGAGGTAAAAATATCATATGCCCCAACCTCCCTGTATTGGTAATGGTGAAGAGGGTAGTGTGTTTTAGGGTAATGAAAAGTAGCAGCAAGGTATATGGTGGGTGTATGTGTACGTATGTGTGTGTGTGTGTGTGTGTGTGTTTGTGGCATCTGTACCTGTGTGTGTGAGTGAGTTATGGGTGTGTGTCGATATCAGAGGAGGCTGGTGGGAAGAGCTATAGGAGGACGGGCTCGTTGTAAAAGGCTTGAATGGAATCAATGAAACGGTATCAAACACATCAAACACATGGAAACCACATGTTTGACTCCATTTGAATTCTTCCATTCCAGGCATTACAATGAGGCTGTCCTCCTATAGCTTTTCCCACCAGCCTCCTCTGGTGTGTATGTGTATATGTGTGCGTGTGTGTGGATCGAGACCTGTGAGTGTGCATATAGCCAGTACAGGTAGAATCAATAGAGATAGTCCGGATAGCCATTGATTAGCTATTCAACAGTCTAATTGCTTGAAAATCAAAGCCTGTTGTTCCGAGACATGATGCTTCGGTACCACTTGTTGGAAGGTAGCACAGAGAACAGTCCATGGCTTGGGTGGCTGAAGTCTTTGGCAATTTTCTGTGTTTTCCTTGGACACCAACTGCTATATAGATCCTGTATGGCAGAGAGCTCGGCCCCAGTGAATTACTGGCGGTGATGCAGAGGGCGTCCGCACCACCCTCTGTAGAACCTTACGGTCGAGGGCGGTGCAGTTGCTGTACCAGGTGGTGATGCAGCCCATCAAGATGCTCTCAATGGTGTAGCTGTAGAACTTCTTGGAGGATCTGAGGGCCCATGTCAAATCTCTTCAGCCTCCTGAGGAAGAAGCGGCGGCGCTGTTGTGCTCTCTTCACAATTGTGCGGGTGTGTGTGGACTGGCCCTACTCTACAACTGACACTACTCTACTACTGACACTACTCTACCACCGGCCCTACTCTACCACCGGCCCTACTCTACTACTGGCCCTACTCTACTACTGACCCTACTCTACTACCGGCCCTACTCTACTACTGGCCCTATTCATACTGTAACTAACACGCTACTCTCTCCCTTTCCCCATCTCAAACAAACACAGACACACACACACATTGCGCAAGCGCATTCACTCTCATAACAAATTACTCTCTCCAACAAAATACACAGGGGGATGGACAATGCTGGAAATAAGTCAGCCCAGTTCCTGGTGCTCGGAATGTGTCACATCATGGAAGACAGGCCGCAGGACACAAGGCAGCTGCAGTCACTAGGACTACAGTATCCTCCATTGAAAAACAACAGCCCTGTCCCCACTGAAAACAGACAGTACTGTAGGAAGATTGGAGGCCACTGGGGATAAGGGTAGAGGGGTGGTGGTGCCATACACATCCACACACAGATGTTTGGTCTCGGTCGAGAAATCGCAGGTACTGTTGTTGTTGTGAGGAATTCTGCACGCACGCACACACACACAGGTGTTGAGACAAGGAAGGGACTGGAGTAGTAATGAGTACTCAGGGGGATACTATCTGCTAGCTGTACTGCCTATCTGTCATCAGCTCAGATAAGCTCAGTCCTGCATGTAGACACACCCGAACACACACACACACTCTGCCTTGACTAACACATGACTCAAACACACACAAAACATGTCAAATGAACAGTCTCATAAAAGTACTAGCAAGTTTCCCACCGGGCACACCGTCATTTAAATGTGGATAATTCGGGTAATTTGGTGGAGACATTGATCATTGAGATTACAACCTATCACCCACTCAAAAAGACAGCCAAAAGTTAGTTGAATTTCCAATATCTTACCACTATGGTTCGAATTTTCTAAAAGCACAACCAAATTCCAATGGAAAAACTGTCTGATTGGTGTTTCCCCTATATGAAATCATGGCCGCCACTGCAACATAATAATAAATATAATAATAACAACAAAACAATCAAATAACAACATTCTGATATAAAGTATGTAGAAAAGATAATGGAGCAATACATTTGAGAACTAACGATCACCAAAATAAAAAGTAGACAGGGAGAATAAAATAAAAAGTAAAATGTCATTGCATAGGGCCCCCCATTCATTTCGTTATCTTTGAGTCATTCAGATAACATAAGAACAAGACATGGCAAAATGTGTAGAATTGCAGAAAATTAGTTTAAAAACTGCTAAATGTTCTCTCTGCCCCATGGCAAAATGTGTAGAAATGCAGGAAACTTAGTTTAAAAACTGCTAAATGTTCTCTCTGCCCCATGGCAAAATGTGTAGAAATGCAGGAAACTTAGTTTAAAAACTGCTAAATGTTCTCTCTGCCCCATGGCAAAATGTGTAGAAATGCAGGAAACTTAGTTTAAAAACTGCTAAATGTTCTCTCTGCCCCATGGCAAAATGTGTAGAAATGCAGGAAATTACAGCGGCTGACAAAAAAATCATAGTGGAAACACTGTCAGATTTTTGGTTTAGCTGTCACCCAAATGTCTATCACTGCGCTTTCAAACATTTAAAAGCGCAGCGAAGTTCAAATGGGAACGCAATGTCAGATATTTTGTGTTTTTATACAACAGTCCTTTGTCTAATAGAAGAACCAAATGACCTGGATTGCAATTGAGATGACATTAAAAAGTACATGGTACAAGTGACAAATGCCATTCGAGATTCTACTCAGATTATTACAGCAATTGTGAAGTTCTCCAAAGACCTGCGACGACCTATGCATGCTATCTTGAACATGCACGCTTTATATGATTACATAAGAAATGTATAGTAACAGAAACCTCAAAATGTGGCCATTGATGTGTTCGTCTTTTTTCCCCCTTTTTCATGATATCCAAGTTGGTAGTTAGTCTTGTCCCATCGCTGCAACCCCTGTATGGACTCGGGGGAGGGTCGAGAGCCATGCGCCCTCCGAAAAACGCTACCGTGCCAAGCCACACTGCTTGCTTGACCCGGAAGCCAGCCGCACCAATGTGTCGGAGGAAACCCCATACAACTGGTGACCGTGTCAGCGTGCAAGCGACCGGGCCGCCACAGGAGTCACTAGAGCACAATGACATCCTGGCCGGCCAAACCCTCCCTAACCCGGACAACGCTGGGCCAGTTGTGCACCACCTCACGGATCTCTCTCGGGTCGGCTGAGACACAGCCTGGGATCAAACCCGGGTCTGTAGGGACGCCTTAGACTACTGCGCCACTCGGGAGGCCTGTGTTACTCATGGTAATGTTGAATGTTAACATTAGCTTGTATTTCAAAAGTAATATTGAATTGTGTTTGGTTGACAACGCAACCAAACATCAACATTTGAAGGAGATTTATCTTCAAACAAACACAATTCATTCAATATCAGTAAATATCATTACATTTGAAATCAACCAGAGCTATTGTACTGTCTATTTTTTTGTTGCATTTCTGGGTTGAAATTAAACAATAGTTTTTAAGTGGAGCACTCGCAATAATCACTTTCACAATAGCACATTGATAATAGTCAGTAACAAATATCATAGCTCTGCTTGGTTAAAACCCTGGATGGCAGACCTAAGGATAGCTGTA